>NC_137047.1:27004012-27061512 GCF_032717465.1 Coenobita brevimanus | reverse complement strand
GTGCATGAGTACACACATACACACACAATGCACACACACATGCACACAAAGCACATATACGGACACGAACATCCTGACATACACACAGACACATGAATACACACACACACACACACACACATACACACACCAACCATATATATTTAAGAAAAGCAAATGACGTTCATATAAGATCACAAACATGCGTATACAGACCCATGCACACACACACACGCACACATGCATAAACGCACACACACACTACATTACCCTAACTAAACGCAGCGTGACTGGAATCGTGATGTCATGAGAGAGAGAGAGAGAGAGAGAGAAATTCACAGATCACACAGACCATACGGCTCCAACGATGTGATTTTATTTTAATTTTCAAGAGAAGGACCGAACATCAAAAGTAAAGCTCTGCCAATCCCTCCAAACTCTCCTGCCACGAACCATTCAGGAAAACAGGGGAAAAAAAGAACAATTTCCCTCTACAAAAGAAAAGAATGCCATAGGAACTGTTAGAACATAAAGGAAGTCTGTGATAATGCGTTATAGTTTTAGTGATGAAAAGCTTATAGTCATGGACATGCTTTTTCATATATTTGTTTTATTTTATACATATTTACTACGGTACATACTTATTAACACTCTCAGGTTCCTGCGACTCACTCTAAGTTGAAGAAAATCGTCTGACGTTTGCTGGTATGATGCTAGAGATATCCCGGGCATGCGAAAATTACGGTAATTTAGCTTTTAAAAGTACCTTCAGAATGATAGGAAGTACTTCATGTATGTTAATTTCATTCCTCTTTTTTTTTTTTTTTTTAAATCTAATCCTGTGTGTGGACAAGCTCTTGCTAACTCCCTTCGCTGAGACCTATTTTATCTCCGCCAGGAGGTATGTGTTTAACTCCGCGATTGTTTGTTTGCCTGTCTGTCTGCTACCAGGATTACTCAAAATTATGAACGGATTTTGATAAAATTTTGTAGAAGGGTGAACCATGAGCCAATGAAAATATTATTAAATTTTGGGCCAAATCCGGAGTATCCCGCACAATATCTCCAAAAGTTTCCAATGATTTTCAATGAAATTTTGTAGAAAGGTGGGCCATGGACCAAGAAAGAATTTATTAAATTTTGGGGCTGATCCGGCTGCGGATCCGGATCCGGGATTACTTAAAAAGTTATAAACGGATTTTGAGGAAATTTTGTGGAAGTGTGGGCCATGGGGCAAGGAAGAAATGATTAAAATTGGGGCGGATCCGGATCCGGATGCTTTTTGATGGCAATGGCATTGTCGGAGGTATGTGCTCTTTGAGCGCTTTCTAGTTTTTCATTTTACTCTGACTATCACCAGACGACTCTTGGAAGAATATGTAGAGTGAAGGAGGGAACGAAGACTACATCCAGCACCTTCATTTCGGAAAGTCTACCCTTAGGTGAATAAAGGCATCTGATAATAGCAGGAGTAAAGTATAAAGTACATCACTGGACTGAATGATTATAGACATGGTGATAATACTGTATTAATGATGATTTTGTATAATGTCCACAGTAGAAAAAATGATGGTCTAACCTGCTTTGGGATCTATGCCTTACATGGACTCGTATTCTCGTCGGGTAAGGAAGCTGCTTAACACCCCTTCCTTAGGGATTTATTTTTGGATGTGATTGGTTAATATCCGTTGTACGTTATTTATGCAGAGTATGGTGAAACTGGAAGGATTTAAGTAACACAGAAGAGGACATAAAGGTGCAATAAACAAAATAAACCTCTTAGGAAAATGTGTTTGGGAGCTTCTATAGCCAGCGACAATGCGGGCCGTGATCAGGACAACTATACTGTTTTACTCTAACCTGGTCTAAAACTGTCATCTCACCATCTCGAATGCTCAGCTGTAACATTAGATTAATACCAGAATATACTGCTAGTCACGAGGAAGTGCCATGGAAAGGACGTAGAGCTGTAGTATCGTCTTTTTGTGCCACTGAGCTACTTGAAATAAGCATAAAAAGGACGAAAATCTGGACCGGGTTAGTGTGAGACAGGTGGAGTCTTTTATTCCAGGTAACGGAAGACAGGTCCCCCAAAAGACCATGACGTCTGTTGCTGTTTGCTCTCCTTTGTACTTTGTTCTTTGTGAGACGATTTAATTCAGTTGTAGGTGGGTCACAGAAGCCAGGAAGTAATCAAACCATTAGCCCTCTCACGATCTAGGCAACGCTAGTATTCCGTTCCAGCTAACACTACACAGTTTTATATAGGCCAGCGTATGTATGGGAGCCTGAGACTACTGATACAGGAACCATTAACATACATTCTAGGGGTTTGTTTCACTCCTCCAGAATATCATTAGTTAACAAATAATATCATCCAAGTGAATTCGATAGTGGTGGAGGGGGTGTAAGCGAAAACACACTTGACCTGCAATTGAGTGGTCCGGGGTTTGATTCCTGGGCCAAACACGAGATTTACGAACTGAATCTCTTTATCCTAGCCTGTTTGTGCCTAGAACTGAAACAGGGACCTGGCTATGAAAGATGACGGTTGCATGTTATACTGTGGGGTGGTGTCTGATGGGTGGTTTTCCTTGTCATTCACACCACTCGATCGTCGTGTAGTTCGGGGCCATTACCCTCTGGAGACTCGGCTGTGAAGAACTAGCCTGTCTTAGAATATACAGCCTATTTGAATGATAAACCACTGGAAAAATTCACCTCTAATATTTATCTTTTCACGATAGAACAAACTTTACTCCATTTGACCTTCATCATCATCGACACATGCAGCCCGAGGATCTACTGTTCATTTTATTTCATTCTAGACCAGTCAAAAAATATTCAGTTTCGGAGCGACCCAGATATAGGGAGGGGGTTAATGAAGGCTGTATTTAATTCCACTAGTCTGAAAAGTCTCTCTTGGACTGAATAATGTCGTATCAAGGCAGCAAGCATGAAAAAATAAAGACGCCTTAGGAATGAAGGGTTAAGGATGGAATTAGAACACACACACACACACACACACACACACACACACACAGAAGAGTTATATAAGGACCATACCTCAACTCTCCAAAAGGATTCTACTTAGGGAGTCACTGTATAACCTTAGGCAGAGAGAGAGAAAGACACACACACAGAGAGAGAGAGAGAGAGAGAGAGAGAGAGGCAGGGATGAAGTGTGGGGAAGGAAGAGCGTAAGTGAAGGATGAAGGATGAGGGAGGGACAGTGTGAGAAAAGGAGGGAGTGTGAGGGAGGGAGGAGGTGCGAGGGAGGAAGAGGGTGCGAGGGAGGAAGGGAGAACTCTGAAATCGAACTCGGGTTTTTGCATTTGTGGGCTAGACGTGCTAACCATTACACTCGTGATCCTATTACGGAATATTGTGACGAAGAATGGGGGGTGGGGGGGAGAGGGAAGGAGGGAGGACGTGGAGGAAGTGTGTGTGTGTGTGTGTGTGTGTGTGTGTGTGTGTGTGTGTGTGTGAGAGAGAGAGAGAGAGAGAGAGAGGGATGGGGGGGAAAGGAGCATGAGAGGTAAAGAGGGAGGGGATGAAGAGGGGAGTGTATGGGGGAGGAATAACATGGAAGAAGGGAGGGAAGGAGGAAGGGAGAGAGAGTCTGAGGGAGGGAAGAGTAAGGGAGCGTGGGAGGCACAGAGGGAAGCAGCAAGGGCTTGGGATTCAGAGTGTGAAGGAGGCAAGAGGGGAGGGTGTGAAGGAGGGAGGAAAAGTGGGGGGAAGGAAATGGGGGAGGCTGTTAGGGAGAGTAAGGAGGGAAAGAGAGAGGGATGGATGGAAAGAATGAGATTAGAAAGAGAGGGAAGAAGAGTGTTTTGGTAGGGAGGGAGGGAGAGAAGGAAGAGCTCAGGATGGGAGAGAAGGAAGACGTGAAGGAGGAGGTGATGGAGAGAGTGAGTCAAGAGGTGATGAAAATAAGGCGAGAGGGAGAAAGGGAGGGAGGTAAAGGTGAGGAGAGAGGGGAAAGAGGGGAAGGAAGGGGTGAGAGAGGGAGGAAAGAGGAAGGGAAAGAGAAGAGAATGGTGAGGGAGGAGGGAGGCGATGAAGCAAGGAAAGGGATTGTAAAGGAATGGAAGAAAGCAGGTCAATAGCTGTGGACCGGTTATTCCATACTATAAAGATATCACTACGCTGCCAAAATAGGAAGAGGATAGTAAAGATAAGGAAGAGAGAGAGAGAGGAGGAGACGGGGGGAGGTAGGAAGGGAGGGAGGGAAGTCAGCAGATGGTCAGGGAGGGAGGGAGAGAGGGAGTCAGGGGTGAGTGAGCTTTGTAACGGTACTCCTGTGTGATCTATCCTGCTGTGTGCTGACTCTGCTCAAAGTCAGGGAGCTCCTTCACACTGCACGCTCACTGCACCCCTATCATTCACCCTACTTTTGGCCACCTCTGAGCTATGTCTGCTTTTGAAGTTAGGCTTGCTATTTTAAGAATGTCGAGGTCTTACAGTAGCTTAGGGTAGGCTAGGTTAGGTTAGGCTAGATTAGGCTAGGTTACTGTAGGTTAGGCTAGGTTAGGTTAGCCTAGATGAGGTTAGATTTGGCTCGATGTCTGCTGTGGGGTTTGTGTCTGCTGTGGAAGGGTTGTATGGGGCTTCATGTTTGGATTGTATGTCTGTTTTAATGTCTGTGGTATGTGCTTCTGTGGTATGTGTCTATTTTGATGTCTGTGGTATGTGCGTCTATTGTGATGTCTGTGGTATGTGCGTCTACTCTGATGTCTGTGGTATGTGCGTCTACTCTGATGTCTGTGGTATGTGCGTCTACTCTGATGTCTGTGGTATGTGCGTCTACTCTGATGTCTGTGGTATGTGCGTCTACTCTGATGTCTGTGGTATGTGTACTTATACTCTGATGTCTGTGGTATGTGCGTCTACTCTGATGTCTGTGGTATGTGCGTCTACTCTGATGTCTGTGGTGTGTACGTCTGCTCTGATGTCTGTGGTATGTGCGTCTACTCTGATGTCTGTGGTGTGTACGTCTGCTCTGATGTCTGTGGTATGTGCGTCTACTCTGATGTCTGTGGTATGTGCGTCTGCTCTGATGTCTGTGGTATGTGCGTCTGCTCTAATGCCTTTCGTTATCTGCTCTGATATATGTTTTTCTCCGCTTTTTCTGCTAACGAATGTGATGGTGAGTCGGATACTGCCTGCTGTCGTGTCTGCCAACTCTGCCACCTGTGACACACACACACACACACACACACACACACACACACACACACACACACACACACACACACACACACACACACACACACACACACACGGTCGTATACACTGTCATCTCGTACATTCCATTACTCCTTCATTACACACAGTCATTTCCGTTCAAGAAGAAGAACCAAGTAATGACCGCTTATCCCATTACAAACGTGTCATATTTGCTTTGGTATTTTTGCTACCTATAAAACATATTAATTAACTCGGCTAAGATACTGGTTTTTCATGAAGGTTATATCTGATTCCTTAAACTCGAAAAGTGTCTCATAATCTGAATAATATGGTCTCAAGATAAGAATGAAATACAACCAGAGAGAAGGAGTTCTGGGTAATTCTCTCCAACGTCACCTATTCTGTGGCGCCTTCATTACGTAATTTAAAAAAAAAAGTTGGACTGAAGAAAATATAGAAACGAGAAAAGGCCGATCAGGAGTACATTTCCTCATAAGCCCTTTTTTTATCATCCCTTAGATGGTTAAAGAAAGTTATAAGAAATATAAGCAATAAAGTAAGGCAAAAACATGAGAATAACAGACTAACATTAGCTGAATGAAATTTCTTCGTTTCCCAAGAGTACGTGTGTAGGTATAAAAAAAAAAAAAATACAGATACTCCTATGTCCTGTACAATGAGAATATCTGGTTACAAAAATCGAAAAATGGAGGCTTGTAAATCCCACTGCATGATGTGTATAGTTAGCAGAGTTTCTTTTTTCACAGGATTTTTCACACACTGTTATGGCAGAGGACGACCAACAATATACATATGAACAGAGAGAAATAGATAACACATTAAAGCTTGGCCATATGAAGCGGGACGTGTAAAATGAGATATGTATTAGGTTGTCGTGAAGCAGTGTATGGCCCATCTGTCACTACACTGCACCTGTCACTCTCACACCCACATCCTCACCCTCACCCACACACCCTCACCCTCACCCACACACCCTCACCCTCACCCTCACCCATACCCTAACCTTCCCCGTCACCGTCACCATCCCGCCATCAGACCATCAACATCCACAGTGCTTGTTTTGCAGTCTGAAGGGAACTCATTTATGCTCACGCGTGAACCGTAGGCTACTTTCTGCTCACCTAATCCTGCCTGTGGTTGGAGGAAAGTCGTAACCAGAGTTTCACACCGAAGGAAGACCCATTGATGGTAGTTTGAAGCTTTCTAGACAGCACAGGTAACACCAACATTGCGAACCGTTCCTCGTGCCGCCAAGAAAGCTTCGAACAACCACCTTAACAAGAAATATTTGTTCGTTGTAATTCCAAATCACGAGACTTCCCTCATGCTGCCAGGGATGGAATCAGAGGGTGAGTAAGCTATGGTTCGCAAGCATATCTATGAATTTTAAAGTCACTTAGTTCGCAAGACGTAGGATTAATAGAACAACCTCGTGTAGGTCATACAGAGTGGGAGAGTTTATATACAACTGGAACCTCTTTTACTTCTGGTTCATATCCCGAAAGAGAGCTTTGCATTTCCCCATTTTATGTGTACATGGGAAACAAAAGCAGGATGACAATAATTACCTTTTTTTTTTTTTTTAACTGCTTTGTTACTGTACATTTGAAGGACAGCATTTATCATAGAAATAACTTGTAAGAAACATTTTAAACTAAAGATTTAACTATGGATATTTTCACTACTATTCCTGTTGGCTGTTGGTATAGTAATGTGATGTGTGTAAGTGTAGTATTATAATTTGTTACTAAGTACGTTATGGTGAGTGTTTTTATATCATGACAGTAACTTGCATCCATTAATCTTTACTAGAAATTATACTATGCAGTTTCACCCCTCTGCTTGTAATTATTGTTAGCGTAATGATGGTGTGTGTGTGTGTGTGTGTGTGTGTGTGTGTGTGTGTGTGTGTGTGTGTAGTATAACAGATTGGTATAATGTCACGCTACGTATATATATCACTGCAGAACTTTCAATTTTGTTAACTTGATGGTAAACTAAGCACATTTTCCCCACACAACTTTTCATGATGTTTTTTTATATACTGCTACGCTGTGTGTATTATAATAAGTTGGTATCATTGCAGCACTTCCTGGACCGAGAGCGTGGTAAGGTGGTGGTGTACGTGACCACCCTGGGCATCGTCCGTACCACTTACGAGCGATGCCTAAGGATCCGCAAGATTCTATGGACGCTGCTGGCAAGGTACAGTACTTACAAACTCTCTAGCGCTTAAGTTGTGTCTGATATTGCTTGTTTTGGTATTTACAGAGTTTAGGTTGTTTATAATACTGATTGCTTCTTCTCTTCCTTCGCTTATACTGCTGCTCAGGATCCGTTACTGTGAACCCTACTGGCTAGGTTTGATATTTTCCATCTTCATTGAGCTTAACCGTTTCACTTCTAGGACGTAATTTCTGTTTTATTTTTGCAGTCTCTTAACGTTTTTAATGAGCTTACGCCAGGCTTTAGAAGAAGGTTAAATTCAGCCTGCATTAATCCATTGACAACCATGGTCTCCACTAGCCTGATCAAAGTCATCTAAAGTTAGCAAAAATAAGAATATAAAGTACGTCATGGGATTGAAAGATACTAGTTATGTATAATATTGTTTGCTTATTCTTTTACGTCCAAACACATCACATACAAACCAGAGAGAGAATATTAAAGTTACCAAAAATAAAAATAAAAATCTGATGACAGCAAACTGCCCGGGATACAGTCTTCGTGAGCATGTGTTGTGTCAGATATTACTTGTTTCTTCCTTTAATTTCACTTATACAGCTACCAGGCACTGCACAGCCAGAGTGCATATTAAACTGAAAAAAATTACGAAAAACAAAACGATTTCCAATACCAGTTAAATTTTCAGTGAGACTTGTTTATCCTGGAGAATAATTAAGATTTCTGATAACTGTGATTGCAGGTTTGAGGAGCGGGATGTGTTTATGGCCCGGGACACACAACTGCAGCTGCTGGACCGTCTCAGAGCCAGGACCATCACAGTGCCCCATGTCTTCCTCGAGGGACAGTACCTTGGGGTCAGTGCTCCTGCTTGACGTACCAGAATTCGTAGGGTTGTTTTCTCAGAAGTTTTGGATATAGCGTAACATCTTTTCCTTAGCGATTTATTCCGCATATTGTATGTGTCACTGATGAAAATTATGTCAGTATTAACATTATATATAGACCATACAAGCGAATGTTAAGGCGGAATATGAAGAAATAAATCGCTATAGAAGAGGTGCTACGAAGATGGGCCTTAAACCGTGAGTCACATAGAGGAAGTCACCCCCCTAATTTTTTACGGTAAATTCTGAAGCACACTAATCATTGCTAACTGCACTCTGTAGTATGGGATGCAGACTAACCAAATCTAGTACCCGTAGGCGCTCCATAAGGTTATCTCCCTCAAATACTGGGGTGCAGCCTTCCCCGCCGCGAATTAAATTAAGGCCTGAGTCAGAGATAGTTCCAGAATATCACAGCTTCCTTCATTCATCTCTTACTGTAAATGAGCGACACTGGCAGATCACCTTTGTAACTATCAAGGGAGGTTTGGTAGTCAGTTTTCATGGACCTAATATGAATGTTGTTGTCAGAAAAGAGCGTCAAAGAGGGAGACATGACGGAGACTGTAGTTGTGGTACTGTGGTGGGTATGGTGCTTGTGATGGTGTGTGGTTCTGGCCCGGTTATCCTCTAGCCTTACTGATACCTGTCCAGTCATCATCATCATCATCAACAGCCCAGCTAAGGACAGGGTGAGGTAGGATCCAGAAAACACGGAAGGAGACAGCAGGAAAAATGGAGAATTATCAAGAAAATGGCCAGAGAAATGGGCCGTAAAATCATCCACGCATTTATATAGTGAAAATGAGGAACGAGTATACCTCATATACTTTAGTAATTTCATACATTTCACAACGACAATATATAGTTTCATTTTGAAGTAATGTCAGAAAATACGTCAAGGATACAGTAACATTATACTTATTGGTATGTTACGTAAAAAATTATAAGAGTCTTGAACCAGATTTTTTCAGTCCGTCTTTGACTGAAATATTTTTACCCCTTCAGTTCCTACATTGGATTTTATTACTACTTTTCTAGAATTCACAATTCAGCATAGAATGGCCTCTTTGAACCGGAGGAGTTAGATTATAACCTTCGCTTAGTTAGCCACTTCCGTTAGAAATGCCTTTCCTAAGTTATACTTATATTTCATCGTCTAAAGGTGGAAAGAACAGAAAAATGCGTCCTCGAAGTAGTTAACCTTTACACTCTGATGACGGGTTTTTCGTCTTGGTCAAACTACCATCAAATGATTGTATGCAATTCGGATAGTGAAGAGATATTTTGAACCTCTGCATTTTGAGAACTCTCTTCAATGTTGAATGAAATTGTGCGGAGGAAGCAAGAATACAATATAAAATACGTCATGGGTCTTGTGGGGTTAACTCATGGTACTTTAGAGGCAAAATAGTTCACTGAGACACGCAACGAAGCAAATATATATATATATATATATATATATATATATATATATATATATATATATATATATATATATATATATATATATATATATGACGTAAATGGTGCCAGATTTTTCGTATCCGTTGGTGAGCAGTGTAAGAACGAGACGGATTCACCGACATTAACCCGCTGGCCGTGGCGATGTATGTAGTAATACTCGTTTATGCAAATTTCTGATGTGATAGCAATTTGAAGCACACACAAAGGCGGAAGTGAAGGAACGTTACTGTCTGACGTTCACGGAGAAAGGAGAAATGCGGAAGGCGGATCACTGCGTTGAGAGAAGATTATGAACGGACTCTTGCTGATGGTAGTACAAGTGAGGAGGAGCGTATGAGAGTGACAGGAGACACAGGTCATGATGATAGTCGTGCAGTTTTTTATATATATATATATATATATATATATAATTTTCTTGATATCTGCAGACAGTTTTATTCAGCGTGGTAAAGACCTGTAGTAGTAAAGTTAATGAATGCTGTCTCTAAGCCCCCACTCCTCTAGTTTTGAGAGTCTTTACTAAGCTACTCTAAATAAACGTCTTGAGCTGACAAAAACAGAGAAAAAAAAAATAGTCTTTGGAGTGAAGATTGAAAGCAATGAGGAGTGTATGAGAGTGGCGGACGGGCGCACGTCAGGCTGTGGAGGTTTCTAGGTTTGGAGTTTTGCACTAATCCTTTCGCAGAGGTTGGTGCATTTGAGTATTGTATCCAGGCTTGCATCGGTGGACATTATTCAACTCAGAGAAATCCTACCGTCAAAACCATCCCCCAAAAAATCTCATGTATCCCTTTCTCCGTGCTTTGTACATCTAGGACTTTTATTCATGACAACACAAGAGGATTTAGTTCAAGTGAGCATATTTCAGAAGCTTCCAAAACAATCTCAAACAATCCTTTCTCTGATATTAGTGCGTCTAGGATTTTTATTAAGGCCAACACCAGACGATTTTACACAGTGGAAAGAAATCTAGCAAAGAAATAGAGACAAGAATTCTCTGAGACACACGAAAAAAGAAATTCAGAATTTTTGCGTACGACTAAAGCAGTGTAAAGCAAGCAAGAGAGTATGAGAGTGGTGCGTCATGCTGGCTGTTATGGAAGTTTTAGGACCAGTATATACGTCAGCTTCGCAGGACTATATATCGCCCTTTTACCAGCTTATTTCTGCATGTGGGGCATTAATATAAGCTTGTGTGTTACATGAGCAATCAATATCCGTATTAAAAAAGGGTAAATAGCGTACAAGGAAATATTAACGCGCCAAATGCCGAAATAAACCGGTACGGAGGAGGTGCTGGAGAGGCCCCAATGCTGACGAAAATACGGAGCGGTGGTCGTATTTTCGTCAGTTACTATTATTTTTTTTTTAATGTGTCCGACTCTGGGTATAGGCTTCGCAGCCTGCTCCCAAGGCCTAGTAGTCATTCTACATACCATACACCTCTACATGTCACCACTTCGGCGCTAACACCCACCGTCCATATTGAATACATGCTAGGGCTGTCTTATACAGGACTGGTGTACTAGTATTAGCGGGGTATTTTTTCGACATGTCGGCAGGTCTTCTGGTAGATCAGTAAAGTCTGGTTTTATTAAATTCAGATCCTTAAACTGTTCCCTGCACCAGCGGAGATTTGAACCTGGGTCCGGTAGGACTGCAGACCACCTCTCTACCGACTGAGGCACCGCCTCCCCCAAATTGGGGGTCGTACTTTAAGTGGCTTTGGAGATGTCGTAGCACCTTTCCCTCAGCGATTTTTTCTTTCATCTTTTTGTCCACCTGTACTTTCCTTGGCAGATTAACTCGTGATATTAATGTTCATCCATACGTTGTTGTTAAAAATAATTTGTTTAGTGAGAGAGTAATTAATGCAAAAGACTACCGAGGTGGGGTATGTATAAAAAGTCGCTAAGGATGAAGTGTTATAAAGCTTTCTAGCCTGTTACGACGTATTTTGTGATTATAGGCTTTCTGCCTCCCGACAATTTTATTCAGTTTAGATTTTTTTTTTTTTTTCTCGAGTTGAAGGAGTTAGGTACACCATTGACTAACCATTTCACTATGAGAGACCTTCCCTAACATTTATAAAATAGATCGGTTGTGGCAAGAATTTCACTATTATTATCGTTACATCATCGAAGTAAAGGCATTATGCTTTCTAACTCTACACGATTGGATTCAGAGTAGGTACAATTTTCCGAACATAGGGGCTGAATATAGCTTCCATTACCACCTGCACGGTTAGTCTGTTCTCCTAAGCTGAACATAATCGTCCAGCAATAACAAGAATTAAATAAAAAACACGCCACCGGATTCAAGAGGTTGGGAAAAGTGGAGAAATCTGACGCCATGCTTATAAAGTCTCCTGAGCCAGTGGTGTGTATGAGACGGCATGTATATGAGTTTGTCTTCACTCGTACACCTACCAGACACCTCCCAGACAAATCAGAGTTAATGGTAAATGAAATACTACAAAAAACAAAACGATCTGTGGTAATATTTAACTGTTTTCGAGATTTCTTTATAATATTTGGAGGGGATTCTTTATACATAGGACTGCTGAGGTAATTAGTGAGGAAGCGTGACGAGAGGCTTTACTGCACTTGCATGACGTGACACCTCTGCACACGCGGCTTCCATATCGTTCCCAAAGTTTTCCACAAAGTTTTGCCTGTGGTCAACCGCATCTACCACAGGAGAAAATACTTAGCCTCTTGCTGTGCTACACATCTTAATTCCTGTGTTCTTGCCATCGCTAGACAGTTATATTCATCTTAGGTCTGGCCGTTTGTCCGAGAGAAAAAAATCACCATTAGCTCTCTGGATGTTTAGAAATAATAACTAATTCATTCTTGTTATTTTCAGACGATTTTATTCGGTTTGACTGTGGTCCGTCGCTTTCTAAACTCCACATAATGAGTCGGCACCCGTGGTCGTGGTGTTGGAGTAATGGTATTGATGAGTGCGTGGTAAATGATCGTATAGGCGTGATAAACTAAACCACTGTCCCTGTTGCTGATCCGTTTCGTCACCATGCTTCAAGACTAGTGAACAACGTGCCCGGACACCACAGGTGACCATTGATGGTGTGAACGGGTTCTAAGGCCCTTCCACACGAAAAGTGTGCACCTGTGGTGTCCAAGCTTTCTACTGATCATTTTCGAAGCATAGTGACGAGACCCGCCATAAATAGTGGGACAGAAGCAGGTATGATGCTTCAGTTCATCACGTCTACACTATAATTTTCCATACATTTTCATTTACGTACTCCAACATCACAGGTGCCCAATGGTCGTGTGGAAGGTTCATAAAGGTTGAGGACAATTTGAATAATACCTCTTGGAGATAGCAAGGGTACAAGAAATGTGTCAACCTAGAAATTTCCACGACTGTCAGCGTGACGTGTGCCTCCTGCCAGTCACATGCACTCGTACTCGTTTTTACACCTCTGTCAGCCGTGTTCAAGATCTCCAACTTTTTTTTTCCCCTTCGAGTACTGAAATTATTTTAAACTATTGCTACAGATAACTGAAGGCTAACAAAGAGTGTATTGCAACAAAGGTGATGTGGAAAATGATTTAGGTTAGCAAGAGTGAAAGGAGCAACAAAATGGAGGAGAACGGTCATTTATAATTATGTGGTTATTAATTGAATATATTTGGGTTTGAAAATCTATTACGCAAAGGTACCATATAGTTACACTGATATTAGGTCTTCACACCGAATTGTGAAGAGCTACTGTGTTTCATCCGTTTCTCTTCTCTTTCTTCCCAGCGTCTTTTCAATTTGCCGCTATTCCATTATTTCTTCCCTAATTCGCTTCATACTTGGCCTAATTGTTCCTTAGGCAATAGCATGTAATGTCTCCTTGGCTGTTCAGTATATTTATGGATGTGATTATGAGAGACATCAAATTAAGCACGCGAAGCCGGCAGTGAAGCTGGTGATAAATGATGAGGGATGGACTGTTTCATACGTAATGTGTGCAGTTGATACTGTTTTTGGCTGACTAGTGAACGTGATCTTTGTGGACTGTAAAACGCAATATATAAATGTAAATGTAAATAAGAGAATAGTTATGGTTGTTGAGAGAGAAGATGACTCATGGTGTGTAATGTCGGTAAATGGAGAGGGACTGACTGTGGTGGAGGAGGTTAGGTGAAGTTTGAGAGAAGAAAGAGTAGTAAAAAAGAAATGGCGAGTAGAACCTTGAATGAAGAAAGATGATTAGTGTTATAAAGACCTTGTTGAGAAATGGAGGTTTGAGTACAAAGACTGCAAAAAGACTGCATCAGTGCCCACATTAGCTTTGGAGTGGCATGAATATAAAAAAATGAGAGCTATAGAAATAAGACTGTAGGGAATCGATGTGACGTGCGTAGATTGGGTAGAATAGGTTGGACTCATAGAAGTGGAGATGAAACTATGACCAAAGGGTATAAGCAACAGTACTTAGAATTATGGTCACAGAGAGAGAATGGACGTGAATAGCATAGTGAACAGAATATAAATGAGTGAATCTGAAGGTAGGCGGAGGCGTGGAGGACGAAGAAGGGAATGGATGGATAATCTGAATGAATGCATGAATAAGCTAGAAATTGAAGGTGAGACAGGAGTAATCATGGAGGATAGAAATGGATGGATGAGGTATATATGAAACTGCACATGACGAGGGTTGCACATCTTTCTTTACATAACAGTTGACGGAATGTTCTCTGTCCCACAAACATTATTAACCACGGTTTTATATGGATCGTGTTGCCTGTGAGTTGGAGCTTCGAGCATCAAAAACATGAACGATGAGAGTTTGAATGGATGCAGGGCCCATTTTACTGAGTACATGTTTTGATAATTTTTCTGCTTTTCTGCTCCCACTTTTATATCCTTTTCACTCCACGTATTAACAGAAAAGAGAATTATGATGATGATGATAACAGTGATGATGGTAATGTACTTGTGATAGTTGTGACGGTGGTAGTATCTGCTGTGATAGTTGTAAAGGTGTTACAGTTAATAGCAGAAATGGTAGTCTTATTATGGTAGCTGTGGTAGAAATATTGTAGTTGTATTTGTGTTGTGATTTATATGGTAGTTATAACTGATTGAGGTTGTGATTAGTAGTGGTAGTTGTAATAGTGGTGGTTATGGTTGTAGCCGTGATAGCTGTGGCGGTGCTAGTGGTGGTAGTGAGGAAGAAGGCTTAGGTCATATGCCTATCGACTACACGGGGGTCATAAAGGCATATAGTCAATTTCTACAATGCCTTAGTCTCCCCCTAGATCCCACCTTCAGCTTTTTTTTTTTTTTTTTTTTTTTTTTTTTTGCCACCTTCAGCAGTCTGTTCATATCTAGATCCTGTATTGTACTGCTGGGTCAACAGTATATACAGGAGGAAAAACAAACCTAGTCCACCAGTCTGACCGGCCCGAGAATCGAAATCGGGCTTTTCCTCTTGCGAACAGTAAAAGAAATATCTGTAATAGTTGTAATATAAGCATCTGTAATAGTAGTGGATGGGGTAGTGGTGGATAAACACTTCTGCACTCACTCATGTCCGTTTACTTACAGGATGCTGAACAGATTGAACGCCTGAACGAGTGTGGGGAGCTGAGACGCCTGCTGCAGCCCTACAAGGTGAGTGTCTGGGTAGTGGCACCAACTACTGCATCCTTATTTTTAGGCCTCTGTTCTCGTCGGGCCAGGAGGCTTTCTAACAGTTCTTCCCTGCCAACGTAGTTTTTCAATATGTTACGTAAACATTCTCTTGTATTTAGAAGCTGTAAGTTACGTGCAAGAAAATAACGAAATGTAATATGTAAACTAAATCGCTAAGGAAGAGGTGCTTTAAGTCTCCTAAACCAGGTCGTCTTCTTGTGGTATTGGGAATTTTTTTTTTTTTTTGCATCATTTCCTTAGCAATTTATCTAGCACATTACGGCTTATTATTCTCGTGAGTAATCCCATTCCATTAAATATGAATAATAAATCCATAAAACAGCAAAAGAACATTAACGCACCAGAGGCAAAAATAAACTGCCCAATAGGAGGTGCCAAGGAGCCTGTTTACACCCACGAGAATACGGCCTATATTCTCGTGAGCTCAGGAGCCTGTGTACTGGCCAAACAGCGATTTATTCTCCAGTTTTCCGACTGATATTTCCCTTTCTTGAATTAGATTTTTTGATAACATATTTTCCATCAACAGCATATACATAGAATATTAAATCTTATTGTCTGGACATCTCCAGGACTTAATTCCATCTAATGCCATGGGAAGGATACTGGAACATATTTATGCTCGAATCTCTGTTGTAATTTAGATTTCTTTCTGCAGGTAAAACTAGAGACGCGGGATATTATACGTTCCCCTCTCCTTATTCTTCTTGCATAAAATAGACACAACCTACAAACATTTTTCCCCCGTAGCTGAGATTTGCTTTTTGTAGGAGGGATGGGAGACATGGGAAGACCTGGCCCTTTCCCTTCCTTGTCTCTCCTGCAGAAAAACGAGTCCAGGTTACGACATAGAATCCATCGTAAATAGAGTATCCCATCCCAGGCTCTTTTGTTCAGCTGAATGACATAAAAGCGTGAACGTGTAAATACTGTTATATATTGTCACTTTTATCCCTCGCATGGTCGGTACAGCTCTAGCATTCCATCCCAGCTAACCCTAGTCAATTTCACCTATATAGAAGTGAATTATGGGAGCCTGAGATTGTCAATATTCTCTTGTACGTCATATACGATCTATCCATATAGTTTGCAGGGAGAGAGAGAGAGAGAGAGACGAAGATAATGATACAGAGGCTCCTACATGGACGAGAATATCTGCCATAATATATTTCCTCCAAGTCCATCAGATGATAATATTGAATCCTTTTTTTAAGCTAGCAGTTGATATGAAGAAATGTTTTGTTTCAGATGCAGGCTCCCATGATTGTTTTCATCTTTAATCAAACAGTCTACTATTTGATCAGTCTATATTTTTTCAACAAGAATCCATTAGTTCATGTTTTAATCTGAATATTCCCACCAGCATTTATCGAATTTGATATTGTTGTAGTTCACTACTTGCATCTTGGTCATTATTTGCACAGTCAGAAAAAAAATCGCCTACTATCATGCCTCCTCTAGTTCTGATTTTCCTTTTGTGGCTAATATTCCAAAGCTGAGAGAGGCTTGGTATGTTTCTTTGCTGGAATGAAGTGATGGGCATAATTTGTGTGACTAAGACTGTGGAATTGTAGGCTATGTATTATTTTTTCTCCACTGTACATTTCTTTTTTTTTCAAGTTGTATTTATTCTTAAAGAGTAATTTCCCGCCAATAGTCTGTACAAAAGTTCTTATCTCATATTATCTGATAAGAACGTATTCATCCTTATCCCAAAAGCTCAAATCAGTACTCAACATATCTCCCTTCCCTTTATCATCGTTATCTCACCATTCACAGCTAACTAAAATGGAATGGTCTCCATCCTCCTCTCTATTATCTATAGAGGGGCGTCTGGTGTTCTAGTGGTGAGAATGTCTATCTATCTGTTGCCAGACGCCTTAATCCTATAAGGGGTGGCCACAAACAAATCTCCTCCGTGTCGCCCTGTCCCTCGCCATTTCACTGCCCTCTTCCCAGCTCACACACCCCTCTCTCATATACCTCTCCACTCCATCTCTTCATCTCATCCTTGGCTTCCCTCTCCCTTTACCCCCATTCCACCTCATTCACATACACTCTCCTCGTCAGTCTCTCGCTCTCCATCCTCTCCACGTGTCTCAGTCGGAATGATGGCCTGATAGGTTCGATACCCAAGGGATGACTGGAGGTTTGTAGATCATGCAGTGCCACCAAGGAGTGCGTCATATACTCTTAAATATACTGGACTACGGTAGCCTAGCCTCGGGCCCCTACACCTCGATGGGGGAAAATGAGGTTGACTTTACTGTATATGTCTACTCCATCACGTCTACGATTCATTTTTACCCTCTCACCCTTTCGCTGCGGCTGGTGCACATTTAAAAATTTTGTACATACTAATACGAGATGATTTTGCTTGGCTGAGATAGATCCTTGTAGTCAGTGGGATTATCAGCTACTTCATGAGCTTAGTAGTCAGCCGTTTACCTAATCGTTCACTCTTTTTTACCCGTCCTTTCATCTCCTATCCTATTGGCGGATCCAGTGGGGGGAAAGTCCAGGGAAGTCGAACCCAACTTCTAAGTACTGTTATTTTTTGTGGCAGTTTCCCCCTACAACATGTACACAGAGTTATTGATTGAAAAACACCAATATTGTATAAATCTTAGAATTCCATATCCTGTGAGTCTGACCCTGTTTGTGAGGCTGAGTAGCTCATGGCTATAAAAGAAACTTCAGTAATGCGTATATAATTTTTGCCTATTGCTATAAAGTTAAATGAATGATTCTCGTTAAAGGATTAGAAAAAATAGTTCTGTATCCCCCGCTTTGACAGTTGTTGGATGTGCCCCTGTTACCCAGTCCATATTCATATTTCCTTTTCCATCTACCTACGCATTTTTCACAGCTAAATTACTCGGTCCCAAATTTAAAGTGAGTGACCAGTTGCTCCCTCCCTGAGTAGCATTATGTAAGCACTAAACCTCAGCCATCGATAACACCACATCTGATTAGAGCGCTTCAACCCACTAGACCACTGGACGTCTGTATGGCGTAACGTTGTAAATGGTTCCATGCGTCACAAGAAAACTGTTTGGCTTGTAGCTGAATGTACAGTAGAGTTAGCTGAAGGTACCAACACATATTGTACTATCACTTACATTATGTTCGGTATACAGTCGGGAACAAAGGTTTACCCAACATATCATCTCGTCCCACATTCATCTGCTGCTAATATTGTTAAGATGAGAATGGTTTTATTTGTTTCTGTGGCCTCTATTGTCTTTGATATGATGCATTAGGGAAAAAAGTGACGGACATGCCTTAAGAGTCAAGTGGACGCAATGGATCAGAATGCAAACTTTTGCTCCTCAATACTGCGAGCTGCCCGTCCATATCACTGACTTTTTCATCTATCCTTCCAGTAAGATTTCATTATCATTCACTCTCTTGTTTTATTATTCTATCCTCTCATTATTCATGCCTCCAAAACATTCTCTCATATTGTCCTCTCCTCCAAAACAGTCTTTCTTTTTTATCCATGCCCCCACACAGTCGCTCATTTTGTCTCTCTTCTTTCCTGGTTCCTAAATATTCTTCCTCCACAGCGACAGTGCGTGCCCAGCCTGTGTGACGCGTGTGGTGGGTTCCGCCTGCTGCCCTGCACTGTCTGCAACGGCTCAAAGAAGTCCGTCCACCGCAATGATTTCACCCTTGAATTTGTGGCTCTCAAATGCTCCAGCTGCGACGAGTCCGGTCTGGTCAAGTGTGTGGACTGCGCCGAGTATAAGGAGGACTTGGAGGACGAGCAGGGGTAGAGGATGATGTCCCAGTAGTTGTAAAACTGGGTAACTGACAAGGAAAGCGCCCAACAAACATTCCCCCAGACTACGACAACACGCAACTATCGCCTTACAACCCGTCAAGGCGACAGATGTAAAGATAGACTCTGAGGTGTAGGTGACAGATATATACTGTCACGGTCCAAAGTTTGCCGACACTTTCCTGCCGGCTGTGGTGAGTGAAGATGTTCGATAAAATATTTCTATGTAACAGCAGTATGAAGCACGCAAAAGAGTATGGGAAAGAAACATATGTAAGTTAGGACATAATACCGGCAGGAGAATGTTGACGAACTTTTGCTCTTGATAGTACGGCTGCACATTAGAGTTAACACATGGTCGCAGAACTGAAAGTTTTGAATACTTAGCAAAACTGTAATGTGTTGCGGGTTTAGGACGGTTATAACGCAGCTGTATATAGAGTAATAAATGCGTTGGAGAGGGTGTGTTGTAGGTGTCACTGAAGATTAAACGAAACAGATTTATTGCCACTCGGTGCGCAAGATAAGCACATCCCCTTTTGTTAGTGAGAGTAGTTTAGATATAGGCAGTGAGAATAGTGTAGTGAGTGTTTAATGTAGCAGGTACTCACGTGATTCACAGTTTCTGCTCAACTTTACCCCCGCCATTGAGTGGACGTTAATTGTAGTTAGAATTTCACGCCAAAAAACAAAAACCTGTCGACCAGTGTTAAGGTGGTATTTCGGTGATTTGCTAAACTACCTGAGGAGCAGAGTTCATGGTGACAAAGGTATCTGTATCTTCAAATAAACTTCAAACTACCACCTTAACACTGCACTACAGGGCTTTGTGCAGCGCGAAACCCTGGCTGCAACTCCTCCACGAGTACATGAGCAGGAAAAAAAAAAGAAAAAAGAATGACTGGTGTACTGTACCATAGATGCAAATTAACGAACCGTATTCAACGTGACATAAGAGGCAACGCTGCAGCTCTTCCTTAGCCGTGATTAACTTACATATTATTCCCTATGGCTTTCTTGTTTGTTATTTATATATCAGTTTAACATTAACACCACTTGCATCAAAAACACGCAAGAGGACACTGAAGTGTAATGTGTAGAATAAATTGCTGAGGAAGAGGTGTTGCGAAATCTCCAAAGCCAGTTAGAATACGACCCAAAGTTGCATTAGATCAGCACTGGACACGAATGAAGTTGTGGCCAATATAATCAGAGTAGGTGAACTACGTAACAAGCTGTTATTGTTAACCAAAGCCAGGGGTTCCCAACCTTTTTAGCACTGCGCCCCCCTTTGGTCAGAACCGTATTCATGATGCTCTCCTTCCCCTCTGACGCCTAAACAACGATGGTTTTATCTGTTCCATATGGATGCTTAAGAGGCTTGATAACAACAATACACATGGTTGCACGAAATGACGGTTGTGAAGTTTTCCTGTCAAAGTTTCTTACCCATACATATCTTTGGGAGAACCCTGTATGCATTTGAATAGCCTAGCCCTATGTTGAACTTTGATTACCCCACGCCCCCCCCTAGCAATCTCAAACGCCCCCCCAGGGGGACGCGCCCCCCAGGTTGGGAAACGCTGACCTAAGCACACCAGCGATTAGAGCTAATATTTAATCATTAAAAGTGCCTTAGGTTTTTCACAGTGAACACAATCGGCAGGCAACGACTGTGAGTTACCAACAGTTTAGTCAGCACTGCGTCACTGAGAATCTAGAATTGAGGATGTATTTAGTCACGCTCATTCTACGGTTCAGTTTACAGTAGTTATTATAGCAAAAAAGTAAACCTGCGAAACCACTTTGTGAATACGGTTTGAGGGACGGAAGGCCGAAACTGCAGAAAATATCGAGGAAATGATACATTAGATCCGACTTTACTCGATCGTCTTTTGTTTGTCTCCACTCCGACTCAATCCCGCTAGTTGAGCCCATGAGTGACTGACGAGAGGGTTGGATAACAGTGTCTTAACGCACAAAAATAACAAAAAAAAATTATATCCTAACGAAAAGAAGCGACCAAGTGCGAGTGAGGGGGTTCCGTGTGGTAGCATATTAGTGAGTATGAGAAGATGTATTTGTGTAGGGTCGTATTTCAGTGGCTTTGAAGACTTCGTGACACCTCTCCTTTAGCGATTTATTCTAGACATTACACCGCAATATTCACTTGTGTGTTACTGAGGCAAACTGTCAATATTAACGATTTAACTGACATACAGGAGAGGGATATAGCGTAATATGCAAAATGAATCGCTAAGGATGAGGCGCTACGAATGCTCCTATGGCACCGACAATACGGTACTTAAGAGTAGAGCGTAGAGGATGAGTGTGATGATATTAGGGCAGGGAAGGATGAGGCAGTTTAATATTTTGTTGCTTGAAGAGCTGTAAAAGTATCCACAGCTGACTCACTGACCATAATCTAACAACAAAACTAACTATAGACTTACTAGAAAAGCATACTAAACTACCTAAGAACTACAGGGACCATGAACTAACTATAAAGCCGACTATGACTAACTATCCAACGAGCTGACTGACTCTTTCACTAATTCTTTAACCCTCTGAATCGGGTGACATCCTTCTTAGTTTTTTTTTTATTTCTTTTTACTTTTTTTTTTGCTGCCTCCAGACGATTTTTATCAAACTTGGAGGGGTTTGATGTTCCTTCATTTACCTCCTCACAGCCAGAGATCTGCCCACAAGCTGAATAACACGTCTAAAGGTGGCGAAAAAAAAAAAATATGGTATTGTACTGAAAAGGTTCTACTGACTGACTGGTTGCTTTGCTGAGTGACTAACCATCTCATTAGCTGACTGTATGACTGTGTAGCAATCCACTTAACTGAGTAGATATTGGGGAAATCTGTATTTGAATGAGTGACTGTGACTGGCTGACAGATCGACTTATAAGCTAAACAGAAAGTGACTGATCAATTGACTAGCGACATCTGACATTACACTGATTGCTGAGCTGGGTGACTGATTCAGACTGACTTACATCCTAACTTACTGACTACTGGACGGACCCTTGACTGACTGACATATCTTTAGTAACTCATATCTGAACTGACATCTCAACTGACATATCTAAACTAACTGAAACCTGAACTGACTTTTATTTCCATTTGAACTGACATCTAAACTGACTCAAATCTTAACTGAGCCACGTCTTTACTGACCACCATGTTAATCTGTTTATATGTTGTGTGATAAATCTTAACTTATTTATGATCTGATCTATCTTGACTGAATTATATCTGAATTACATCTTAACTACTGACCAAATATTACGTACAGTATATCTTAAGTGGCTGATTTAAACTGAATTGGCTTAACTGATTCGTAGTGTAACTGACCCACTTAAACTGACTAAAATCTTAACTAACATAGCATCAGTGACTGTGTGATTATTATAGCTGAAGAACTGTTTGACTGAACTGACTGAATAACTGAGTGTATTGCTCCTTCTTCTGCCTTCACTGATTAACTAACTGAATTATGAGTGACACAAACTGCTGACCTAAATTGCTGACTAACTGACTGGATGAGTTATGAAGCGGCTGAGTCACTGAATGAATTACTGACTCGACTGACTCACTAAACAACTTTCTTACATCTGAGGAACTGATTGACTGACTTACTGATTAATTTCCTACATCTGACTGGCTGACTGACTGATTATTCTCGTAGCATTTGACCTACTAACTGGCAGACTGATGCATTTATATTCCTGACATTTGACTGGCTGTGTGACTGATTACCTAACATATATTTCCTAACCACTGACTGACTGACTGTTTTATTTCCTGATGTTTAACTGACTAACTGATTTTCTAACATTTGACTGATGAACTGACTGACTGACTGACTAAACTCCCATCATTTGACTGACAGCATGAATGAATTTACTTCCTGACAAACAAATTACTGATCGACTGACTAAGTTGACAGATTGATTTCCTGACAATTGCCTATCTGACTGACTGACTGACTGACAAATTTACATCCTGACATTTAACTGGGTGACTGACTGACTGTTTAGCTTCATGTCTGAGTGATTGATATGTATGTCCTGACTCACTGACTGACAGAGTAATTGGCTGCTTTCTTTACAGTTCACTGACTCACCGACCAACTGACTGACTAACTGAGTGACTGATTTGCTTCCTGACATCTCACTGACTGACTGACTGACTAGCTAATAAGATTTTTTATTTTTAACCGACAGACAAACTAATGACAGATTATTTGACTATCGACCTATCTAACCATCCACTCATTTGATGTATAACTGCCTTCAGGTGACTGCAATAAGTGTGACAAGCCAGATGGTCTCTTGTAGCTCAGGAAACCATTCATTACGTTGGGTGGTAACCATATAACTAAACGGACGCCTGGTGGTCTAGTGGGTCATGGTGCTTCAACTGAATGTGGCAGGGAAATAGGGATAATAGAATACTTAGACTGAAATATTTACTGACCGGCTGACTTGCTGACTGACTTATAGACTTAAAAAACCACCAGCTGACTGACTGACTGACTGACTCTCTCTCTCTCTCTCTCTCTCTCTCTCTCTCTCTCTCTCTGTGGCCCCACTAACAGCCACACCGGAAGACTGAAGAATATGACCTTATTTTCTCTCCGTAAAACCTCTTCTTAAGCGATTTATTTTGCCTACTGCTCCTTACTATCCCCTTGTATGCTATTTATGTCTTTTTTAACGTAGACGTAGATTATATAACCGACGTACAAGGGATAATTAACGTACTGTATAAAAAAACAAACAGGTGAGGATAGGTGAAGACGAGGAATCAAAAGGCTTAAAACTGACGAGGTGTTGACTATGTGTTCGTAAGCTGAAGTGAGATACCTTTTTTTTTCTTTCTTTCTTTCTTTGCTGTTGTTGTGAGGTCGGTGCATTGTGGGTGATTAATTATAGAGGATTACGCGTCCTCTGACTCCTCCCCAGCTGAATAAAATCGTCTGGTGTTGAATGGATTGCTTGAGTTGTCCCAATCATGAGAGTGTCAGATGGATACACTCACACTTCAGCACATAGATAACTTGTACGCATATATGACGTGACGCGCACACACACACACACACACACACACACACACACACGTGCACCGGCCCAACAGCGACGTGGAGATCAACAACACACTGACCACAGATAAATACCACTTGTTGTATTGTAGTTCACCGAGTTTGGCAGCAGGAGTAAAGTCATGTCTTACTATAACCCCAGATGTAGCACTGTATATTGTTTTGGTAATAAATGTTATGTAACGAGGTGGACTTTCATTTATTAACTTTTTCTTTTATATTCTCAGGCTCATATGACTCACTCTTGGTTGAAAATGGAAGAGACAAGTACAGTAGATGGTCTTGCTTTTCCTTAATTTTAGTCAGTCTGCCATAAATCAATTTCATTCATGTTAGGAAGATATGTAGTACTGATGGGATACTATTTACCGCTCCAGTTAAGAGAGAGAGAGGTGTTCTCTCTCTCTCTCTCTCTCTCTCTCTCTCTCTCTCTCTTACAGCATATATGGTGATATTAAAAAGATATATAGGGTAAGAAAAATAGCAAAAAATCAGCACTCAGAGTATGGCTCAGAAACAATTTCAGTGCTGCTTTTCCTGTGTGGGCCTGTAAGTAACGTCCAAGAGATATGGTGTCATACGCTAAACACTCAATAATGCCGAGGAAGAAGAGTTAGCGAGTCTCTTTAGCCTGTAAAAATATGTATCTGAGTCTCCAAGGCAGTGGGTGTCGTCGAGAGGATACACTTTCTACACTTGGATTATCGCCACTCACTGCACCACCTCCTTACAACACTAAACTGAACCGCCACTTTGCTCCAGGGCCAGAAGGCCTGGGAGTAAGGTGATGTGGGAGATTCGTGGCTGGTGAGGAACGTAACTGGCTTGTGGCTTTGGTTCTGAGGAGGGAGAGGAGGTAGTGATAATTGCTTCCGTGCGTACCACCATGGAGTACAAGAAGTTTCAGCTTGTGTGTGTGTGTGTGTGTGTGTGTGTGTGTGTGTGTGTGTGTGTGTGTGTGTGTGTGTGTGTGTGTGTGTGTGCGCACGCGAGACACCTTCACATGCCGCCAATTCGACTATGCTGAATACATTCAGAAAAGGTGGATTTTTATCAGCTGGGGTGTTGTTATGACAAAGGATTACACAGATGACTTTTGGATTTTCTTTTATCTTTAGATGTTTTATCATATCTGAGAGACTACTTAAGAATCATTTTGCTACCTCACTGTAGCTCCATTCAACGATTCGTTCAAACGATTCACCAGTTATGGAGATAGCTTGATGAAATTATATATATATATATATATATATATATAAAGTGATGTGTTCCTATTTGTTTTGTTTTTTCAAGAATTTTCACTTTTGCAGGCAAAGATGTTTATTAACCTTTTCACTTCGATGACATACCGTATACAACATTTTTTCATTCTCCATCTGAAATTACTTGCCTGTGGAGAGATGTTCCCAAGCTAAATGGCTACATATCAGTAACTCCTCGATACTCAGGGACCATCCTAATCTCAGTAAAATGTCTAACAGCAACAAAAATTTAAATATAAGAGACATCACAGTATGGTAGGAGTTAAAGTATATAAGGACTGATAGGTGACATGTTTCTCTGCATTAGTATCTTAGTAGCTTTTATTATTTTATTTATGTAAAGCTAATGTGACGGGCAATGTGCGTACCGGCTGCCGTGTGAGGTAAATGTCTCGAGATGGTGGAGAATTACTACTGTAAAGTATTTAGGGCTGAGGGAGTTATTAAGCCACGAGTCTTGTATGTACAGTTTATTGTTAGCATAGCATTAAATACACTCCCAAGACACCCTACCCAGCCACCACACAACTGACTGATATTAAGAGGGATGAAGATTACTTTAACTCGTTTCTTCAAGCTTAATGAAGATCCATAACCCCTCTCAGCTCAACTGACATCCAAGTGTAGTCAGACGAAAGTACAGGACAGATACAGGGCCATGGAGGCTGTAATATGGGGTTTCGGTAAAGTCTATGGAGGCGAAACACCTCCCGTCCAAAAACGGTTAGTGAATGACATACAAACAGGGCCACTTCAAGACACGCTCCCGCTTCTAAAATTTACAAGGCTGATTTGACTAGTAACCAAGGAGATATTACTACTTCACAACTACGGCTCTTTGATTTTTATGCATCTGTAAATAATTAAGTTGTGGGAGTGGCCCAGTTCCGTTAGGTGAAAATGTCAACTATAATGACTTACTTGTAAGAGGTGGTTTGTGACAGCTGATTACAGTACACTACAGTACATGCTACGCATCACCAGTTATTAGCTGCAGTGATTGTTGTTCAGTAGTACGGCTTGTGTGAGACGGAGTCAATGTGTCGATTTACAAGTTAAAGAAGTGATGTAATCCTTGTCATGTGTGTCTTCGTACATACGCCATCCATCCATTTCAGTCCCTTATCAGTTCCACAGTTTCATCCTAGGAGACAGCTCCATGACCAGCCTCTCTGCCACCAAGACGGTGAACGCAGCTAGAGATCCCAGACCCAGCAGGTAGAAGGCGCCCTGCAGCTGCCGCAGTCCTAGCACCACAAGACCTCTGCCCTCCTGCACCACAAAGCAGTGACAGTTTTGAAGAGTTAAAACATCGTCAGAGAGGCATGCGTAAACCTTATGCTTCAGTGGCTGCACTTGGGCATCACAACATATTCTAGATAACACCATACAATATTACTTATCTGTCACAAGTTCATCCAGATATGGAGTGCATATAACAACAAAAAACGTTTAGGGTCTTCAAAAACACTAAATAAGTCACAGAAATTTGGTATGAGGCTTACAGTATAAGGTTATGTTATAAGGTCATATTTTACAACCCGGTTCTGATCTCAGGTTAGCCAAGTTAGGGATATTTTTTGAAGAGGTGGGATCACGGACAATGCTCCAACATTGGTTCTTAAGGAGACTATAACTTACTTGCGTCTGTATCTTTACACAAATTGTATTTCATTCATTTATCTTGAAACCTGTGGATATTATCACAGAGGGTCGAGCCTGAAGACTATGCCCCCTACCCATGCCTCAAAGTGCAGTTTCCTTGATGCCTACAGTCTGAGTAAGTGGATATACCCATGCATAATTCCATTCCCTTATCTAGGAAGCTGTAGATATTCTTTTGCTGTGTGGCAGTTAGTGTCGGTGACTGTGCCTCCACTCATGAATCACTAAGCAAAGTTTCTGTGATTCTGGTCAATTACTTCCGCTTTTGTCTATGACCATGCAAAATTTAGCGTTTTTTCTTTTGGGGATCGGGGTTCGGGACCTTGCACGTTCTGCCTCTAGGCCACATCTATACCCATGGAAATATTAAAAACTGTAGTCCGAAATTGTGGCCGTGCATAGCAGACAAACAGACAATCAGAGAGACAGACATTGTGAATTATACTCGTATATAGATTATATAACAGCCGCAACCTAACCCCACCTTTGTTCCAATATCTTCGTCTCTGGTGTTTCTTGTGTTGCTACAGTATAAATCTTGGGGCGCATCCACGTTAAGCTCCAAAATCATTAATAACATGTTTTGCCGACAGTGCCATAATTGAATTTTGGACTAAAGTCCACACCAGCGACACAGTGATAACAGTATTGTTGTAAACATACTTGACCGAGGTTACCGAAAAAGTTCACTAAGTCGTCCGGACATCAGCATAGGAATGTTAGGGTCATTGTTATAATCACTGCAAACTAACGATGGATACACTGTTGGAAACAGAGCTCAAAGATAACCTATAACATTGTCACATGTTTGTGTAACAATGATGGAAACAACGGAATGATATGGAAATGGCCCATAGCAGTGGTAACTGCCAGTGCTGCCAATATTACATTCATCAGCGGGAGTAAGTATTGTGTTCTGAAATAAGTTTCACCTTGCAGTGAACCCAACAGTTACATGGCCATCAATATATTGTTGACAACACTGTACGTCACACTTGTCATAAAACCTCATTATCAGTGCATTCACAACGGTGTATCAATATTCATAGCACTATCTAAAGCATTATAGTTGAACTCTGTTACACGCACCGAGAGTTCACACAGCAGCTAGCCACACTGCCTTTAACTTTGTTACCGATAAGTCTGCGTCGGTGTAGCCATGCTATTAGAACATCAAAATTTAATGATGTATAGGATGCAATACCTGAGGCAGGAAATACAGTGCGTCGGACATTATTTACATGATAGTGATACTGAAGCCTGGGGTGAAGTCTGACCTGCATGTCAGTGGTGGATTCCATCTTGTTAGCAGTGCGTGCCTCCCTGGACGCCTTGATAATAAGGTCATTCATCCAGTGCTTGACCAGCCCCGCCTCCACCATCCGTTGCTGCATCACCCCGAACCGACGCAGGAACGGGGCGCCCTTTCTGTCATTTAGGATTGTATTATTGGTGCTATGGGAGACCTCGTAACACCTCTTCAGTAGCTATTTGTCCTGTACATTATGATCTAATATCCACTTGTATGTTGCTGATGTAAACTATGTGCATACTATAGCGATATGAACACCATACAAGGGAATATCAGACACAACACATGCAAAACAAATTACTAAGAAAGAGATGCCCCAAAGACTCCTGTTGCACCTGAAATGCGGCCGAAAGTTACCACCACTAACACCCCTCAGCACCATGACGTACTTAGTTGTTTTATTCTTGCTTCCCTCCACATGATATTATTCACCTCAGACTAGACTCCTTGAACTAGAGTGTTAGATTACTCCCCATTAATCCCAACAGAAACAGAGATCCTTTCTAAGATGAATATAATTGACTGGCAGTAGTCAGATTATATATAGTCAGATTATACACACACACACACACACACACACACACACACACACACACATATATATATATATATATATATATATATATATATATATATATATATATATATATATATAAACTTGTCAACCATCGTGACCGGAAGAGCTTAAATTCACCGCCACTCATATTGCAACAGATTGGAATGTGTGCATCTCAGAGGAAAGCCTTTTAATTAAGTGACATCCACACATTTTTTAGACCTGCAGGGGAGTGGTAGGTTCGAGCCCAACACACACGAGGGTGCTTTACGGTACGATGTCGTTACAATCTGTCATTACTATATATATAAGGCAATTTACGTCAGAATATGTCCTATCCAGCCTTAGTGCGAATAGGTCCAACTTGAGCTTGACCTAAGTGAAATGAAAGATAGATCATAAAATCGTGCATCCCTCAAGTTATTCTCTTCCTTTTTAGTTAGTTAGCATGGGCTGATGCTTACTAAGTACACGAGGGTCGTTAAGGTATATAACCATTATGATTTGAAGACCTGAGGAGGGGAGACTCTGCATCCTCAACTTCTGTTTTCATTTCTCATCCTGCGAGTAATATCCATTCCCATTCTATCCCCTTCAAGCCGTTGATACCTGAGGCTGGGTGTCCATAGCCCAGTCCATTTATGGGCAGATGACGAGTCTAAATCCCTTTGAGGCATTGCTTGATGAAAAAGAAGTTTATTTCTCTATTTATAAATTGACGACTTACTTGTTCCTTCACTCTATCCCACACACAAGTATGGCATCTTATAATGAGATTTGTACTAACGACAGCAAAAATTCTGTAGCCTTTCTGTTCGCCTCTCCATGAACTCTGAAATTTAGTCTGGCAAACCCAACACGAACGGCAATGATGACACTAATCCGGAACTGTAATAAGTCATCTGTGTTGGCTGCTGCAGATTCACAACGATTAATTTCAGAGTCCATGGGTAGAGAGAAAATAAGAGAGATGATAAGAATTTTGTTGTGGATAATACAGTTGTGTGCTATAGTTTTTGCGTACCTTCTACCCCTGGTTGAAAGAAAAAAAAAAAAATCCGGTGTTTCATAAAGATCTTTCGTCCAGTGTTAAGGCGGTAGTTAGAAGCTTGTATGAGAACAGGATTTTAATTTTGAAGTGTTACTCGTCCAGTGTGAAAAATGCTTCAAATCACCACCAAGAGATCACTTTTTGCTTGATGGGAAAGCCTGGCAAAAACTATGGATCAGGACTGTACAGACATATTCAAACGTTTGCTAGTGGCAGTGATGGGAATAAACAAGGCTGACAATTAGTAGCAGAAATGGCCGAGTAACAGCGACGTATGGAATTAGGAAAATGTATCTAAACCTCTGCTTTACATTAATGGTGTGTTTGGTGCATACGTGACCAGCCGTACATTTAGCCTACCTGAAGCCCCAGCCGTATCCGCCATAGTTGATGTACTCGGTGCGGCCGATGTAGAGTGGAGTGAAGCCACGAACGTCGGTGTAGCGGGAGGCGATGAGGGTGCGGATGTAGTATTTCCAGGTGAGGAAGGCATGGTGACCCCGCAACACACGGGACAGATGCTCCTCAGCACTCAAGGCCTGCCAACACACACACACACACACACACACACACACACACACACACACACACACATTTAGAATGCAGTTTCATAAAGATGAAGTTATAAAATATGAACATTGCATAGCATGTACTGTACTGTACAGTATGTTGGTGTGATTTATTTTCTCGGCTTCCGGATGCTGAATGTTATACAGCTTACGAATATTTTAAACAACTATAAAGTTGAAGAGAGAGAGAGAGAGAGAGAGAGAGAAAGAGAAAGAGCATACATGGCCGAGTAGCATTGGTCACTGAGAACTTGAAATCTTGGTGCCTAGAAAATTCAGACATGGGAATATCATCCAAATTTGAAAAAAAAAAAAAAAAAATAGTTGCGGTATATGTCACTCAGTGTGCACTTCCACCAGTGAGAAGTTAATGTTTATGTGGCGATCGTGACAGCACACACCTGGATTTTTTCATAGACCTTGCGGATGGTGGGCACGGTACTCTTCCTGAACCACTCCCAGCCGATGCCATACGTGCCCTCCATGCCCCACGTCCAGCCCCTCTGACCTAGCAGCTGCTCCAGGTTGTCGATGGTCGGGGACTTGTCGGGCACCGAGAGGTGAGCAACGAGTGAGGAGCGGTAGGCCGTGGTGAGGAGCATGCAGAACACCCACCACCACCCCACCAACATCTGTTTACAGGGCAGAAAGTCAGTAAAGAGGCTCTACCACAACGGTTACGATGGTTAACAATTTATTGAACTTTGAACTTATTCTAGAAGATCGTTCCAGAGACGTTGCGGTCCACCCAAACACCACAGATGGATTCACCTTTATTGTATCCTTAATGACCTACAGCAGTTGCAATGGCATCCTATCCATATCTCTGACCAACTTGGACAGAATTCCAACATATCAGACCTTCTTCTTACAACCAGTTCATCAGCTTATATGGTCTGCCTTTCTTTCCACTAGGCTCCTCCAGTCAGCCTTACCTCAGTAATCTGTCCCATCACTCTAGTAAGGTTTGTGGATCCTTCCATTATGGCGCTGCAGATATAGAGGCTCTCTGGTAATACTTCTTTGACTTTCCTTAAACTGATTACACCTACTATTTCCACAGGTGACAACGGTCTGAATATACCCTATCCGTCATGAAGGTTATCTCTTTAGGCATGGAAGCACACGGTCTATTCTCAGATCACTCTGACTTATATCAGAAAGCCATGATTTGGCCATTCTTGTTCTACAGCTGTCAAAAGGGAGGAGCTTTCAAATGATACTGGCACCAACTTATCCTTGAAACATTAACATTTTTCCCCAAAATCATAACAAATCTGTTCTCCGTCTTGCCACAGAATGGATGCATTCTAAGTACGATGAACTTAAAATGCCAACTTCTTGCAATCCTTCTAGCACCTTGCCAAAGGTAAACCTCTTCAATAACATTTAGGCGTAGTCTTCCTTCCGTCCATTTTGCCAGTTATATTGCTCTGTAACTGGTTCTTCCTTTTGTAATGCTGAACTCTTATCAGAATTTTGCACCTAACTCTGCATGATTTTGATACTATTACCCCATTTCCTCCCCCTTCCGACTTCCTCGTACCTAACATTAAATTTTCTTCAAATTATGTACTCTCTACACTTACTGGTCTCAGTCCTTATAAGGTATACGGCTCTAATGGGATCATTGCTGTTCTCAACAAATGTGCTTCTAAGCTGACGCCCTACTTACACAAACTCGTTTGGTTTTGTCCGTCAACCTGCACTATTCCTTCTTTCCGAAAGTTTGGTCTCATTCAACCTGTCTCAAATAAGAATGACCGCTCCCAGCCCTCTGACTATTGCCCAGTTGTTTTAATATTTTCGTAACTGAAGTCTCTGAGTCTACTCTGAACAGGAAGGTTTTTATGTACATTTATTCCATAACATTCCGGATGCCAGTAGTAGTTCCATCAAGGAAGCTACTCTGGCGATCTACTTAACAAAATTTAAGAGATCTGGCATCGTCCTTTAGGGATTCGGTGAAATCAAATTGCGCTAGACATCTCAAAGGCCTTCACCAACGTCTGACATTTTTTTTTTTCCAGACTCCCCTTTTACGGTTTCTATCCTTTGTTCTGCGTCTTCATCTCAAGCTTCCTCTCTGGCCGCTTTGTTAGTGTTGTTTTGTAGGCGGTCACTGTTCTTGTGAATACCGCAGCATTTGTGGCCACATCCCTGTATCCGCTACTTCCTTCACCTCTCTCTCTCTCTCTCTCTCTCTCTGTCAGTATAAATAAACATATATATATATATATATATATATATATATATATATATATATATATATATATATATATATATATATATATATATATATATATATATATATACACTATATGCCAAACTGATTTTCAAAAAATAAAAATAAATGTCCAAGCTGGTGTGTGCAACTGATCTCTCATATTTCATCTTACAGACTGGGACGGTATCTTTCCAAGAACTACTCCAACTTCAAGTATACATCAGAATTATGTCTGAAACTGTAAAGAGACTGAGTATACTTGTAATGTAGGTCGGTGAGCTACTGTACATGCCCTACTCACTGATGATCAAAACCCACAGTGTCATTTTAATGAAAAATATCTGTCGCACAGTATACCGTTGCTGTTCACTGGTAGAGATGCTTGTTTGGTGGTAATTAATCTGGCTGGAAGCTACTTACAAACTTATTAGGTGCATCTGTATTGATTACATGGTGCGTAAGTACTAGCCTTCTGGATAAATGTTCTAAATGACACCGTTGACTTCTTGGAATTTATTACGCTGGTGCAGAGAAGGGCAATATTACAGAAACTAGCAAAAAAAAAAAAAATATTATATTATTATCCACAATATGGTTCAAACACCCAACACAAAAGCAGTGTGTAATACCACCGTACTGTGTAGTTCTACCTCATGTTTTTTAGTTTTAATTATTTATTCATTTGCTTGCTAAATTATTGTGCATAGTTATCAAGACACAAGACCTACCCCTCTCCACTCGTCCCTTCTTATTCTCACCCTCCCTCATAAACTAGCTCTCTGGCTCGCTCTCATACAGTTAGACACTAATTAAAGTTTTGGGATTGTTGTTGCTGTTCTGGACCCAGGCTCATCTGGATGTGAACCCGGTGAACTACAGGCTGAAACTGTCTTTCTTCTGCAGTCCACCATCCTCCTCTCTCTTTCCTTGCGGGAGGGAATTGAGGAATATTTAAAATACCGGGCAAAAAAGTTACTCGATCACATCGGTGCCGCCACAGGAAGGCGTCCCTCTCCAGCAGATTAGAAGTACTGAGTTGATACAGTCATGTTTCACAACAATCATAGAGGGTGGAATGACAGTGCTGACTGTCCTGGTTGGAAGTAGAGGAGGATGCACGGTTGCAGTTGCAGACATAAAGAATGATACGCTTCATAAGGATAAATACTGAGACAGTGAGCACCATTCCAATCCCAGTGATGGGATCTTCGAACTCAGCAAACTATTCAGAGTATTGTTTAAGAGTTTCATAACTGTTCTACACAGTGGAGTGATATTTCTGACGGCAGGTGTATACCGGTGAGCAATAGTTTTTGCCCATCAACCTGTACTACCCTGGCTGAAAGAAAGTCGTAGTCAGGGTTACACACAGGAAAAAGATCAGGGCCCAGATTCTACAAACCGTCATAGCTAAGTCCGTCGTACATATCTAAACAAAATGGCGCATTTTAGACATAACTCCGTCAGAAACTCGTATGGTCGACCATAAACTCCTATGGACGACCATAATAAGACGCGCGATGGTATGTTCGGGTTCACCCTGTCTTAACGCCGCCTATGACCGTCAGAAGTGTGTCAACATGGCCGCACCACAGCAAGCAGATCCCCAGCCGAGGAATATTTTCCGAAGAAGGGACGCGCTTAACGAGCTCAGTGATGCTGAGCTTATCAAGAGATACCGGCTAGACAGGGACGGTATTTTGTATGTCACCAATCTTGTGAGAGACGCCTTATCGAATGACACCAAGAGGAGAAACCCACTCACCCCGGAGCTTAAGGTCATCATAACACTACGTTATCTTGCTACCGGAAAAATGCCAATGTGCAGAGTTTGGGCTTTACAGTACTTGTAGGGCTAGCCCCAGCAGGTTAGGTTAATTATGGACGTCTAAAAAATATTAAATAATAAATAATTAAATAATAAAATAATAATAATGGGATAGGTAAAGTTTAGACTGGTCGAAAAAATAATACTTTAGGTTAAGGTTAGTGTAAAAAAATATGAAAATATTAAATAAACCAGAAACAAATTATAGAAATATTTAACTCAACCTAACCCAGATGAACTGGTTATTGTCCCATTGCTGTCCATAGCAATGAACATTTTCTTTAACTTTCTTTTGGACTTAAGAAAATATTTGTAATGTAGGTTAAGTATATTATAATAAATAATGATATGAATAAAAATATATATATATATATATATATATATATATATATATATATATATATATATATATATATATATATATATATATATATAAAATTTAACCTAACCAAGTTTAGCCTAGCCAACAAAAAAATACTAATATGAAATTAGATGAAATTAATAAGGTAGGTTAAGTTTACACCAGTCAGACAGTGTTTTTGGTTACACACTTTTCAACGGGAATACGTTTCAGCGCATTTTCTCACAAACGAATTCCTATTTTACTATGTCTAACTTCCCCAAAAGTCGTAATATGAAGTTAAATCAATTTAAATCCAAGAAAATAATGCCAAGAACCTATTTTATTCCATAAATTTAAAGTTGACAAATTGTGAGCGGTGCGTTCTAGCAGCTGACGGTGTTGTTGGATTAGTGAGGTATGGCCGACGACTTCCGACGGCCATAAGACTGACTGTCATAAATTTGCTTAGCTATGACGGTTAGCTAGGGTCGACCATAAGCACTATGCAGAATACAGGCCCTGGTGTTCGTGGTTCGGAGACTTTCTAGACTATACAATTAAGGGCGCTGACACACCTGCCCTAAACATGTGACCGACACAGGGTTCCGTCCAAAGTTCACGTTCTTTTAATGCAGCAGCACTAACCCTCTGTTCATTTCCTCTTGCCAGTCATTACGAACTATTCTTGGTGCAGTTTGACAAAGCTGTGAACTACCACCATAGCAGTGTATAATAGGTTACAGCTTCCTTCTGGCCAGGGATAGTGTTGGAGGGTGCGTGGAAACGATGGATCATGAGTGCACAGTACCTGGGAAGTGAGGTTGGTGGGTAGGCGCGGCAGTGGGTCTTCAAGTATCATGCCCCAGGCGCTCAAGAGGGCAGAACTGAAGCTCATCTCCCGACCCTCTCCACCCGACGCCCATCTCCACCCCATGTGTAGCGCCCACTTGGCCACACCCACGCCCATGGTTGTAACCAGCACCCACGCCCACAGCATTCCTAAAAGCAGATGAATGGGTGAGCTGTGGTTAAATGAGCATTTTATTTATTCGTTGAAACAACATAACATTACATTGACCTGGCGCTACTGCACGAGAATGATGAATACAAGCCTGGTAGCAGTAGTGCGTTTGTTCTATCTAGACAAAAATCTATAATGTCTTTTAGCTCAGGTGATGGCCAAGTGTAATCAAAATGAGTGGCTACTCTGACTACTAATCAAGGAGATTCATTCCTAGTTGTTTTACGGAGAGGGTTAGTGTCCCTTTCCGTAAAACAACCAACTCAAGAGACAAACGGCCACCCCTTACGGGATTATGGCGTCCGGCTAGAGAGAGAGAGAGAACGACCTAGGCCCATTTCCATCTAGTGAAAACAAACTGACTATAGCCATATATAACCTAAGGCCAAGGCCGCACTAAGAGGAGGCAAGCGAAGGCGGGTAGGAGAGGGAGTGGGCTTTTGCATTTGAATGTCCGAACTACAAGCGTGATATATATATATATATATATATATATATATATATATATATATATATATATATATATATATATATATATATATATATATATATATATATATATATATATCTGGCGTTTTTCTGCTATGCTTACAATCTTTTGGAGTCCAGTCAGCCAGTCTCTTGTTCCATCGGTTATCCCTTATTCTCGCAACATGACCTGCCCACCTCCATTCCTGTTCTTTCATAACTTCTATAATGTCTTTGACTTTAGTCTGCTCTCTCACCCAAACTGATCTTTTCCTGTCTCGCTAAGATGTTCCCAGTACTGACCTTTCCATTGCTCTCTGAGCAAGGACTAGTTTATATTCCACTGATTCTGTCGGTTGCCATGTCTCACAATCGTACGTCATAGCTGGGTTATACATTCGTTATATTCCTTTCGCTTCATACAGACGGACAAGCTACTTTTCATTATGTCTTCATGTTTACCGAAAGCTTGCCATCCAATTGTAATGCGTCATTTTATTTCGTTTTCATGACCTTTCGTTAGTTTTAGTAATTGCCCATAGGAATAATAATCCAAATAAACCAAAGAGCGTCATCAAAATAAATGAAAAAATTCCTGAAGAAGTTGAGGAGTACAATTATAGTACTCCTCAACTTTTTCGGGATTTTCTTCATTTATTTTGATGACGCTCTTTGGTTTATATGGATTAAATATTAGTTTTACTCCTATTCATCTTTAGTCCTAATTTGATTCTTCTCAGTTTAGGTCATTTAACAATGTCTCTGCTGTTTCTGAGATTAGGATAATGTCATCTGCATATCTTAAATGGTTAAAGTTTTCTCCGTCTACATTTACTCTTTTGGTCCCCCTTTCTAGCTTTCTGATTATGTTTTCTAAGCATGCTGTAAATAATTTTGGTAAAACTTTATCTTCCTGACTCACGCCTTTCTCATTCTTTATTTTTTCTGAGTCTTTATGTAACTTAACTGTGGCAGTTCCATCTCTGTATATGTTTTCGGGCAGTTTTACAATTTTCCCCTTTGCTCCTTGTTCCCGCAGTGAATTTATAATTGTTATGTCCTCCACTGCGTCAAAAGCCTTTTCGTAATCAACAAAACCTAATCACAGTGGTTTATTATGTTCTGTAGTTTTCTCAATTAGCTGATTCATTGTGTGTAGATGATCAGCAGTCAAATACCCGCTTCGGAATCCTGCCTGTTCACGAGGTTGGTTTTCTTCCAAATTTGTTGTTATTCTGTTCCTAAGGACTTTATTGAAGAGTTTGTAAATGACTGATAATAAGCTAATGGGTCGAGCGTTACTAAAATCTTCTGAGTCGCCTTTTTTGTACAGTAAAATAACTATTGCATTACACCATGTTTTGGGAATTTTCTTCTTTATACATTGAGTAAACACGTGGGCAAGCCTATTTGGTACTTTCACTCCTGCATCCAACAGTAAATCTGCTACTGTTCCATCTTCTTCCGGAGCCTTCCCTCTTTTCATATTTTTAAGAGAAATGTTTACATCGTCTGGTGTTACCTCAGGTATTTCATTTGTGTCAACTGAAAAGTTAGCAATTGGTGCTATTGTCTTTGATGCATACAACTCTTTGTAAAATTCTTTAGTTCTCTTCACCATCTTATCTCTGTATTTAATGACTTCACCGCTTCTGTCTTTCAGTGATATAATCTGTTGCTTTCCTAGTCCCATTTTACTTCGTACACACACACACACACACACACACACACACACACACACACACACACATTTATATACCTATATATATATATATATATATATATATATATATATATGTATATGTGTGTATGTATGTATGTATGTATATAAATGGTTTTCCCTAAGAGGAGACTGGTGGTTTGCAGGACAGTTTTACCCTGCAGTCCTTTGGCTTCACGTCAGATGAGCCTAATGTTGCGGCTACTAGTACTGCGCCAGTGTCTTTATTTAGTTTCTTGTTATAGCACCAGGGAATGTGGTGAATCATTCTCAGACACTATATTAACGAATACACACCAGGGAAGGGTCTGACGAGGGCAAAAATCTGCGGCAGTGGCCCGGCTTTGTCCGTAACGATGACAAGGGGCTCGGTGATGTAGGGGCGGGTGTAGTCGACCACCTGGAGGCGGGAAGACATCCAGGACAGCAGCATGGAGAAGTCTGCCCTCTGGTGTTGCAGCGTACCCACCGTGCCCGTCCAGTTGCCGTCATCCAGGCTAACTCCCCACTGGTCGTCCAATGGCACTCTCATCTCGTACCTGACAACGCCATTATATTAGACTATGGTAATATTAAAGTATGGTGTGTGTGTGTGTGTGTGTGTGTGTGTGTGTGTGTGTGTGTGTGTGTGTGTAATTTACTTTCCAAAAAATGCATTTCGTTTTCTTTGTATTGCAAAGTAATTTAAGTTCCTTGAGGTGTCTTTAGCTCTGTCCAAACCAAGTGATAGCGGAACTAGGAAGTCATGATAATTTTTCTATATGATTCATGAAACTGAGAATCTTGCATAATAACCAGCCAATGTTAAATAAATATAGTCTACCAGGTCAGTAGAGTGTTATAAGCTACAGGACTGACACGAAGTACTATCTGACAAGCTACTGAGTGATGCTGGTCCATGATGGAAGTACTGTAACATTTAGTCCTACTGCAATACAGGCTATGACACCTCCTATGAAAATCCTGAATATCAACAGATTTTTGGTGGTCTCTTAATCAACTAACAAGCCTCCCCAGCAGCTCTTCCTCATCAATCGAAATCAGCTTATTGCACATCAGTATTGACTTGAATGTAATTTATGCCATTTCTGTCCATATTACAGAGATATTATAAAACACAAATGATTATATTAACGTGAAGAGGGTAAATCACAAGGGAAAAGGTGTTGGAAAACCTTCTAAAATGACCTGAATGCGGTATTTAGAGAGTGAAAGATTCTGTCACGGTTCCCAAGGAAAGAACTGTTCGAGAAGCGTGTTGAGGTTATTTCATCTGCAGAATATATTGACTGTTGTGTAGATTACTGACGTGAAGTTCAGGACTGCGGCAGCTGCAGTCAGCATGCGGTAGTCCAGCGAGTCCCGCGGCGTGACGGTGGTGCCCGCAGCGTTGGAGTCCCGAGTGAAAGACAGGAACGGAAACCAGTCCATCGACACGATCCTGAACTTGTGACCGTGGAAACTCCTAAACTGGTCTGAAAATGGCAATAGATTGTGTTCTGGCCATGTGAAATGGAGGCTTAAAATTAATGTCCGTCGACTACACAAGGAGCAAGGGTCATTTTAAGACAGTCATTTTTGGTAAGTCCCAGTCTTCCTTAGAATACGACACACAACCATTTAATTCATATCCAGACCTAAGTTTGTGCTGCTGGGCCAACAAGGACAAGGGGGATACGACCTTTGTTTCGAACTGACCAATCCAAGATTCGAAAACGAGGTCTTCCATTAGCGAGGTGGAAATGTTACCACTCCACCATCACCTTCCCCAAATGGAAAACAAGAGGCCGACTAGGACAGTGTATGTCTGCGAGAAGAAGGAGAAGGAAGGGGAAAGGGAGACCGAGGATGAGGTGGCGGGACGGGGTGGAGAGGTATAAGAATGAGGGTAGTATGAGATGGAAGGAGGGCAAAATGACGGCAGAGGCTGGGACGACATGGAAGGGATTTGTTCGTGGCTACCCCTTTGCCTTAGGAGTGAAGGCGTCTGGCTATATATGGACATACAGATAGACATGGTATTTTGATGGTATAATTTGAAAACCAAAATAACTGTGTATTCTACAGTTATCTGAAATGGCAGTCTCTTGCATATTGATGATGTGTTTGGACGAACCATAATAGAGGAAAAAAGGAAATATTATAACCTGATCTTATACTGACTGCTGTTTATATTTTAATATTCTAAACTGACCTGTTAATGGCAGTCGTTTGTATGTTTTATCACCCATATTCATATATTAAACGGACTGGACATTAACACTCATATTCTGAGAGGAGTGTGTACAGTTACATGGAGGGAACAAACATAGAAGTTAGGGAGCGTTGTGGTGTTGATGTGGAGGTGCTGGGAAGTGTTAGCTGATGTGCCATGAGAAGAACTGGTCGCGTGGATATAATGGAGAGTGAGAGATTGATTAGGAGAGGGTACGTGAATGATGTGGAGGGGGAAAGACAAACGAAGGTCGAAGTGGAACGACAGTGTGGAGAGGTATATGCATGCAAGTGGTGTAAGATGGAGATAAGGCAGCCTGGTGACGGAGGATAGGGCAACGTGGAGTCCATTTGTTCGTGGCTGCCCTCTCTGGAACTAAGGAGTCTGACTATAGATTGTTGGACCTTATTTTGATGTATTTTGATGAGCCATACCAATAAAAAACTAATATTCCAAATTAATCTGAACATGGTGGTCGTTTGAATATTGGTGGTGTATTCTGAGGAAGCACTATGACATTGGAAATTAATGCTCGCTAATGTTTACGTAAAGAACATAATAAAAACACGGGCTCAAGTGTTTGTCTGTCTTCCAAATATTTCTTTAACCCGTCCACGCAAATGATGCACTTATTAGTCTGTTCTTGCTATCACCGGACCACTCTTTTCAGCGTAAACACACCCAAGTCTTGGTTTTAGGTACAGCCGAGTTTAATAAAACTGTCTGGAAGTAGCAGTGATAGATTATAAAGGACGTGATTAGGGCAAAACAGTTAACAAGCTCCCAACATGAATTCTTCTCTTACTATCACTTTAAAAAGGCACACTACTCGTAACATCCAAGAAACATCCAAGCACCATCATACAGACGTAATTTAGCTGAACTGAAAGCAAACACTAACTCCTTTACTACTGAAGGCGAACAAACTTATTAAACAGTGTCAATAAAAGTGGTATGAAAACAATTAAAAAGTACATCATAGGAGCGAAAGGGCTAACGGCATTTTAACATACTGTAGACATTTTTTATTTTTTTTACTTTAACACTACACTACTTTTAACCCTCCATACATAGGCTACATCAAACAGAGAACCATTTCATCAAAAAAAAAAAAAAAAAAAAAAAAAAAAAAACTAATTCATTACAGTGGCTTTTTTTTTTTTTTTTTTTACTTTGTTCTTGTTACCACCGACCATAATATTCTGCCTGGGAGTGAGTTCTCGGGTTCTTCAGGCTCGTACAGCCTTCAGTAACCCCTGCACTGCAAGACGTCTCCTGTAGTTATGATAAAATTGTCTTTTACTGACAATGCTGATGTTATAAGCAACAGTACGTCAGTTTATTAGAGAGGTTGTTGTTGTTGTTGTTGTACCCAGGTCTGACTGGCCGAGCAGAACCATCGACTACCGCCAAGGAGCCGCCATCCTATGATAGCGCATCGCCAGGGTCGCAATAGTGTACTTCCACATATCAAGGTGCGGGGAAATTGAATTGAGGGGGTATAGCCTCCAAGAGGATAAGCTGTTCTTAGGAGAGATGTTGGAGTAGTAATCTGAGCTCGAACTTTCACTGCCTGGCAAATGTGACTGAGTTTTCCGGCTGGTAGTGTTGTGCAATGCCAACTACCTGGCCTTATACCTTTTTGATGGGCTAATGGGTGCTACACCCTGTTCGAGGATGACTCGCGACTATGCAGGTCAGGGGCGTCCGTCATCCCTGAGCCGGAATCTGGTTCAGACCGCATGGCCCCTACTGAAAATATTAAGCTCTTTAAGCTGATACCGTATTTACATAATTTATTCTTGCTATTTCTGTTTTGTTCAACTTAGGAGCGATCTATTGTTCCGAATGGGTTAATGGCGGCTGTAGCTCATCCATTCAGTTCGAAGTCGCTCCTAAATCAATGAAAATCGCAAGAATGGGGCGGGAATTATTCAAAGACTACATGATCAAATTGTCGGCGTTGAAGTACGACCTGGGAAGAGTGAAAGTGAGGCCTGGACTTGCGAGGGTAATTTCCACTTGTGCAGAAGCAGGAGTTCCGGCTGGCCACTCAGGCAGTATAGACACCGCCACCACACCTCCACCACACCACCACCACCATCATCAACATCCCCTAGAACACACAAAAAACCCTATTACTTCACAGTACTTAAACACACACACACACACACAAACCATACCACTTCCCCACAACAGTCCGTAATTCTACTACCACATCATACTACCACCAGCATAACCTTCCTTAGCTGCTGACTCGGAAGAAGCCACCTTATTCTCCCCTGTGTGTGTGTGTGTGTGTGTGTGTGTGTGTGTGTGTGTGTGTGTGTGTGTGTGTGTGTTTGTGTGGACTAGAGGGAAGATTCATCATATACAACTATTTTCAAAGGATGGAATCAAGGCTCTCCGTCTCCTCAACTCTCAGCCTCTCAGTGACTTCTTGTGTTGTATCTTTCTTCATCATCACTATTTCTCAGCATACTGTTCTTCGGCACTCTCGTTCCGTGCTCTTCCTAATACAGCGGGCACGCAGCATCAGTCTATCCAAACACACTTTTGTCCCTATACTGTTCTTTTTCATTGTGTACATTCTCGTTCAGTCTGTCATTTTTCTAAGCCTGTCTTATTCCCTGCCTACGACCTCCAGGCTTTTAATGCAGTGTGTCCTGGCATCCCGAACAATAGATTTTGATTTAATGTTTTACTTTTCCTCCAAAGGGGCGGACCAGTTAAACCAGGCACTACCCCAAACACTGCCAACATCACTACACACACGCTACGTCAACCAAAACCACCCCTGCCACTACCACCACCATTACCACAGTCACATCAATCACCACCATCACATCCATTACCACAGCTGCCACAACCAATTGCAAAATCACCACAACAGCCACAACCACACATCAAAACTCTGCCACAATCACACCACAACTTACCACTAGAGTTAACTGCAGTCCCCTTCAGCCTGAGCAGGGATGTGGGTGGTGTGGGCGGTGTGCTGGGCGGGGGTATGGCGATATAGAGGGCGTGGGCGGTGTTGAGGAGGGCGGTGTTGAAGATGAGTGAGTGAGCGAGGGAGAGAGGACCCACGCCCACAACTTTGGTTCCCGGCCTTAAGGGAAGCTGGATGTCCTCGAGTAACCTGTGGAGAGAGAGAGAGAGAGAGAGAGAGAGAGAGAGAGAGAGAGAGAGAGAGAGCAAAGTATAGTACCATCAATATATCGGCTACATCATACCTAATCACTGTAATACATTGTCTTCATACCTACATACGTCGTAGGCCTACAAGTATTTGGATGCGGCCTTTGCCATCCGCACATAATATTTACACACACACACACACACTTAAGGATAGTCATTCTGTTATGTTCATTTCCATCCATACGCCATAGATCTCTCGTAAATCCCTTCGCTTCCTCAACTCACATACCTCACCTCACTCTCATCTTTGTCATTCATATATCTTCCTACAGTATTTATATCCATTCCTTGCATATGACATTTCCTGTACTCTCTGTAAATAGACTTGCTTACGCAGCATCCTGCACTAATTTTACTTGTTACCACATCCCCTCTACAGTACATGACCCACATATCATTACCAGTCCCATTACCACTGCTCTCTTGACCTTCAGACTCAATGCCAAACCAGTCTCATACCCTAAATTGGAAGCAACACATCTTCACTATATATATATATATATATATATATATATATATATATATATATATATATATATATATGAGGCGTCCCCTGCTACAGGGAAGTAATCCACAACATGGCGATTTTCGATATTTCGCGGGAAACTACCCTAGAAGCCTTACTCTACCACGTGGTAAATCTGGCCAAGGTAAAAGTAACCCTCCATTAAGGCAGAATAGGAGTCAAAGTTTGCATGTTTTGAGGTGCACCAAAGCTGTGATCAAGTCTGGGTTTCGAGAGCAACGAGCTAGCGATACGTGGTGCTGGCTCCGGCCAATGAGAGCGCGTTTCTCGGATACCAGTGTTGCCATGCTGCCGCTCGACCAATCACGCGCGTCCTTGTGTACCGTGGAGCGCCAGTGGGCATTAAATACCCGGAGAGGAAGCACACATTTTGGTGCAGGCCCTTTAATTTCTGCTTTTTAATTGGATTTATGCAAGATCATGAGTTGGAGTGATTCACTTGTGGAAACGAACGACCAGTGCATACACGGACAAGACTTAAGCCTGAAACGTACGAAAAATGTTGCAAAGAAGAAAAGAGGTAGTGGGGAAGCCTGACCCGGACGATGATTTCCTTGACATAACAACCCCACTCAATCCACTCAAGCACTACTGGCTCCTAGAGACTGGTGAGTATTCTCATTTTATAAATTTAATTACTATAAGTCATCTTTACCATCTTAACAAAAATAAAACAAGTCACCATTAAAAAGTTTATATTAAAAGTTCATAGCAGATTCAAATTGTTACAGGTCGTTGTACAAAGAGTAGTAATGTTTTGAACCACATTACTGCTCCAGTTAGTAACAATTTCATAATGTTTAAGAATGTAGGGTGGATTTATTTTTTAATTTTATTGTTTTTGCTTTTTGTTTTTCGAAGAACAGATATTGATTTGATGAAATTGATGTAACGATGATTGTCAGATATTCATGGTGCATTCTATCGTCAACTTTAACCTCAGATTGCTGAGAACTTTTTTTTTTTTTAAATCCCTTTAGCAGCGGGGACCGTCATATATCTCTCTGTCTATCTGTCTCTGTCTATCTATCTATATTCGTTTCGTTTATTAAGGCTCCAATATGCTTGCGTGAGTCGGCCTTGTTCACCTAATGGCGACTCTCCATGCTGCTCGATCTCTAGCAGCCTCCCTGTTCAGTCCCTTACCCCTGAGGTCTCAGTTTATGATCTTGTTACAGGTCTTTTTCGGTCTGCCTCTCCCAACCCGACCCCAAACGTTCACACTTGTTCTCCGCACCCGTCATCACCCATCCTCTCAACATGCCCAAACCGTCTCAGTATACCCCTCCTCATCACAACAGCAATATACTCCAGTCCCATCCTTCCTTTCCGCTCCTCAGTCGTGAACCTAGTCCTTCCCCCTATGCCTCGCATTCAAGGACGCACACTTCACAGCCACCTAATCATTGTCGTTTCTGTACGTTTAAGTTTACAAATATCCTCCGCCATTACTGCCCAGGCCTTACAACCATACAGCATTACACTTCTAACATGCCGCATACAAAAGCCCCTTATATACAGTACTCGTAGCACGGAGGTAGAGACCTCTCATTATTAGGAGAGGCAACAGCTCCCCGAAGCTCTCTTCCAGCCTCTCCCCACACTAGCCATAGAGCTAGTATATATTGGGTAAAGCCTCGGAATTCCCAGGGGAGAAAACCACTCGAAGTGGTTTAGTATATCACCCTGGTGCCACTAATGTCTTAATTAAGGGTTCCTTTTCTGTCCATGACCATTCAAGATGGCCTGGATTGTTCTGTTTAACCTTACATAAAATTCTGCAACATTCAGGGCGTTTCCTCAAGCTTCCTTTAGAGTCATTTCTGCCTATAAACTTCCCCTTCGTTTTCTGACCAAAATTCATTTGTCTGAAGCCACTAGTAACAGTATCGTTTGAGTTACTCCTGATTTCACCATATTCATTGCCAGGCATATATGTTCTCATGTTCTCAGACTTGAATCTTTCGAATCGCTACACTCGGCCACATCTCTCGTACCTGTAACAACAGTTCAAAATTCCTTGTCTTCTGATGAAGCACATTCTTTCACTTTTTTCTCAGAAATCTCCAGTCTTGATTGCAGTATTTTCATATTCACCTCTATCTTGACTTTTCTCTCTGTTCACGTGGTTCAGCGTGGTTCAGTACTGTCACGGGGTTTTTATAATATCACGGTAATTTTGATATAATGCTTAAATATTATTTAAATTGATAATATTCAATAATATTGAAGAGCAGAGACAATGGTTGTCTTGCTACATCAAGCAACGATTACTTTACGTTGGCTTAGCACGATTCTCTGAGAACGAGAATTTATAAACTTCCTCAACAGTACACAGCAGAGACTAATTACTCACAATTGCTGACTTACTGTACTGTTAGCCTCTGGAGAAAGTTACATCACCCCTGACAATAAATAACTAATACTAATAATAATAACATCAGGTTCTTGCTGATGCATTAACTCCTGGCACAACGGATTTTAAGTTAATACAAGACTGGTCTAAGTACCAGTTATGAATAGTAAAACGTTTATGCAAGCTAGGAGCTATATGGAAAATAAGCTTAATTATGGAGAAATGAAACAAGATTTACTCTACATTAAGCTCAAGAAATAGAACTGTTAAATTTATTAATTACAAAAATAAATTTAACATTACATTTCAAATCAAATCAATGAGACGCACTCGCTCACTCACACAGAAGCTAAATACTTACGCCTAGGAAAAACACCTTAACTAAGCTCTTAAAACTACAAAATACACAAAAGAAATACCAGTCGATGAATGCTATGTATCACCACTAAGGTGGGAGGACTGGATACTGTCTCAGTGGAGCCTGGGTGCTAGTGACCTCTCACACTTCTTGGAGCACAGGACCTTCCTCCGTCACAACAAACACAAGACTGAATTCAAATCGTGGGAAAGAAAGGCGGAGCGCTAAGCCGTATTTTCTAACGGTCGAGTGAACGAAACGCGCCCAAAACAATCGCTCATCGGAAGCGCTAATGTCTCACACAGAGACGATCACGTATGACAATGAAAAACTGATTTGACAAAGCTTCCGTCCGAATGAGCGGTTAACTGAACGAAAAACAGTGAGTTTTCCACTAATAGTTCGTGGCCTCTCACAAAAAGGGAAATGTCGCGAATTGATTCGTGACAAGTACCATTAGACTTAGAGAACAAAACGAAATATTGAGTTAATCCAGCTTAAAGCTTGTGATACAGGCTGTCTCATATTTCGTGTATTCTAACACCAGGTGATTATTTTGTATTAATTCAAATAATAATTAGCAGATAATTGTTTAAAAACTTGCAAGATATTGTGTTAAACATTTTCACTGATCTTTTCGAGTGGCTTCAGCTAACAATTGATGAAAACACAAGGTTTCATAAGATTTTTGAGAAAATAGATATGATCGATATGCCCGCTACTGATCAATATAATTAAGACTACCGGTAACTGAGAAAACGTTAATATATGGACACACACACACACACACACACACACACACAAATAATTCCTGATAAGTTTAACAGGGAAATTTCTGAGAAACTCGTTGAAGCAGTTGTAATAAGGCGGCACTTGTTCTCGCTGTGCCAATGGCCCTGTTCTGCCTCAGGAACTGTTACAACTGGCCACACATGAACGTACAGTGTTTGTGTAAACCGTAGGTCTAGCTACAGTTTCGGGCGTTCATGTGTCACGGTTACTTGGTCGTTTCGTCTGTGTGACAGTTCCGTTCATAAAAAGTGTCACTGGCAAACATGTGATTATGTCAAGGCCGTCAAGTTTACCAAATGCTAGAACTTTGCTGCATATTCATGCTGACCCGGGTTCAAATGTTGCCAATTGTGCATCTCAGGACACCACCGCACTGCTGTCCAGCATCACTTAAGGAGCACAACTCATGAGATCAGTCGCCAGCATCCTCTCCAGCTGCAGTCTTCATCACTTTGGCCCCTATGATCAAAGAACTCCCCATGGGATCCCCTGCCGTCCAAGGAGGAAGACAGTGCCTCGCACACCTCACGTTCTTATCACTCACACACACTTAGCAACCTCACCCTTGTCCTGCTATCAGAAATCCCCAGTGCCCTCCAAATCCTACCCCCTGCCGTTAGTCCTCCACGTATGTGTACAGTATCACATTTATACCTACACGATCCTCGATATTCGTGTAGTGTGAACCTGTATACATTGTTGTATGACCATTTGATATTCATTAATACCTTATTGGCTGTACACTGTGTATTGCTTCCACGTCCCAGGAAATAATCTAATCAGTAAATAAGGTTATCTTTAGTCTCTGGTGTTCCTTGAGACCTGCAACACCACTTTGAATAACTACTGCTATTATTTTCACGCACTTTTCAACGTTGTCACTGTTCTTGTTGGGCACTGTGTGGAGTCTCACCTGAGCTGTGGATCCAGTGAGGCCTGAGTGGTGAGGTGCAGGAAGAAGACATGGCATGGGAACTTGGCGTCTGCCCCCTTCAGGCCCTCCAGGTGGTGCAGCAGGGCGGGGGGTGAGGCGTTGTAAGAGTAGTAGTCCTCCGCGTCCAGCACCAGGATAGCATGATATCCTTCCCCCAGTGCTCTGAGAATCACCAACCATACCAGCATTTACCAACTAATTAAAGACAGAAGCAAAAGCATATTTTCTCATATACACTTCTTGCAGCTGTGTGTAAAACCACCTGCAAGGTAAGCACTTGTAGCAACCCGTCTCATATTACTTTTTCGAACTGTAGGGGCCCGAGGCTAGGCTAGTGTAGTCCAGTACATTAAAGGATACGGTAGATGATCAATGTACTTGATGGCATAACATGATCGATAAACCTCATCATCATCTTAAGGAAGAAATCTTCGTGATGGCCGGACCGTCACTCTGGCTAGGGCGCTGTAACTTTTAAAGCACCAGGTACTAAGTGGATAAGGTTGTGTAAAGGCAGATGAAACTTTCTTTGCGGCATTGAAGTAAGCCATAGGGTACAAGAGAGGGTAGAAATATTGAGGGCGCTGGGAAGTATGCGGAAGGAAAATTCACTGTCTGTTCAGGCAAAAATAGCATTTCTTGCTGTTTAACCTCGGATTGTCTAACTGGGCAGACCCGTCGACAACAGGTAAGCAGCTGTTTCTGCGAGTCCGTCCTGTAGGTCCTGTACATTGCAGTACTATCTATCTGTCTATCTATTGCCAGACGCCTCAATCCCGTTTGGGGTGGCCACAAACAAATCGCCTCCAAGTCGCCCTGTCCCCCGCCATCTCACTGCCCTGCTCCCAACTCACACACCCCTCTCTCATATACCTCTCCACCCCATCCCTCCATCTCATCCTCGGCCTCCCCCTCCCTCTTCCCCCCTCCACCTCACTCACATACACTCTCTTCGTCAGTCTTTCACCCTCCATCCTCTCCACATGGCCAAACCACCTCAGTGTGTTCCTCAAAACGCTTCCTATCACATCCACATCCACACCACAACGCTCCTTTATGTCCTCATTCGTCAGCCTGTCTCTCCATGTGACTTCACAGGCTCCTGTTAAATAACTCATTTCCACTGCTCTCACTCTTGACTTGTGTCCTTCCAACAACGTCCAAGCTTCACTTCCGTACGTTAGAGTTGGTATCACAATACTGTCATGTAGTAACTTCTTCACTTCCATGCTCACATCCCTGTTTCTTATCACTGCTTTCAAAGAACCAGCAACCTTTCTTCCCTGCTGTACCCTTTCACGTACTTCACCCTCCAAACCTCCATCCTTACTCATCACACTACCCAAGTACTTAAACGTACTCACATTTTCCAATTCCTCACCATCCAACCTCGCTGTACATTCACTGACTTCACCTCTCTCAAAGACCATCACTTTACTCTTCCCCACATTCACCTTTAGATTCCATTTCTTACACACTCTCCCAAACTCATCCACCAAGCCTTGCAGCTCCCCTTCGTCTTCACTCAACAACACAGTATCATCTGCAAACAACAGTACAGGGAGTTTCCAAACACTATCCTCTCTCACCAGGGCCACTCCAACATCCACTACCCTACCTTGTACCTCTTTTATTACCCCATCCATGTACAGATTGAACAACCATGGAGACATGACACATCCCTGTTTCAACCCAACTTTCAAAGAGAAAAATTCACTTAGTTCACCATCCACACGCACTGCAGCCTTCGCACCATCGTACATACTCTTCACAGCATTCAACAACATCCCATCTACTCCATAGATTCTTAACACTTTCCACAATCCTTGTCTATCCACCCTGTCATATGCTTTCTCCAAATCCATGAAAGCCGCATACAACTTCATTCCCTTCTCTAGAAACTTTTCCACTAAAGATCTAAGAATGAATATCTGATCTACACAACCTTTTCCCTTCCTAAAGCCTCCCTGTTCTTCTCCAACTAATTTCTCTGTTCTATCTCTAACTCTGTCAATAAGTATCCTACCATACACATTTCCTATTATACTAAGAAGACAAATGCCCCTGTGATTACCACACACTTCTTTTTCCCCTTTTCCTTTGTACAAGGGAATAATTATACCTGACTTCCAATCCTCCGGGACTCTACCTTCCTCCCAGGCCAATCTGCACATCTTCCACATCCATTCTACCACTATCTCTCCCCCATGCTTCAGCATTTCACCACATATTCCATCAATTCCTGGGGCTTTCCCCGATTTAACTTTCTTCATTGCTTCCACAACTTCTATCCTACTGATTTCTTCCTGTCTTCTCACCTCCCTCCTTCTCCCAGCCATTCCCCAGCCACTTATACTCGCATTACTTCCATCCTGTATGTTCAACAATTCCTTAAAATGTTCTCTCCATCTGCTCACTTTTTCTCCCTTCTCCACTAGTAATCTACCATTTTTATCTTTCACTCCCCTGCTAACTTCACTTCCACCCTGTCTTACTCTTTTCACCTCTTTCCAGAACATTTTCTTACAGTCCCTCCACTTTACACTCAAATTCCTTCCAAATTCCTCATCCACTCTCTTCTTACTCTCTCTTACTAATCTTTTCACCTCTTTCTTTCTACATATAACTTTCTCTTCTGCCTCTCAACTTCTTCCACGCCCCTATTTCTCATCCATTCATTGTATGCTTTCTTCTTTTGTGCCACAGCCTGTCTCACCTCTTCAGTCCACCACGCTGTTCCTTGCACCCCCCTCCGTCTTCTCTTCCTTCCACACACCACATCACATGCTGCGCATATTTCTTTTGTAAAAATCCTACACACACCTTCCACGTCTCCCATCTGCTCCAATTCATATTTGCCCAATCGTTCCTCCACTTCTCTAATATACTCTGCCTTTTTCTCATCCTCTTGTAACCTTTCCACTCTCCTTGCAACTACTCCTTCCTCTCGTCTTTCCCTTCTTCTATTCCTCCATCTTACTTGAATTCTAATTCTGGCCACCACCAAGTAGTGTTCAGAAAGTCCACTCCCCCAACCTCTATACACTCTTGCATCCATTACACATCTTCGCATCCTTTCATCCACACACACATAATCAATCATTGCCTTCCTTTCATTCAGTTCACCACCCACCGTTCTCATCACTCGCCATGTATACCTGTGGATCATTTTATGCCTGAAGAGGGTATTGGCTATCACCAACCCCCTCCCAGCACAAATGTCCACTAACGCACTCCCATTGTCATCTATCTCAGCAGGCACACCCCACTCACCAACTATTCCATCCACCTTCACATTCCCAACTTTACCATTCATATCACCAATCAAAAACACTCTCTCATTCCTTCCAAACTTTTCCATGCACACATCTACATTTGTCCAGAACTCTTCTCTCACTCTTCTAGCACGATCTTGCATTGGCGCATACACACACACAATCGCCCACATTTGTATTCCATCTTTCAACTTTACTCACACAATCCTTGACCCAACTGATCCATACTGTCTTATGCTCTTCTTCCATCTTTTACTCACAACTATACATACTCCTTCCTTTGCCCTCTCATTCTCACCTACTCCTGCACATATACCCCATCCATACTCCCATTCTCTCACACTTTCTCCTCTCCATTTTGTTTCAGTTATTCCACATACATCCACTTTCGCACCCTCAAGCACCTGGACAATCTCTTTCACCTCATCATTCGCTCCCCTTACATTCCACGTTCCGATAACCATGTCCTTTGTCCGATCCTTGGTCGTCATCGTTTGGTCAGTCCTTGTCCGAGGCTTATTGTTTGTTGTTTTACATTGCAGTACGTACATCCTAATAGACAGCACTTCACGAGGGTCGGGCCAGAATCCTTCATATGGCAAAGTGCAAGGAAATGTGAGGAGGTTTGGGTCCTGGGTGGACGCTGCAGCAGCTCCACCCAGTATGTACAACGGTACCAAGTGTAGGCTTCTCGTCAGTGTCTATGGATATGTATCCGCCGACGGTACTGTATGGATGCAAAGCGGAGGCCCTGAATGCCAGGCACCAGAACAAGATGGATGTATTGAAACCTAGGTGCGTAACGTGTATATGTAGGATGATTTGGCGTGACGGAGGGAAAAGAAGCTGTATGAGAGAGGTGTGGAAGAAGACAGACCGGTAGTATATATAAAAAGAAGGGCAGCGCAGGTTCTGCTTAGCCTAAGTGGTATGGCCTGCTCTTATGTACCCTTAAAGGAAAAAAAAATCTAAGTTGATAAATTAACATAAATAGTGTGTGGATGAAATTTTATAAATCTGCATAATGACCGAATACTGCACAGCTTTTGGGGGAGACTATACCTTTCTCTGACTACAACGTTGTTTAACCCTCTGGGAGCAGCGAGTTTCTATGACCCAAAGAAAATCATCTGTCATAGGCTGGTGTAAATTCAAGGTTCTGTTTTCTCAGTCAAAGCGTTAGTGGTGATAGTCTAATAATTTTGGAACCTTCGATGCCTCGATCATAGTAAAGTTGTCAATGTTAAACCTGAATAAGATACGAAGAAGGTATTTCGCAGCAAAGGGTTTACACTTGTAGGTGTACCGGTACCTAAAACGCTGTACAATTGTGGGTCACAACGTACTGGGTTCATCAACCCCTGCCTGTCAGGCCAAGCAGGCCCATCAACCACAGGCAAGCAACCATCCTTATAGGGCCGTCCAGTCCAGTGGACCGATGTTCCTTTATGGGTGACAGCACCCCGCAACAGCGAGGCATGGGGAAAATTGTGAAGATTTGGTTCCTGGATGGATGCCACATTTACAGTACCTCCACTCAGATAAAAAGGCGTTATGGCTAAGGTGACCAGATTTATTGGAGTTAAAAGTGGGACGCGCGCTCGCGCGCGTGCGTCTGTGTATATAGATAGATAGATAGATATTGACTAATGTGACAGCGACCGCTGCTGCGCTACACCTCAAACTGAGGCTGCTAATCAAACACTAACGTCTACAAACTCCGAACATACCGTACGGTACAGTGAATGGGTCGACCAAAGTTACCAACTAGTGAGCATTACAGATTTTATATTAATAATTCGGTATTTCATTTGGTTAGGATAATGCATAATTTTTTTAATTCATCCTAATTTCATAAAAGAAGGTCATGTTATATCTAATGCAGGAGTAAGTTTCTAAAAGCGGGACAATTAAGATAATTTGCTCAAAAAGCGGGACATTCTAGTCACAATTAAAAAAGCGGGAGGGACGTCCAAAAAGCAGGACTGTCCCTCCTAAAAGCGGGACTCTGGTCACCTTAGTTATGGCAGGCTTCACATGACCCCGTTATCAGGTTATATGGTTACCACTTTGCTTTATAAATAGTTTCCTGGGTTACAAGAAACCATTAGGCCTGTCAGTCAGTGCAGAGCCACTTGATGTGCTAGAAAGAGTAATATAAAGTGTCAGGAGGGAAAGGGAGAAGTACCGGTATGAAGAGGGGAAGACAGGCAAAGATATACAGTAGAATGATAAAGGTGAAGGAAGATGTAAGCGGCACTACATCAAGTGAGTGGATAATGATCGCCACCACCTACCACCACAGCATACTGGGTAGAGTGGCATAGCAGTATTAAGTGTTAGTGTGTGGTGGACGGCCTGGATTGATGACTCAGGTGGATTAATGCACCAGGTATATAATCTAGCAGTAGACAGGTAGATGGTAGTTATTTAGTGTGTGCCAGAAGGCAGGTGGAAGGAAAACTGAATTCAGATCAACTTTTCCACAAGTCTTAGATCATTAATGTTGAAATTCTGGTACACACACACACACACACACACACACACACACACACACACACACACACACACACACACACACACACACACACACACACACACACACACACACACACACACACACACACACACACACTCAAACACACAGATATAAAATCTGATTAACTTAAAACAACTGAATACCTTCAGACCATTTTTTATATTATTTAGTGTGTAATATTATTACTGTTATTACAATTACACGGATGGGACAGTAACAGAGCATATTCATACTTTGTGTAACCTAATCATAATTAAGAAAGTACTTTGTAATGGCAGTCGTAATAGATTACACAGAAATGAACTCATGTCTGCAGTGCAGCCTAAAGGTAGTGCCTGCTAGGGTCCATTGTTGTCAGCAATCTAACTTAATATGTGCAGAGATAAGTAGAGCCGATAAGGTAATGTCTAGCAATTATCCATTTGGAACATACGCACTTGTCTTCCTACCCTCAGTACCATCACGCACTTTTGTTTCCGTGCTTGCTACATTTTAACAGTCATTTACTTTGAGCGAACCTTTTTTTTTTCGAACTAGTTGAGTTAGATGTAGCCTGTATTTACTTATCAGTAAAAGTGCCCTGTCCCAAGCTGAGGAAAATTGTCTGATAATGGCAGGGCAGGAAATATATATATATATATATATATATATATATACCGTATAAGAGAAAGAGAGAGAGAGAGAGAGAGAGAGAGAGAATGTATATATAGATATATATATAATTATTACCTGGTATCTATTTATCTATATCTATCTATCCATCTATCTATCTATCTATCTATATACCCGGTATATATATATATATATATATATATATATATATATATATATATATATATATATATATATATATATATATATATATATAAGCCGTTTGAGTGTCCTCTGCAGGACCGGCCTATCCCGACCGAAGTAGGGACGATACAGCCTATGTATCTCTACCACGTGGCTTAGGCTGTCTGGTAGAGTTTGTATGTAGGGTGAGAAATGCTTATGTGATTGTTGTGTTGGAATGGCTTTGGATGTGTGTGTAGTCTGTGAACCAAGTGTAATCGGCCTGCCCAAGCCAACTGGGTGCAAGCATACTTTATAGTTTGCGACACTGGTTCAACCACAGCACCCCTTGTGTCCACCAAAGAAGTACGTGGCTGGAAGTACGCTTCCAGTTTATTACCCTGGCGGGGCGCGAACCCTCATACTTAAGTGTACGAAAATGCACACTCTGCCACTGTACCAGAGACCCCATATATATATATATATATATATATAGATAGATAGATAGATAGATAGATATAGATAGATAGATATAGATATATATATAGATTGATTGATTCATTCATTCATTTATTGTCATCATCTAATCCTGTGTTGTCCCATGAGGAGCGTAGGAGCCCAGGGCTTGTCAAGTTGGTCCTACCATTTAAGATGAATGACCAGCCTCACTCATCCCTGAGTGGCATTACGTGAGCAACAAACCATCCCGTGGATACAAACCTGCACAAGCTCAGTCCGATTGGAGCGCATTAATTACCCACTAAACCACCAGGTGCCTTAATTTGGTTACATGGTTACCACCCAGCGTAATAAATGGTTTTCTGGTGTACAGAAAATCATTTGGCATGTCAGTCAGGTAGAGTCACCCGTAGACAAAAGGAAGAGGAAAGAATGAAGAAAAGAAAGAAGAGGAAGGAAGGATACACACACACACACACACACACACACACACACACACACACACACACACACACACACACACACACGCATTATTTACCTGGACCAAAAAGGTAAACATTCTAATCCTATTTGTTCTAGTTCAGTCTTTCTGCTCTAGGAACTCCTTGTACGAAGAGGGATTATAAGAGGTCCAGGAACTTTCTATTTCAGCTTTCGAACACTAACGCACAGTATTTGTGTGCACTTGTTTACTATTACCGGTGACCTCAAATGACCTCGGAGGTCAACCTCACATAGGCTAGCTCATGTTCGAACTGGAGGTCATGTGAGTCTCCATGCCAGAAGTTGGGCTGCTGGATCCAGTCATTCGAGTGTCTTATCGGTGATCTCAAATGACCCGACTGGTGACCTCAAATGACCTCGGAGATGAACCTTACTAGCCCTGTCCAAACTGGAGGTCATGTGAGTCACCATGCCAAAACTTGGGCTGCTGGGTCCTGTCGTTTGAATGTATATTACCAGTGACCTCAAATGACCTCGAAGGTCAACCTCACATAACCTGTCTCCGAACTGGAGGTCATATGAGTCTCCATGCCAAAAATTGGGCTGCAGGGGTACGGTACCCGGCGTTGTCCGGTCCAAAAAGGTGAACACTCTACCGGTGACCTCGAATGACCCAGATCTGAATTTTGACTCCCCTAAAACCATCCTAGGGTCACCCTGACTCAGCATATACTCGTATATGGGTCTGGGGGTCTCTGGCCCATGGTTTGGGCGTGATTGAAGGACAGCCAAACAAACAAACAACTCGGCTCTTTTATAATATGTGTATAGATAGGTAGACAGATAGTTAGATAGACAGATAAGTTCTCTGTGAATTTCAATGAAATTTTGTGGAAAGTTACACCATGGACCAAGAAAGAATGGATTAAATTTGGGGACAGATCCGGATCCCATATCCACGGATCAGGTTCCTGTATCTGCGGATCTGGTTCCGGGATTATTAAAAAAAAAATTATGAACGGATTTTGATGTAATTTTTTTGATAGGTGGGCCATGAACCAAGAAAGAATTGGTCAAAGTTTGGGGCGGATCCGGATCCTTTTTAAATGGCGGTGGCGTTAGCGGAGATATCCGCACGGTGAGCTCTTTCTGGTTATTATCATTATTACCCCCGCCAAGGAGGTTACGTTTTACCCCGCATTGGTTTGTTTGTTTGTGTGGCTGTCCGTTAGCAGGATTACTTAAAAAGTTATGAACGGACTTTGATGAAATTTTGTGGAAGGGTGGGCCATGGGC
>NC_137047.1:26996512-26999012 GCF_032717465.1 Coenobita brevimanus | reverse complement strand
GGCGGTGTTGCTCTACTGTATACTGTATATACGTTGAAGGTATGTTTTACGGATTCTGAAAGGTACATGATTTTTAGGGTCAAGGAACACCACCTTCTGTCTCTGGAGAAGCGACCCGCTCCCACCCAGTGCTTCACACATGAGTATAACTGTGGAAGACTTTTGGTGTGTAGGGTGAGAAGTGTTATGTGGAGGGTGTTGTAGTGGCTGTGTGTGTGAGAGAGTCTGTGTATGTCATCGAGAGAAACTGGACATGGTGCAAACATGTGAAATCGCATGAATGGACATAGTACTGCTCCCTCTTAAATGTCCGTCTCGGGTGGGATTGAACCCACATTGGGAGAATTGGCAGACGCACAAGCAACCCACTTGACCACCAAAGGCAAAATATTTGCAGTATATCGCTTAATGATGACTAGATTTACTTTCTGTGAAAACATCAACAGTCCACTCACTTGATGTAATGCTGCCATTAAGGGACTGTACTCTGAACGATGAGCCAGATGGTTACTTGTAGCCCAGAACACCATTTGGTGCGTTGGGTGGTAGCCATATGGACGCCTGGTGGGCCAGAGGATCAAGATGCTCCAACTGTACATGACTCATGAGGGTTTATACCAGAGGGCTGGTTAGGATTTATTGTTCACATCATGCCACTCGGGGAAGAGCAACTGGTTGCCATCGCCTTAAATGTCCGGCATAAATAGCTTAACCGAAGACAGGTACGGTCCAGATAAGATGATAAGTAAACCTAAGACAGGTACGGTCCAGATAAGATGATAAGTAATCCTAAGACAGGTACGGTCCAGATAAGATGATAAGTAAACCTAAGACAGGTACGGTCCAGATAAGATGATAAGTAATCCTAAGACAGGTACGGTCCAGATAAGATGATAAGTAAACCTAAGACAGGTATGGTGCAGATAAGGTAATAAGTAAACAGAAAGCCAGTGGTATAATTAGGCCTATATTAGTCAAGAATTGTTCTGTGCTCAGGATATTAACAATTCATGTATCTTAATAATTAAGATGCATTGGCTAGTAATTCATCAGAAATTTTCAAAGAAGTGATTGAAATTTTAAACACACGTTAAAATAAAACTAAGCTATGATTAATCTAATACTCTATAACAGTAGCCGCGTGTGTGTGTGTGTGTGTGAATTTTGGGCAGCCGAAACAACATATTCAAATCACACCAAAATTGGCACAAAGATCGCAAAAAATTCGCTGATGTGAAAAAACTTGGTCCCATCACGATTGAAAAACTTTTACTATATTTAATGAGCGATCACAGTTTGGCCAAAAAAACGCCTCTCCCAGCGCCCGGCATAAGATCTCCGTAGAATTTTTTGCCCATGGCTACATCTCTAATATACTATAGCAGTAGCCGTGTGTCTGTGTATTTTGGGCAGCCGAAACTACACATTCAAATTGCACCAAAATTGGCACAAAGATCGCAAAAAATTCACAGATGTGAAAAAACTTGATCACATCACGATTGAAAAACTTGTACTATATTTTATGAGCGATCAAATTTTGACCAAAAAACGCCACTCTCGGCTCCCGGTCGGTTGCCGTGGCCGAGTGGTTAATATCTCGGACTTGTGTTCGGACAACTTGGGTTCCATTCCCGAAGCTGCAGAATTATAACACGATCAGTTAGTTAGCTGCAAAAAATCCAAGTGACAACGTTAGACTAGAACAGCACATAAACGGACCATCATGGGCTCTTCGATGTCGCCTTAACGGCCGATAGTGACAACGTTAGACTAGAACAGCACATAAACGTGATTCGGACTACCTGAAATGATTGCAGCGCGCACGCAAAGCGCGAGGAAACGAGTGCGAAGCACGAGAAAGCGAACGTGCAGCGCGAGAGCCCTCCGCAGGAGCAAGTGCGACAGGTCTCGAAGGGCCCTCGAGCACTTGTGTAAATATATAGCTTTATTTACCCTCCCTTCTCTCTCTCTCTCTCTCTCTCTCTCTCTCTCTCTCACTACATATATATATATATATATATATATATATATATATATATATATATATATATAATTAGATAGATATAGATTGATAGGGAGATAGATGGATAGATAGGTAGATAGATGGATGGATAGATATAGATAGATAGATAGATTTACTGATTGATCCTGAAACACAGTTGAACGTGTCTAACACTAAAACTGCCGACCCATATCAGGAGTTTCAAGGCAGCCGCCACAACACATACCTGAAGACTGCAGCGTATTCCTTGTTGGTGACCAGGACGATGTAACAGCCCCGCAGGTGGTGGTCCGCTACAGCCCTCAATAAGACGCCCACATCCACGCCCGCGCCCCAACCCGCGCCCTCACCCACGCCCTCACCCACGCCCTGACGCACGGCACCGACAACCAAGCAACTCGACATCCACAGCAAGACGGCTTGAACCACCACCATATCTCTCGCTGTAATCTGGTAAGAGATGAAGGCTTAGGGCAGAGGATTATATTTAATGTAGCT
>NC_137047.1:26869012-26991512 GCF_032717465.1 Coenobita brevimanus | reverse complement strand
GGAGGGAGGCAGATGGGGGAGTGGTATGTAAACCGGGGAGGGACTCGGGGAAAGTAGGTAGAAGAGAGAGAGAGAGAGAGAGAGAGAGAAAATTTGCGATTGTAAATGTCTCGTCTTCTGTTACTGCTGCACATTAAATTTGTGTGTGTGTGTGTGTGTGTGTGTGTGTGTGTGTGTGTGTGGAGATGGTAACAGTGGATGTGTTGTATACAGGTCAGCAGGTGGAATTGTCTTTGCTATGGTCCTGAAATATTTAGCCCTGGTGTCGTCCAAATATAAGGCATTTTGTATATGGCCGAGGATAATGCCTTATTCCTGATCTCCTTGGAGGCTACGAGCAAGATTTGCGTGCCGATTTATAATTGATATTTGCACCATGAAAGCCTCGTTTATTTTATGTTTTTTGTACTGGCTGTAGTTTGCCACAGTAACATAAAAAAGCATAAAAAAGGTATGATGCGCCAAAATTTATCTTTGGAGTCCTACAAACTTCTCAGAATATTTTGCAAGTATCATAATGTTCGACAAAAATATGAAGTGATATTCTTGTCCATAATTGTAGGTTTGAATACGGTCATATGATTACATTCTCGTCATGGTGATATTACGACATGGAATGTGTCCTAACAAGTTTATATTTTCGTATCATTTGTATTGCAACGAGGATTATTAGTGCTACGTTTATACTGTGGATGTTGGCAATCATTTTTTTTTTTTTTATGGCATACGAGAACAGCACACATCTTGATAGAGAAGGAAAAGTACATACACTCAGGGACAAAAGTTCACCTATTATTCCACCGCGTCAACTTAACACGTAGGACATGTCCGTCACTTTCCTCCTGACGCATCATACCAGAGGGCATTGTCTACGTGCAGGGAACTATGCCAAGCCTCTCTCAGCCTAGGAACATCAGCTGCCACAAGAAATTAAGACGCAGAAAAGGTGGCACACCAAGCAACGTTGTGTCTTGGGTTGTACATGAGAAGACAAGCAAATGACAGGTGAATATTAATTTTAGTAGTCCTTTTTGTGAAGCGAATTTATTTAGTACACCCTCACGAATACTCCAACTCGACACGGAGGCGAAAACGTGTCCAGTCCAAGTTGTACTCGTATGTCCATGTCAACCCCTTCAATCCGGGGACGTAGTGGTTAAGCATTGCTACCTCCGGACGTTTTTTATTCAACGTGAGGGAGTAAAGGAAGGCTATAAACTAACCTCTCCAGTCTGAAAAGTCTCCCCCAAACTAAAAACAATTGCTCGGAGACTGCAAAAATAAATTGACAAAATAAAATAACAGACACTGACGGGTCGCAAGACGGGAGCTGCCACAAACCATTTAGTCTCGTTATATACGATTTTTTTCCCCTTCAACCACTAGGCAATATAATCAATTTGGTATAGGCCTAGACCTCTGTGAGTGAAGGCGTTAACGAAGGCTATATCTGACTCTCTAATGCTGAGGGAAATAGTGTGGTGGTAACAATCATAGAATTTGAAACAGGTCATTGAAGTGAAAGGGTTAAATAAAGAGCATGGTACTTTTTTGGCCTTCACACCCCGATGGTAGAAGGACAGGTGAGGGATGCAGGTCGAGACAGGTAACCATGAAGCCGTATTCTCGTAGGTTGAGAGATCGTATTCAAAACTGTTCTTTATAAAACCTCTACCTCAGGGATCTATTTTGCCTATTGGCCCATCATAAAATTTTGTGTTGTATACACACTATGTCTGTATTAAAACTGTATAGCCAAAAGAACATACAGGAGAATATTAACGTGCAGTCAAAATAAATCGCTAAGGAAGGGGGTGATACGAAACCTCTGTGGGACCTAAAATACGTTCTTAGAGTAATTAAGGCCAGCAACCACTTTATGATTGGGATCCTTTTCTCATAGGTTAAGAGGGCTCCCTAACACCTCTTTATTAATTTATTTTTGCATAGTACGCGTTAAAATTCTTGTATATGTTATTCAAGAGATATACTTCGGGATTAAACGGATATAAAAAGCATAGAAGATAACAAATTAGTGTAATATTCAAGATAAATCGCAGAGAAAAACATGCTAGAAAAGCCTATAAACCTGAAGAAAACATGGGAGTCCTTTCCCAGTCTAGGACAGGCAATCGTCCAATTTATAATCCAGGACCCTATTTCAGTTCTACAGTAGGTACGAGTAGGACGGAGTAACGAAGACCTTGGCCAAAAATTTCATGGCCAGTCAAGAAATCGAACCCGAAATTTCTCGGCTGCGAGCCAAGTATGCATCAGATCACACCAGCGCCACCCACCAGACTAATTAGAGTGCAGGTGCAGGCAAGGCCCCAACATCTGACAGGCATGCATTAAAACCTTGATTACAATTAAGTGTGTCTGATATCTCTACTTCACCGCTGAATGAGTTCCGTAACCCGGCATGCAGACTAACAATAACTGGCCTTCACGCTCTGAGATTCACCCCTTCATTTCGATGACGTAGTTTTCATATTCTTGCTACCGTCAGGCGATGATGTTTAGCTTAAGACCGATCGCGAGGCGTGGATGTTGCGCTCGCTCAGTGCTGCTTCTTGCTATTTTCTCCAAAAATATTTATTCTGCTTGAGATTTTTTTTGAACTGGAGCGGGTTAGTCAGAACCTTCATTAATCCCATCACTAATACGACGCTTTTAAGTTGAAAACTATTTTTGCTTTTTTACACATAGGTTTAAAAGATCAATAAAACAAATATAGAATACAATTAATAAAATGTATAAAGATGTAGGGATGGCAGCGCTCCAAAAACCACCCGAACAAGGTCGAGACAGGAAAAACGGTATGTAATCCCATCCCTAGTTTTTTTTTTCCTCTAGTACGTCACTATATATATATATATATATATATATATATATATATATATATATATATATATATATATATATATATACCTTCATGCAATCGCAAAGTTTCACACAAAAAATTTAATGTGGGAGGTAACACCTCCATGCAGTCCTCTTTACCCAGTCTTATGCTGCATATTAAGACCTTCATTAGCTATATAGAATAGTTCACCGCCGTGTTATCAGAAAAGAGAGCGCGACAGTGCAGGCAAGCCCCCAGTTTGTGACGACAAAATCTGCAACACCTAACGAAAATGCACGGTCCTTGTAATTCTGTATCTTTAGCTGACTGCCTGTATAACGTGGGGGGCAGGCTAATCAGTGATCACGTCTAATAATTATAGGCATAATTGTCAGAACACTGGGGATTTGTCTTTCGCTCCACGATTTTAACTTTCAGAGCAGTGTCACCATCTTGGGCCACTCCGATCCCTACATCTTTAATATATTTCTCTCTCTTTTCTGTCACTGTTCAGAGCTAGTCCATTGAAACCCCTGAATCCTGTAGCGTCTTTCTTCTTATTTTCTTCTTCCAGTCTATTTTGTTCAGTTTAGGAAAGGTCTGTCTCACGGAAGGGGTTAATGAAAGCTACTTTAACCTACCCATTCGAAAAGATTTTCCCAAACTGACCAAAATTTCTCTACAGTGAGCAGTAATTCAATTCAGAATGCGTCATGACTAAATTTTTCCATAAATTCAAGTTCCCATCATTGGCACAATAAACACAGTAAGTCACCTTCTCTCTCAGCAATAATCACTTTATTCTTTCCTAACACTTTCACTTTCATTCCTCTCCTTCCACGAATATGCACAAAGGTCTGAATAGGCTTTAAAAATCTCGTTATTATGGAGTCTTCTCACCCCTGTCTCATTTCATCCATCGTCATAACCTCCAAGTTGACGGATGTTATGTGTTCACCCCTGTGTGTCTGTTTGTCCGCAAGATATCTCAAAGTGTTACAGACGGATTTCAACCAATACTTGTGGATATGTGGGTCGTGGGCCGAGGAAGAATTGATTCAATGTTGGTGGTGATGCGAGTTGTCTGGTATAGGCGTTGGCGGAGGTATGTGCGCTCTGAGTACTGTCTACCTGTCTTGATATGGTTTAGTTATGCAGTAAGGGCATGAATAATGCACGTCTTTCGTTCTTCATGCAGAAACAAATCTAACTTGCGACGGGAAAATTGCCATAACTCATTTTAACTCAGCATAAAGACAAAGAAAGGAAAGGGCATAATCTTATATTGTTTCTTGTTCTTCATGTAAAAACCAGTCTTGTGTTCAACATAAGTTTGTTTGTGTATCTCGGTCCTGATGCTGAACCACACAGTCACACATGCATCTCCTCATACACGTACTGTACATAACTTCCATCATAAGTACCCTTTACAGTACATAACGATCGTTCTTCCACAGTCACACACACGCAACATTTCCCATAATCCCTCCTGGTTCACTCTGACATATGCTTTTATCGGACCTATAAATAGCTAAAATATACTGCTGTCGTTCTTACAGACTTTCTCCACCATGTGTTTTATGGCGGACATTTGATCCACGGAACTAACTTACCATCAACTCCGTGTCGTAACCCAGATTTACTGTTTTGAGCAAGGACAGGATGTGTAGAATCTTCCCCATGTCTCACCTTCTTCCTGCAAAAAACAGATTTTAGTTACCAGAGGAAAATGAACGTAGCCATGTTTTGTGTTTGGAAGGTCAGGGAAGTAAGAGAGCAGAAAGTAGCCCTATTTATTGTTTTTCCTGCCATCAACATGTGAGTTACAAGAGGGAGTTGCACTTAAGTTATATTTGTGAATCAGATCCTCTTCTTAACTTGCCTCTATTCTGAAGGTTAACTTTTTTATCACCGTTCTTCCACATACGTTACCCATAGATCCCAGCAGACAAAGGGCTCCACTGTATTTTTGATTGGCATCGAAGTTTTCGTAACTCCTCTTCGTCGGCAGTTTCTTTTGTACATTACTCCATAATAATAGTTCCTTTGCATGTTACTGATAAAATCATTGTCGATAATAAAAGGATATACCTAACTTAAAAGAGAAGGAAAGGTCTAAGTGTGCGGCCACACATGCCCTCGAACGTTGTCGGAAACATTGCTCGTGCCATGGGAGATTCATGCCTCTAACATGTTAGCAACATGTCATGGGCAATGTTACGAGCGTGGTTTTCAAGAAAGTCATTGACATGTTCGAAACAAAGGTGAAGTAGCCGTGTGGTTCAGACTTGTGAGAGAGAGTACCCAGCAACATGGCGATGAGGGAGGACGCCTTACTTGTCGCAGCCTCAACGGTTGTATTATGTGAACTACAGGGACTAAAAATACGTGTTAGTCGGCGGTTTTGGGTGCGTCCATCACGTAAGCACACTCCAGTGGTGATGGACATCATTTTGTAAATGACCTCGTTAGAGATGACATTGGACTGCTACCGGTGCAAGTGGGGGATACTTCAGAATTTCGTAATTTCTTCAGGATGTCAAAGACATTTTTTGAAATGGTATCACGGTCGCAGGTAATGGTCTACTGCTGTGTGAGATTCATGTCCGCAGCTCAAAGCCTCGTCCACACCGGTGCTACCAACATGATTCCAGCAGAGTTGCCAACATGTTGGAGACACTAGTGTTTCAAACATGTCTGTAACATTGTTCCGGGCACAGTTTGAAACATGATGCCAACACATGTTTCGGGCTAGTGTGGTCGCACCCTAAGAGAGAAAATAAATCTCGAACGAAGGGGCAGTGCGAAATCTAGGTCATATTCCACAAGATACACACACATGTACAGTTGCGGACATATCAAACAGAAACACCCCGTCCACGAGCGAGGTGGTGTAATGCTCACCGCATCTAGTAACACTGATTGACATGGAACTTCACCAGGTTTCGTTCGGTCGCTAGGACGAACCGAACGCTGTGATCATTGCCGCAGTGTGCAGTTATTGATGGTATATAAACAATGTCCCGCCTGACTATATACTGAAAATAACAACGTTTTGTGAATATAGTATTAATTTCAGACCATATATATTCGTAATTTATTTACATGAAACACAGGTTTCGTAAGTGTGACTTTCGACAAACATCACGAACCATTTAACATTTACCGACGGTCAGCGTATAAGCCATTATAATTATAACAGTCTGCATTCCCGCACCTATCATAATAATCACAAAATTACCGTGACCCTCCTTCCTGACCGTGAACCTGAACCTGGTAGACCTCTTTAGGTGGCGCCACAGGAGTCGACAGGGTAGGGCCCCTGAGAAACAGAAGGGAGGTGGGTGAGGAAGGGGCAATACTGGTCTGGCTGATGGGAGGAGGGCTCTACAGGAGACGAGTGATGCGGTAGGGGAGAGTGGACTGTGACAGGAAACTAGGATGGGATGGATAAATGATACGCTGGTGACATGATGCCAAATCAGCTATAGTTTTACGTTGATTATGGAATATGATAGTCAGGCTGTTAAACGTTATGCAGACTTTGGTACGGTACGTAGGGTATCAGCATGTTTTGTTATGTCTTTTAAAGGACGACTTACTCCCCATGGGATGGCACATTACACAGACCCTGCATTATTAGTGTATGGTGACGACTATGTCATCACATGGTGATACATGAATGTCCTCAGAATGTTTGTTTGATGTCACCTGTTGTCATAGCGACTGGGAGCTATTCTTGTTGTGTTTACGTAGTAACATCGTGGATGACGACTGAGATATCGAAACCAGAGGAGAGGGAGGGAGGAATTTTCTCTTGCTACAATAAATAACAGTTAACAGTAGTGATTCGTGCCTGTGGTTCTCGTTAATATCTGTATGGCTCCGGTGTAAACCAACACGTGATTTTCTAGGAGGGGGGGGGTGGATAGACTGGGTCCCAGAACATACAGTAGGTGGCGATATTTGAATGGGCTAATAGGTGGGTAGAGAAATGCCTTATCAGCTGTACTATGTGGTCTTTATGTAGAATTACTGTTAACTCTAGAGTGACAGAGTAAACTGTGGTATGAAGGACGCGTAACTTAAGCATTCTAATTTCCAACCTCAGTATGCAGTTTACTGTCCCCCTTCCCTCTTCCCGACAACTACGTGCGCTCAGACATGGGTACTGACTGGTAGAGGAGATGACCATATTGACTGCTACACCATGAATCGCGGATCACATGTTTATACTGTACATCAACTACAGTGGATCACATGTTTATACATCAACATCAGTGATCCACCTGTTTTCTTTAATGGATTGCAATATACACCGTCACTCAGCCAGGGCAACAGCTCCACGTTCGGACACTGCTGAGATGTGTGGCTCAGTAGTTGCTCCTCGTGAACAGGGCAATGGTCCTTGAATTTATCTTTATCCTGTCTATTTCATGCAGTGTGAACGCCACTCAGTTGTTTAGCATAACAAAACATACTGCAGATGAAGTGTGTGTTTGCATTTAATACGTAGTTGATGTAATATGCACGTGCCCAGACTGGATAACCGCAGACATTGCAACCTTGTTCCACCATTGTTGGCTCGAGGGTATGTGAAGGAATGCCTAGGGCATACGACAGTTGCTCAGTATGAACCTAAATATAACTAATAACCACTGGCAATCTGTGAAATCAACAGCCAAACATGAAATACAGAAAACGGTAACATATACCTGGGTTAAGTAAATCCACCTATATTTTACATTGGTGCCATGAAGGAGAAACATAGGGACCATCATTATTGTTAGACTGTTCATATTTATTGGTGATAAAGGAAAAATCTACATAGGCCTATCGCTACTCGGTTTGCGATATCAGTCGTCATCCACGATTATACCACGTAATTGGCTACAAGGTTAATTCTCAGTCGTTATAACAACATCTGTAACATCTGACACACTGTAAGGACGTGTAATAAATTTGTATACTAACAAATAGTCACAATACTCAAAATACAGGGGTACTAAGCCACCCTGTGGAAAGTGTGTCGTGCATTGTTACAAACCATGGCGGCAAATAACATTTGGCAACGTCAACATAACGTTTCATGATCTGATTGTAAAATTCCATATTCTCCTTAAAACACTGATTTGGCCCAGTAATCACCTTGTAATTTATTCCTCCCACAGTAGCTCCTGTCGTCTACCAAAGTCCACCTTCCCCTACCCCATCGGTTCTAGGACAATTGCCCCCCGGACAGGTGCCCCCTGGACATCTGCCCCCGGACAACTGCCCCCTGGATAACTGCCCCCATAGGATTATTACCCCCCGGACAACTGCCCCCCGGATAACTGCCCTCGAAGGATAATTGCCCCCCACGGATAACTACCCCCGCATCCACGACAGGCAAGAGACAGACATTATTATAAATGTATTTTTTTATAAATGTATTTTTCGTACAATATAATCAGGTCGTTGAAACATAGGTCATGTCACATGTCATGTCACATGTCGATGTTGAAGAGGTGCATGCATACATTTTCAGAGTTAAAACTGCAAATTGTGAGCGATGCTTCGCAGATAATCAACGATGTCTCGTTCTTCAAACTGTCTGACGATGTTGAAAATCCTCTGCGTCAAGTCCTGATATCGCTTCTTTTTTGGTGGTGGCAGATGACCTGCCAACATCCGGTTGATGACCACTTCGTTGAGGGCTTGCTCATTTCTCAGTGTCTGGAGAAACTTCCACATGTTTGGGTGGCACTCCGATAAGCTTGACTGTATGTGGTTGTGCCAACCTTCAACGGCGTTATTGGTGCGAGGCAAGTCCACCATCAGGCGGTCATGCATGTTCCACATGTCAATCGGGAATAACGGAGCTCGCCTAGCTTGTCGCCGTATCCTTCCGATGTATATGTCTTCGAAGTATTCCATGACAGGATCAGCTTCGGGGGGCATAATTTCCTGAAGTACTTCGAAGGCATTCAGCACTTCCTTGGGCGGCACGAAGGCCAAGGCCGCAACATGCGCACTTTAAGTGCAAACTCCGCATTGGCTTGATAAGTTTGTTGGAGTCCTTCGGGTTGCACTTTACGGTAGACACTTTGCGAGAGGTAATAAAAGCAGCCGTTCAGTCACTCCAGGGAACCATGACTCAATAGCACTCTTTGCGGCTTGTTCATAGTCGATCAGCACAGTGTCTGGGCTCAGCATTGGGTTGATTTGCAGCAGCTGTTCTAATAATTCCCTGTAAGTGGATTGCTGCTTGTTCGGCAACAAAGCGTAAACACATGGAAATACTTGGTTGTGTATTAACGCATGAACAGTATAAAGCTGGTAGAAAATCGCTGGCACCACTTTGAATGTTCCATCAGCGAACCAATTCACTGAGTTTTGCAGAAGTTGTAGGTTCTTTCTTGTGGAAAAAATCAGCATACGCTGTTGTGTCGGGCCGTTATCATACAGCAGGAACTCCTCTCCGCCAGCAGTGACTCTGTATTCGTCGGGTATGTTCATATCAGCAGCGCTTGATGGTAATGGATTAGGTCCACTGACATTCTGTTTATGGCGGCGAACATCCCGTCTGATGTGTTCTATTGATGGCAACTGTACTGAGGCATCCTCTGAAATACCCTGAACTGCTTGGCTGATGATCTGCTGCGAAGTCCCATGTGAGCTGATTGCTTGATTTTTGATGTCCCGCCGAACAGCTAACATTTCTGGACGATCCACCTTGACAGCATGTGTATGTGTGTTGAAGCTGCCAACAATTTCTCCATCACGCATCATGAGCTTGGCCTTACAGTTGTTGTGCCGACGTCTTTCACACTCATAGGACACCACGTCATTAGCTAAGGTCTTCTGCTTCACGTATATGTGGCCTTCGTAAATGAGCTTTGGCTCGCCACGCTCACTTGGAATGAACTCCATGGTTGGATGAACCTACACCGGTGCTAGATATGCAAATCAGAACCATAGCCAGCAGTAATGCAACAGTATTGGTCTGGTTGGCGACCACAGACTGATACAACCGGCTTCACCCCACAACTCCTAAAGACTGTCAGAATGAAGCTGTCATAACCAGCCAACATTTCAACTGATCAGGCTGGTTTATGTTTTCGGAACAGTGAGAATGACACCGTGGGTCGACGAACACGGCTTGCTCTTCATAAGGCCACCTTACTAAACATGTTTTGTATTGGTGGCTTTGACGTATGTTTGTTGTGCTGCCAGTTTGGCGGGCAGTTATCCGTGGGAGGCAATTATCCTACGAGGGCAGTTATCCGGGGGGCAGTTGTCCGGGGAGAAATAATCCTATGGGGGCAGTTATCCAGGGGACAGTTGTCCGGGGGCAGATGTCCAGGGGTCAACTGTCCGGGGGACAATTGTCCGGATACCGTTGACCTTAAAGCATCCCACAGCAGGCCTCGCACATTCTCTGACTGTCTGTCTGTCTGTGTCTGTCTGTCTGTCTCTCTCTCTCTCTGTCTGTCTATCTGTCTATCTGTCTGTCTGTCTGTCTGTCTGTCTGTCTCTCTGTCTGTCTGTCTGTCTGTCTGTCTGTCTCTCTCTCTCTCTCTCTCTCTCTCTTAGCGTGGTTTTAGAACTGAGTAGGGGGCTTTAACTTGTCCTCTTCCTCCCTCTCTTCTTCCCTTAGTCCCGTCTCATTAATGACATACAACAATATAAAATCAATATTTCTATGTAGTTTAGTCTTGCGTTTTGGAGGGTCTGGCAAATACAGTGGATTCTCCTTTAGTTCATCATCATCTGCCTTCCCATTCTCGGGTCAGCGGCGTAGGAGAAATTTACAACTCTATCTATCTATCTATTGCCAGACGCCTCAATCCCGTTTGGGGTGGCCACAAACAAATCGCCTCCAAGTCGCCCTGTCCCCCGCCATTACACTGCCCCGCTCCCAACTCACACCCCCCTCTCTCAGATACCTCTCCACCCCATCCCTCCATCTCATCCTCGGCCTCCCCCTCCCTCTTTCCCCCTCCACCTCACTCATATACACTCTCTTCGTCAGTCTTTCACCCTCCATCCTCTCCACATACTGTACTAACGTTATGAATGGCTTGTGTTGCGTCGTTAACCCCTTTTGCTGCGCTTGGTGCATATAAAGATTTTATTCAGATTAATATAGATTTTTTTAATGAGAATAACTCTTACATTCAGAGGCTTGAAAAGTTGCCTCGCGTAATCCTTTCTGTACCAGCACCGAATAACTCTGTTAGACTGAGAGACGTCCAAGCAGTAAAAGTCTTTAAAATCTGTCTTGAGTAGCCCTTTCTCTGCTGCATAGGCACACCTCAGGATTTTACTTAAGTCATCACAGACGATGTTGTTTAGTGGAAGGAAATCTTTGCTGCTAAATGGTCAGACTGGGCTATGGACTCCTAACGGCCAGTGGCAGGTGTTGGTTAAATCCCTCGCTTTAACTCCCCTCGGGCTTGTGTTGTTGGCTAGGAAGAGCAGTACTGTAAGTGGCACAGAAGGCTTCGTAGCACCTCCTTCTTAGTGATTTATTGTGTATATTACACCATACACCTTAATATTGTTCTTGTATGCTATTTATATTGTCCTGATGTCTACACAGTTTGCATCAAAATCACACAGAATGATATTTAAGGGTAAAGAGGAGAATAAATCATCAAGGAAGAGGATTCACGGAAACTTCCGAAAAAACTTTGTCTTATAGTACGACCAAAGGACCATATTATTAAAACTGAGAGCATATAGTTCTTAAAAAAAAAAAAAAAAAAAAAAAAAAAAAAAAAAAAAAAGCCTCCCCTTTTTCTCAATAATTTCTGAAGTATGTTATGATGATACATATCTGGCCTTTCTGTCTGGTTACTGACTACAAGGTGGGATGCACACTGATACCTCTAACAATTGCAGGTGTTTCATAAATTACCGATAGAAATTCAGGGACTTGCTTAAACGTTCGAACACACAGTTTTAATAGTATGACCATAAATTTTCTCAGTTAGATACGAAGCCAAACTCTTTAGACTTTTTGATGAATAATGAAATATAGGGGAGAAAAAAAATGGGGGGGGGGAAGAGGTATTTCTAAACACGAACAGCAAATCCCAGTATAAATTAAGATACATTTATCATCTCCCCTCAGCCAAAGAGGTCTCATCAAAAAATAAGAGTCTGACTTAGAAGAAGAGGAGGAGGAGGAGGAGGAGGCTTGGAATTAATGCCTATGGACTGCACGAAACGGCATTAAGGCAGATAACCTTTTTTTTTTTTCTAAGGTTCAGTCTTCTGCTGGAATTTGACTCACAGTAATCGAATTTGCATCTCGGAGTGGAATTCTCAAGGTTTACCATAGATTCCCTGCCGTTACTGTGATTTTCTCTCGCAGGAAGGATAAAGAAAGGAGGGTGCAGTACCTTCCGTGTCTACTGTTCTTCCCCCTCCTTCAGAAAAATAAATAAATAAATAAATCTTAGTCGTGTGAGGAAAATTATCGTAAACTATATTTCTTGTCTCCCAGAAGAATAAGGAAGGGACAGCGCAGGATCTTACGCTGTCGTCCGTCCTTCTTATTTAAAAAAAAAAAAAAATCAAAGATGCGACAGAGAATCGATCATAAACTTGTTGGAGAATGGCAATAGAGGTTTCTTGGATGTGAACGTAAAAAGGGGGAAACAAACTTCGTCAAAGAGTCTGACCGGCCAGAGAATCGAACCCAACGTTTTCTGATTGCAAGCTGGATGTGCCACCACTGCAACCGAGAGCTATATTAAATCGTGTGGCGTTACCAAAACAAAATAATAAGGCAAATCTTTGGTCTGAAAAGTTAACATATTTTCTCTGATGATTCACTTACGGTACATCGTGCCCTCACGGAGGAAAGGGCGACGAACTTTGTGTGTGTGTGTGTGTGTGTGTGTGTGTGTGTGTGTGTGTGTGTGTGAGAGAGAGAGAGAGAGAGAGAGAGAGAGAGAGAGAGAGAATGACACATAATGTACTTCAATAATTCTGACCACACCTGTCCTGGCTCAAATGTCCCCAGCTGTTGCCCCCAACCTGTAGCCGTAAAAATTATCATTATATATTAACAGCATTTGGCCCTTACGTCGTGTTGGATATATTTGAGTCCCTTTTAATATTTCTAAATGCCTCGAGAAACTCAGGATACTGGAAGTGGAGGCAGTAAATGTTCTTTTTGTTCATGTTGTTGTTCTTGCAGGAAGCTTAAACTTTCACCCACCCAACACCGCCCATCTTCATCACCATCACCACCCGAGGCCATCCTGTCCTTTCTTTCCCGTCCAACTCACATTTGTCTTCGCTCAATAGAAAATCTTTTTTAACGATTCATACCCCTCAAAATCTTTATCTAGATAGGGCTTATTTTTTTCACGTGGCTTCGTTGTTTCACCTGGATCTCCCAGTTGGCCTGGAGACACTTGACACTGCCTGAGGTGAATTAATACAAAACAGTGGTCCTGCTTCACGATGGATCTCACAAAAATTATTTAAATACACAACCCCCGATTGTGGTGATTTTTTTAAGGCAGCGTTTTTTCGTCAGCTGCTGTGTGAAAGGACACAAGACCGACCCCAGGCTTAGGCAGGGAATATTTTGTGTACCTGGGTCCTCATTTCACGGATGATGTGAAGTTGAGATCTGGAGGCCATATTTTTAAGACGTCGGCGTCGTTCTCGGCCGACTAAGTAAGACTGGTTTTTTGCCTAGACTTCGGCCTTGAGGCCAGGTAAAATGTGTAAAGACCTCATGATAGTTTCGAGGCCAGATCGACGTTATATTTTACCTGGTGAACACACACACACACACACACACACACACACACACACACACACGAGGACGTCAATAGTCAGTTACACTCCGTCAAACAATTCGTAAATTAAGGTCGCCATGAGATGCGCATGGAACTACCGTACATTTCCCCTTTTCTCTTATCCCCGTTTTTTATTGTTTCTCCCTCTTCCCTCTTCGTATACCTTCCCTAAACGAGCTTTTATTTCACAAAAGAGTGAGATCATTGGCAGAATGTCCTCACAGGGCAGTAGTTAATTGGCAAAATGTTCATGAAGTTACTCCTGTGCAGTGTACATATATATATATATATATATATATATATATATATATATATATATATATATATATATATATATATATATATATATATATATATATATATATATATATCATACCCACGTCACTCCTCTTAACCAACGCACTCTCAGAATGTCCTTGACCAGTGTAAAGTCATGAAAATTTCATCACCATAGGGGGGCAGTGTTGACCATAGATTCATCCTGCTTTCTCTCTCATTGCCCCTAAAAGGAAAGACAGATTTCTTTTAACCATGAGGAAGAGAGGTGTGTTAAGTGTTTTATTATCAACCTCCACCCCGGTCACTCTCACCTGTGAGCGTACAAGCTTCCATTTTACTGAAACTCAAACAGTACCAGGTGATGTGAGTGTAATTGCGCTTTTATCCGTTGTCCCAGTTGCTATTTAAGTTATATTAGCAAAGCATCCCTTATTAATGAAACTATTGATGTAGTCTAGTTACCCCCAAGGGTGATACCATACTAACTGTATCTATCTTCCCCAGTGCATACAGCATCAGGTGGTGGATATTAGTGCCGTGGAATTAGACCTAATAGTGCAGTGCAGTGATGATAATGAAGTTGTGTAAATGTTAGATGGTAGTTAGGATTTCCATTACGTTTCCTCTCGTAACCAATTTATATTGTGGCGGGAAAAGTTGATGAATGAGAATCTCATTACTCTGAGCACCTTGTTAACAAGTTGTGTTGCAATTACCCCAATAAACTTGCAATTATTCACCCACACTGTTCGTTCCCTACATTGTATGGAATATTAACACTTAATTAAAGCTTCTTTAAAGAAATTTTGATTAAATATATTATAATGCCAAGGATGAGATGGAGGGATGGAGTGGAGAGGTAGCCTACAGTATATGAGAGACGGGAGTGTGAGCTGGGAGCAGGGCAGTGAAATGGCGGGAAACAGGGCGACATGGAGGCGATTTGTTTTTGGCAACCTCTTACGGGATTTAGGCGTCTGGCAATAGATAGATAGATAGATAAAGTCAACGAGACAACTCCATTAATAGCTGATAATAAAGTTGTCAGGAGGTGGGTTCACCGTTCATTGGCTCTTAACCCTGTCTGGGCTATCCATCCAAACTGGATATATAAAAATATTTCCAAGAACTAAAGAAAGGAGAAAAGGAGAACCCCTACCCCCCCGTCCCCCGCACGAAGTATGTACAGGCTAATGTTCTGTCTGTTTATACCTGCAGAGGGTTCAAATCAGACCAGAACCGTTGTATTCATGATGCATCACAATTAAAAAAAAAAATGATGCAATTTATCCAGTGATTCCACCTTTCATCCACCACTACAATTCTTGTTTGGCTTCTGCAGTGAGGATCTTTCCATCTCACTGTCATTGTTTACCTCTCCTTTTTTCTCGGCCCCCTGACTCTTGTGTTATTTCTCTTTTAGAAGTTTTGTACAATGCACTGTGCTCCTTCTCCTTCTTTCCTGCCAGTCTCTATTGGAAGGCTTGGTGGGCGAGGACATCTTCTTTTTCTCTATCACCCTTACCATATTCTCGTACTCTATACTCACCCCACTGCTATTCGAACAGTTAACCTGAATGGCAGGTTTGGAACGGAGCTTCTTCAGGGTTTGATATGTAGGTTGTGGGTCATCTGCTTGAAAGTAAGCCTCTGCTTCCTCAGCGATTTCATTACATACTTGTCCTTCTCCTTGTCCCTCCTCAGCGAAACTCTTGCCCAACGAAACAAGTTTGTGCTGCATCCAGTCCCCAGCCAGTCTGGCAGCATAACTCTCATCAATTGGAGTCAGCGCCTTAGTGAACATCTGTCTTGATTAACACCTGTCTAGTGTAATAGTAGTCCACGCTAACTCGTTAACGGTTACGTAAGTCTAAGTTACTGGTATTTCATTGCAGCTATCATCGTTGGAATTCATTCATTTGCATTTTAATTCTTCCTTCTTAGCAATATTCCTAATGAGGCTCAGGTGCGCTTGTGCATCTATTCTACCATCTGCTGCCTGTCGCGTCCTCCTCCCACGTAAGCTACTCATTTTTCTCCTATATCGTACCACACCACCTTTCCATCCTGAACTCTGTCTCCCTCCAGCCCCTCACACCCCTCATCAGCTCCCTCAGTGCCATCATAACTTGTTCTTCGTCGCTCACTTTCACTGCATGTCCGTAACAGTGCCATCTCGACGCATAGCTTTTCACGTCGCTCACCGTCTTTTATGACTTTTTATTTTCGTGATTATTTTTTTCTTATTATACTGCCCATTATCTACCTCAACATTTTCCCATTTGTACATTCCAATAATTTCTCTTCCTTCCTTCACTGTGACTACACTTCTAATTCCATGTTGTATATGAATGTTGTCTCTTTATCAATCTATTGCCAGACGCTTCAATCCCATAAGGGGTGGCCACAAGCAAATCGCCTCCATCGCCCTGTCCAACGCCATTTCACTGCCCTGCTCCCAGTTCACACCCCCCTCGTTCATATACCTCTCCACTCCATCCCTCCATTTCATCCTTGGCCTCCCCCTCCCTCTACCCACCCTCCATCCCACCCGCATACACTCTTCTCGTCAGTCGCTCGCTCTCCATATCTCCACATGGGCAAACCACCTCAATGTATTTCACCTAACGCATTCTATCATATCCACATCCTCACCACAACGCTCCTTCAGTTCCTCATTTGTCAGTCTGTTGTGTTTATAAATATTGTTAATGGTATGTCTATTCACAGTTTTTCTTTTCTTTTCAGCGTCTACTCCTCCAACTTCATGTGTTTGTAAATAGCTCCTGTTGTGAGAGGGACAGCTGGAGGTGAGCACAGCCTAGGGACGACAGCAGGACTGAGAATCATCCAAGTACACAGTCTGGCTGACGAAAGGTATGTATTTTTACTTGTCAGGTTGGCTTATGTAGGTTGAGTAGGTATCTTTAGGTATTTTCTGCCTGTAGTTAGGTTGGCTTTGGCAGGCTGGGAAGGTGGAGAGTTTCTATTCTTGGTTAGGTTAGCTGAGGTGCACGTATAAGAGTACATAGGAAGTGCCGATAAATCCTATTGGCCCATGAAGAGGTTAGCTGGAAAGAGAGGCCAGTTGTACTAAAATCTGACCAGTTACGCGAAAATGATAGAAAAGAGGAAGGCTATCCCACATTCACCACACCAGCAGGAAAAAGAAAAAACGCCATGCTGATTAGAACACACGTGGATGCTGTTATGGGAGAGGCAGCAGAGGAATAATTTATGTACTATTTCCCCCTTCCTTGTGGTATCAACACTCGAATATAATGTCTCACCCATAGATCTGTAAAAGAAAGAGTATACACAATCGCCAAATATTCCCATAGTTGGGCAAACGTCTTACTGTCGTCGTCACACACTTCAACCACACTTCAGCCAAGAAATACACAACACTAAGGTACAGCATATAGTTATGTAATATTTGTGTAGCCAAACTTTAAACGTGCCAAGACTTTTACATTAACTTCTGTTGCTGGCAGCCAATTCCGTTATTCCACTACATGAATATTAAGGCAGTTTTTCCTATATCAGTGATGCATCTCTTTTGAGTTTCGCACCATTATTTCATGTCACAGTATCGTGGAAAATTTATTAAGAATTTTAAATACTTATATTAGATCTCCTGTGAGTCGTCGCCCCATCCTTCTTCTTCTTTTTTTTTTTTATGAGGAAACATAATTATTTAAATGCTTTAGTCGATTTTCGTAGGATAAATTTCGCAGCGATGGGATCATTTGTGGGCTGGATACGTAGGCATTTTCTGCTTAGTGTAGGTAGTTTGGATAGGTAAGTATTTTTCGCGTTTGGTTAAGTTGGGTTGTCAGGTTAGCCCAGGTATTGATCTGCTATTGGTATCATGTGATCCAGTACTGTTTTATGGTCGGATCGTCGGTGACTAATCCGGCAGCCCCAAAGGCATTGCCTTGTCAAGAAAATGGCCAGATACTCAGCTGGACGAAAAACAAGACCTGTCAAAGGGTGGATGAATTTTTTAGGCCAACTACTATCTAATAGAGCAGATGAAGCTTGTTAGCCTGAGGTGACAGTCAGCCAGTGAGAAGGAATCCTCTGATTTCACACCTGGATAGCTTTAGTGCCCAGGGATCCCACGCCCCTGTCCATATGCTAGTGGCTAGCCCTCCCCGGACTTAGGAGGTTGGGAAAGGGTTTGCATCCCCTCTGCGTGAATAAATAAATAAAACGCTACGGAAACTGGAAGTAAGTGAACGGATGAGGGTCACCTGGTCATGGTTAACCCTGATCTAGGCTTTCTGGGGAATTCCATCTCAGATCATGGCAGGGCAGGACTAATGAGGCCCTGTCAGGCTTGCACTAATAATGATGGCTGTTGGGCGAAGCCTTCGGGATCCTACCGACCTAATGTGAAGGGGGGAGTTATCAACTGCCCTATTTTGAATGGACGTCGGTGTTGTACACAGAAAACACAAGCCCGAGATCCGCACGCGGGTTTAGCCACCATAAGGTACTTCAGGCGGGCTTTGGAACGGTCAAAGCCTCTCGAAGGACGACCGACTGCCTTTGCTGTCACAAGAGCTGAGACAGCGGGGGGTTAGCATGGCTGCACTCTCTGGGGTGAGGTGGTGTGGCCATAGCGAGATCAAGTGATGGTTACTCGTACTAATGGTATGGCTGTGGCAATGGTACGCATATTGAAGGTGTTGCTGTGGCGATTTCTGCTCACATTGCCTTATCAGTCGAGCGGGTTACTTCAGTTAATGAGTGCATAATGCTCGTGATGAATAACACTTTGGCTCTTATCTCTCTTATTGCAATGTATGTTCCTACTGGGATGAATAATGTTGAAAAGAAAGAGCTACTCCTTGCTAAACTTGATTGTGGCATGTGCTGTTTGTCTTGGACAACTTCAGTGCGGTTGCTGACACTGAGAGGGAAGGTTTTGAGGAATACAGTATAGAAGTTCCCATGGCTCTCGAACCGACAGTACCAATAGTTTTTGCCTTTCACAAAATCCAACAAACTGAGAACTGTTGAATCTTGGTTACAGCAGCCTGATCCTCACCGCTGGATTTGATATTCCAGTGTCGGAGGGGTTGCCAAGGAAACTGACCACAACCTTGTAAGTTTCCGATGGTGGATCCTTTAGAAGTGCAGGAATTTCAGGAGTGCTGAGTTCTTTGCTACTGATCGCAGACTTGTTGCCGTTCTAAAGGCTGTATTCTTTTTGGGTAAGGAAGCTCCCTAACGCCTCTTCCTAAATGATATAGTTTGCTCATTATACCTTATTCTTTTCATTTGTTGTTTTTAAATCTATTTCTCCAAACTCTTCATAAATGATGTACAGTACTAAAGGATATGAACTAGTCATACCCCAAAATAAATAGGTTAGGGGGAAATGCCTTCTTAACTGACGAGAATACGGGCCTAAGGCTGCAAATGAAAACTAAGAAAATCGTAAGATGCCCTTTAAAATGGTTCTGTCTTGAGGAACTCGGGGTTGGGGAGTGTGTCTATGAGTATGCTATGACAGTCTCGAAACGGTTTGAGGTGCTAGTTTCTGATGAGGACCTTGTTGAATGATAGGTTACCTTCAGGTGTGTTTACACTGGCATGTGGTTGATGAATGTCCTGCAGAGCGCCCAAGATCAAGCAGGGGACTTGTCTCACTGGTGACATTTTAGTAAGACACATGTGAAAGATATAATAAAGGAAGGGTTGCAAATTATCCCCCTCTTGGTCGGGGGAAGTGTAATGTTTATTCCATTTTAGGTCAGACGATTTTATTCAGCTGAGAGTGAATCAGAGAAACCTGAGAGTGTTAATACTGGTACCATTAACTCTTTTATTGTTGGGGCAACTCTTGGATCCTGTTTAGATTATGCCAAAGATTTTTTTTTTTTTCCGGTAGTGAATCACAGCAGCGTGAGAGTATTAATGTTACCTGTTCTCGCACCTTCAGCCCTCACAGTAGCGGAGATTATTGCAGTAGTGATGGTTGTGATAGTGATCGTTGTAGTAATGATATAGGTGATAATAGCTACAGTATTGTGACCGTGAGAATGGCAGTTGTATTTATTTGTGTTACCAATCAACCATCACCTGGAGGATTTTTTCGCCCGTTTACAGCTCATTCCCCTGAGTTCAGTGACGGAATAAGACAATACTACAGTTCTAAATCCCTTCTGTGCAGCTTCTTCGTGACTAGCACCATATTCTTGTGTCAATTTCCTGTTACAGCTCAGTGGCAGAAGAAGACAGTCCCATGGCTCCACGTCCATTCCAAAACACCACGAACTAGCATCTTATCCCAGTGTTAATTATTTGTTAACACCTCAGCACTCCAGATGGCGATTTTAGACCAAGTTATAAAGGCCAGAGTAGTGTGTGGGTGGTGGCAGTGATCGTTATAGTAGTAATTGTCAGGCACCAATTAATGATACTGGTGGTTGTGATGGACTGGGGTAGTAGTGGTGACAGTGGTAGCTATAGTAATGATGGTGATGGTGATAGCCGTGGTGGTGATGGTGTTAGTGGTAGGTGTGGTGGTGCGGGTGTTAGGGGTAGGTGTGGTGGTGAGGGTGTTAGGGGTAGGTGTGGTGGTGATGGCGTTACTGGTAGTCGTGGTGGTGGTGATAAGAGTTGTGCCGGTGATGGTGATAGCGGTAGTTGTGGAAATGATGGTGTTAGTGATAGCTATGGTGGTGGTGGTGGTAGTGGTAGTTGTGGAAGTGATGTTGTTAGTGGTAGGTGTGATGGTGGTAATCATGGTAGTTGCGGTAGTGCGCTGATAACGGTAGCTGTAGTAGTACGATGATAGTGGCAGAGGTGGTAGTGATGATGACAGCGGTAGGGATAGTAATGATGGTGATAGTGGTAGTAGTGACTGATGGTCAGGGCTGGATCCAGGATTTTCAGAAAGAATAGGGTGCGATTCCTAGCATTAAAAAAAAAAAAAAAAAACACGTTTATTTTGCTTGTTTGTCATAGGAATACAATAATTTGGGTAAATACAATGCAGTACTATTTTTATTGCATAGGTTTGATGAATAGCAATGTTTTTAATACCGTACGTTATCATTAGTTTGCCGAAAGTAGGAGTGTGTACGCCCCCCACGTTCCCCTCCCTAATTGTGTGCCTGATGGTGACAGTGGCGGAGTCTCTTTGCCCCAGTCTTTTCACACTTAGAACTACCACCGGGACCTGCCGAGTTGTTCATTTACCGTGGCGTGTGGTAGTCTAGGGGCTTGTCTGCTGGACGCTCATAGTCAGAAATGCATACTATGAGCGCTGGTACCTGTGTGAGAGTATCTTTAGACAATAGCCTGATGGAGTTATAAGGGGACAGTATGACAATTTTTATCCCCCCCCCTTTTTTTTTTTTTTTTTTTTTGAGGGGGAGGGGGAATACTGTATCTGAGGATGGTTTTGACGATAAATGAAAAGGAGTGTTTTTAAGCATTTTTAGACACTTTATATTCACAGTCAGAAAGAAGAAAGGCATTTCATACGTTTATATTGGCTGGAGACGATGTGTAACCTACTTGCACAAGATTATAGGTTCCAGACGGGGGGAAGTGCCAACAGCAAACCATAAACAGTATAGTGAGTACATGGGACTGTTTGTGAGTAATAACAGAACAATTATGCTGTGGTAATGGAATTCTGTATGAGCTAACAGGTATATTATGAGCCAGTACAGTACTAGGATATAGGGCAATAAGCATTTATTTACACAGTTTACACTGTTTATATATACACATTAGCCATGTACTTAAACAGTCTCCTCTGTACTTGAAGATTTCTCATAAATTGATTTAGCCTCCAGCCCGAGATAGTCTCATTTTCTTATTCAGAAAAGAAAAAGCCAAAGGTTGGAGTCTGCAGGTCGTTCTTACCAGGAAGACTTAACACAAAAGAACCAAATTAAAAATCTGTTTTCTTCAACGTGCGTGGACACAGAGTGTTTAAAAGATAGGCAGACTGGAGACGACAGTTCTGGATCTGAGCTGTTGCACAGTTGGAGGGCCGAGAGCATCAGTTAATTCTTACATGAGAGAGCCGGATAGAAAAGGGGTGAGAATGTGTTGTCAGACAGGTGCTACGCGCCCTTCGTCATGGAGCAGGGATGCAAGCAGACAGTTCAGGAGAGCAGTGACCACTAAAATAGCGAAAGTAGAGGATAAAGCTGCAACAATGCAGCGAAGAGAATGAAGTTGAATGGAGTCAGTAAGAGGATGAAATCTGGTGAGACGAAAAGTTTTTTATTTCACTCTGTTTAAAAGAGCTGTATGTGATGAGCCATCCCTCCACACACACACACACACACACACACACACACACACACACACACACACACACACACACACACACACACACACACACACACACACACACACACACACACACACACACACACACACACACACACACACACACACACACACACACACACACACACACACACACACACACACACACACACACACACACACACACACACACACACACACACACACACACACACACACACACACACACACACACACACACACACACACACACACACACACACACACACACACACACACACACACACACACACACACACACACACACACACACACACACACACACACACACACACACACACACACACACACACACACACACACACACACACACACACACACACACACACACACACACACACACACACACACACACACACACACACACACACACACACACACACACACACACACACACACACACACACACACACACACACACACACACACACACACACACACACACACACACACACACACACACACACACACACACACACACACACACACACACACACACACACACACACACACACACACACACACACACACACACACACACACACACACACACACACACACACACACACACACACACACACACACTGCAGGGGTGAATTAAATCCCTGTAACAAGTCAGCAGCTGGGGGGGGATAAGATTCGAAGTCAGCAGTCAGCACACCCGATTCTTGGACGCTGAATATAAGTTTGCATGGTAGCAAGACTAACTAAGCTATAGAGAGGGTGCTCAGAGAATACAGCAACATCGCATCCGAACTGTGAGCTTGACCTTTGACCTTGACCTTTGATGGATCTGCACCGAGACTCAGTTGTCTCTCCCGCCCCCCCCACACAATATACTGTACGTGTGAAATGTGAACTTTGATCCATTTAGAGTCTGGCATTCATGAGATACCGCCGCACCCCCAACTTTATGACTCATGACCTTGACGTTTGACCGATTGGCACTAAAACGGAGTAATTTTTGTTTCATATCAAATCGCAGTATATAATTATGCGAGGTTTGATCCCTATCAGATCAAGCATTGTTGAGATAAAGTAGCACCATGAACTCTGACCTTGACCCACTGATCTTTGACCTATAGTCGATCGGCACCAAAATTAATTCATTTTTCAGGTCCACAACAATGTACTGGTTTCGATCTAGATGTTATCGGGAATATATGAGATCTTTTGTTTACATACATTCGTACTTATACGTATACATACTCTTACATAGACACTGGCCTGATCACAGTAGGTGCGTCTTCAGCGTCGCTAAAAAGAGGTCCTCGGTCTGAAGGTGTTAATGGGAACGGTTAATAGTCCATCCAGTTTGGGGTGATGGTCTTCAAGACAGAATAAAATCGTTTGGCAATAGCAAGAATGAACTACAGATGTCCTCGGCCTGAAGTGGTTAATAAAAGTTAGTAGAATCAGCTGTGCATGGGAGCGCTGCTGTTGTGGTATTTCGAGGGGTGACATCCTCCTTTTGGTGGTATAGGTGGTGGTGCCCATCATCCACCAACTTGATGTGCTGCCTTCTTCTTCCTTCCCCTTTATGATTCCTTTTCTTTGTCTGTCCTTCTCTCTTCCTGTTTCTCCCATCTTTCCTGTCACTTTTTATTACTCTTCTTTCCCTGTCAGGTGGCCTTACATTGAGTGACAAGCCAAATGGTTTCCTCTTTTTCCTCTAAGCCAGGAAACCCTTTACAACGTTGAGTGGTAACCGTATAACCAATCTATACGCGTTCCATACTTGTCAAGAAGTGGGTTGGCGGAGAGTTAGTGCCCCTCCCCGTAAAGCAACTAACTCAGAGACAAATGGTCACCCCTTCTAGATTTATGGCATCTGGCTATAGATAGATAGATAGACATCCTTCAGCCCGATGTCGAGTTTTTTTCGTTATATTCTTGCTACCACTTACCTTAGGAAGGATCGTTAGTGGTGACGGGGTAAGTCAAGGGTCAGTCAACGCCGTCCTGATCGTATGTCCTAAGTTGAATAATATCACCTGGAGACACCCAGTAACTTTAAAAATACAGTGGTCATAGGATTCAACGAGGTATTAGAGAAGTTAGTTTGAAGCACATGGTCTTGTGGATCAGAAAGTTGGATGACGACGACGATGATGATGATGATGATGATGACGATGATAATGATGACGTTAAAGGAGGTGGTGATGACAATGATGGCAACGACGCTGAATGATAATAATGATGAAGGGGTGCCTGGAGTGTGAAAGTGAAGGGACAAGGATTGTGCTTACCTTTCTCAGGTGGCTGACATGCATGGTCATATCCACAGATAAAGAATATAACTGTAAGGTTCTAAATTTTCTTCCTGCAGTGGTGGATCTAGAGGGGATCCAGGGAGTCTCCTTCGTTGTTTTACATCTGTAGCATTTTTTTGTTCTTGCAACAAGCATGTGAATTACTGGATGGAAAACAGCAAAACAGGTTTGAACATTCCTTGTCGTATTAGAGTGATCCTGTTGATGAAGCTTTGTAGTTTCTGACCGTCAAATACGCGTTGATAATGGGTAAATTTTTACGGTAAGTTTCAATGTATGGTTACCATGAGCGCATAAAAATGGAAGAAGTTTTGATTCCCCTGCTAATAACATTTTGGCTGTAAAACACCTACAGTACAGTTTATTTCGGCAGCGTCAGACGATTTTACTAAGCGCAAGAAAAACCTAGGGCACAAAAAACGTCAGTGATGTCAAGAATAAAGCTCCGGCCATTATATAAACAACGTGGTATATTATTCCGGAGTAGGACAGGCGAATGTACTCCCTCATAGCAACTCGCCGCAGCCAGCGATTTATTAATGCTGGATCTGCTCGTTTTAGTGACCTTTTAATTCGGGTGACGTCCTTTTTGGCATATTGTTGCTGTTACCGGACGATTTTATTCAGCTTAGGAGGGGCCTTTCGTACTGACGGGATTTAATAAGGCTGCATAAACTCGAAAAGTCTCCTACACTGTGTAAAAGCCGACAACTGGTGCCAAGATTACCGTGACAAATAAGTCCCTGACTTTTCAGTAACCCTGCAAAGGTCATCATAATTATTCTGCTTAGCGTGATTAGTTTGGAGTACTTGTGATGTGTTCCAGTATTTTGTCTTTGCAGACTAACAGGTGAGACCTTACTTGTGTAGACTATGTTAGCAGGTTTTATGTGTTTTCAGTAATTATTAGGACTATACTATGGTTTTATTTGCTCTGAAATTTTTCGTATGGAAGTAAAAAAAAATAGTGTGGGGTATTCGCCTGTAGATTTATTTTAGTTCACATCATGGGAGCCGTATACAAGGCCGATACTCGTACTGGGCTGCTGTAACCATTACACCATCTAGCGCCATGTTACTGTTAAGCGGAGACATGAATCGGTGAGAATGTTTAATTATCTGGGTGCAATGACAGAAATGAGAGGTAAATGTGCAAAAGAAATGGAAGATAGAGTGGCACAAGGAAAGAAAGTGGCTGGTGCTATGACAGCCTTGATACAAAACAGAGGTCTAAGTGTGCCGTGAAGGAAGTTTAGTACCCACATGATCATAATGAGTGGGAGACATTGGTGTGGCAAGAACACAAAAAGTCACACGTTAAAGCAATGGAGATGGAGTTTCTGAGATACGCGTGTGAAGCGTTCACAGTTAATAGCATAATATATTTTTTGATTCATCAAAGACGTGGTGTGAAAAGAAAAAAAAAAATCTGTAGACAGTTGAGTTGAGAATAGTGTACTTACCTGGTATGGTCATGTGGAGAGAATGGTTATAAAAGGGTGGATAAAAGGATATATGTTAGTCAGCTTTTAGGTGGGAGGCGTGCTGGCCAGGAAGATGGACAGATATGGTAAGAAAGTCCGTTTGAAAGTATGGAAGGACGATACTAAAGAACGAACAAGGGTTTGGGCTGTCTGGATGAAATTTGTACAGAGGAGTGTATGGCAAGGATTTGGAATTCCCTTTTAAACATAACAGTCGTCGTATTGATTTTGTCTGATGGGTAATTTTGAAGTTTCGTGTGAAAGGTGTGCTTATGAGGGACACCCAGGTTTCAGGGGGCTTTCATGGTGAATGAATGAGTGTGTGGCCCATTTTGCATCACTTCAATCACTGTCATGTTTGTTCCTTTTCCTTCCTTCCTGAATCTTACCTCACCCCACCTGCGGGTAGGAAAAAAGGCGCAGATGATGATGATATAATGTTGATGATGATGATGATGAAATAACTGTTAATAAGAAGTCAGTCTTTGTGTGGGTTAAAGGGTATTAACAAATATTTTATTTCTTGTATATGACTAGCTGGTTTGCATAATATAAAAACCGAAAACAATAGATCTGTCTGTAAAGTGGACCTGTTATCGAGAGAAATTAACTAATAAATATGGGTCTCTCCTTCAGATTTCCCCCAGGGTCCCCGGATTCTTTGAGCCGCCACTGTGGAGGGTGGGCAACAAATAAATCCGTCCAGCAAAGCAGTTTTATTTCAGCAAATCACCTCTGCTAGAGGTTGCTTTCCCATGAGATACACCGCGCTGCCTCACACCACCAGTTGCTGGGTTGTTTTCACACCGACCATACGCATACTCCGACTTGGGAATCAAGATTTGGCTGCCTTCTTCCCGTTATCCATTTAGGAGCGGAAAGGCTTTGCCTCAGCCTGTTATCCGTTTAGGAGCAGGTTGCTTCGTCACCCGTGATCCGTGTAGGAGCGGGTAAGTGCCCATTTTGGTGCACTTGGGAGAGTTTACGACTCTCAGACTGTGCCGGCTGTACCACCATTGCCAGCCTGCCGCCGCCATGTCTGATGTCCCGGAAGGATCTCTCGGCAAACAGTTATCAGGCACAGAGGACAAGTCCAGGCATGGGAGCAAGGGTTCATCGCATAGAAAGGATTTGTCCAGATCCACGAACCGCTCTTCCCAACGGGAATGTTCTAGACGGGTACATAAGCATACCCGGGGTCACGGCTCAGATAGTGAAGGTGAGTGTGATCCTCCACCCACTCATCCTTTAACCTCTACTTCAAGGGATGAGGTTAATTCCCCACCCTGGGCCATGGTGATGGAAGCTTTGGCTGAGTTACGGAGTGATGTGAAGAAATTGAAGGAGGAGAGAAGCTTGGCTACAGGTGACTTTGGGGAGAATGCTAACAGCCAACCCACAGAGGTGATTGATTCCGGTTTTCAATCGGTTCAGCGTCATGATTCTAGTGGCGACAGTGACATTCAGAGTGAAGTGTTCACTGGTAGTGTCCTCCTGCAGTGCGCCAAGACTTACGGTCCTGTGGAAGATGTATCTGTTGAGGTTGACAAGCATGTTGCCGACATGGTGAATCATGTGTTTGATTACGGCATGCGGGAGGAGGAGTACAAAGAAATTTTGGTTGATGACATTACCAAGAGACCGAGCAACTGTCATGCTCTAGCCCCGGTTGAATGTAACACACAAGTTTTGGATGCGCTGAAAACCGATGCCAAAAAGTCTGATTTTCGTATGAAAGAAGTTAGTAAGGACATTATAAAAGCTGCCATAATAATCACCAAGTCACTCACGGTGCTGGATAAAGTCGCCCAAGAAGGACAACCAGATGTGGCCCATGAAGTCGGCATGCTTAATGGTGCGCTAGCATTACTGGGAAATGCTAACCACAAGAACAACTTGACGCGCCGGTTCATCATTAAGCGCGAGATCAATCAGAAATATGCTCACTTATGCTCAGATAAGGTGCCAATGACTAGGCTCTTGTTCGGTGATGATGTTTCTCAATCTGCCAAGCACATCGAGGAGTCGGAGAAATTGAAAAACAAGATCACACCGAAGAAACCGTTTCAAACATGGAAATTCGGTGCAGGAAAAGTCAGAGGCTCCTCTGGAAAAACCAACTACAGAGGATTTTCGTCCAGGTTCCACCCCTATGGACAGCGGACATATGGACACAGGAGTGACCGCCGGCAATCCTTCTCACGGCAGGGTTCGGAGGCAAAAAACTCCAGAGGGCGGGGACAAAGCAATCCCCGGCAATAACTGAGGTGAGTCATAAATTTGAAGCTGGCAGGCTTCAATATTTTGTGCATGAGTGGCATAAAATAACCAATGACCCTCATATTTTGGATATTGTTGCACATTGCCATCTTGACATTAATGTTGATGATATCAGTCACTTATTTTCTGAAGGAACTGAATATGTTTTTTGTGAGGAGGAAAAGATCATTATTTGTCAGGAAATTGAAAAGCTGTTAGATCTTAAAGTTATCAAGGAAACACACAGACAAGAAGAACAAATTATATCCCCAGTTTTTCTGCGGGGGAAAAAGGATGGAGGTTTTAGAATGATCCTTAACCTGGAAAAACTAAACAAGCACATTAATTATAAACATTTTAAAATGGAAAACTTCGAACAGGCAATTCGGCTTATTAACAAAGGTGATTACATGGCCTCAGTAGATCTTAGGCATGCATACTATTCTGTCAGTATAGCTGAAGAGCAACAAAAATTTCTTTGCTTTAAATGGCAAGGGAAAATCTATCAGTTCACCTGTCTTCCTAATGGGGTTGCAGAAGGGCCACGTCTATTCACCAAACTAATGAAACCCATTTTTGCTACACTGAGAGAGATGGGACATACCATCACCAGTTTCATTGACGACACACTTATATCACACAGCTCATTGGAAGGATGCTATGAGAGCATACATTCAACAGTAGAGATTCTAAGGAAAATGGGATTTTGTATTAATGCTGACAAATCTGTCCTAGTACCTACAAAACGTTTGGAATATTTGGGGAACGTCATTGATTCAGAGACATTGACAGTTACATTACCTGAACGGAGGAAAGAGAAAATAGTTCAAAGCTGCAAACAATTATATCATGGTTGTTTTATTTCACCAAGTCCACACTTATATAACTTCAAAACGTCAAAGTACGACACCCACATGGCTTCAAAACCTCATGGGAAAGCGACCTCTAGCAGAGTGATTTGCTGAAATAAAATTGAAGAAGTACATGAGACTTACCGCAGGTCAGTTGAAATGTGCTTCGAATTTTATGAAGCAAATCACCTCTGCTAGAAGGGAGCTTTCACATGCCCTCCACTCCCTCCCTAAGCTATGCAGCGTCACATGGATAAAACAGTGTAAACGGTAGGAAATGATACACTACTTGTCATGTGGGTGATCGTACACTTTAAAGTCTGGTGGTGTGAGGCAGCGCGGTGTATCTCATGTGAAAGCTCCCTTCTAGCAGAGGTGATTTGCTTCATAAAATTCGAAGCACATTTCAACTGACCTGCGGTAAGTCTCATGTACTTCTTCAATTTGTCCTTATCATAAATACAGATACCCTTGCATGAAGGTACAGCTGCAACAGACTTTAATCCACACCATTATGTCCTGGTAAGCAATGTGTTGATCATCCTAACCCAGCATACAACAGATCAATGACATGGGTATAGATCAAGGCCTGGCATCACATACACAAACAAGAAGGAGCATTCACAGTGCAATACCGTATCTTTGACTCTGCTGTGACCTTGACATTGACTTTGAGATATGATGGATATGACTAAGCTGTGGGGGGGAGGGGGCTATAGGGACCCTGGTGGCCTATGTAATGTAATGTGACTGACGTTTGGAGTGATGGAACTGCTTGTCACTGAACAGAATAGCTTGACCCCGGGCATCACAATCCCGGCCTTGCTTATCCAGCTGTGTTGGCTGTGGCAGTTTGTATTTATTCACCTGTGTTGGCTGTGGCAGTTTTTAAAACTCAACACATCCTGTCAAAAACAAACTGGTGGCACGGAAACTCAACACATCCTGTCAAAAACAAACTCATGGCTCGGAAACTAGACTCATCCTGTCAGAAACAAACACAGTTCTGATACCACCAAAAATCAAAATTCACTATAAAAACTTGAGGTTCAGTCTTTGTCCAGGAACAACAGACTGACACAGGATGATAATTGTCTAATAAACGTTTAGTGCAGTTAATTCGTGTTGCAATAAGATAATTTAGACTCAGAAATATCGCGACCATCCCGGGTTACTGAACGTATAGTAGCTAAACTCTGCAATAAATGTGTGTGTGTGTGTGTGTGTGTGTGTGTGTGTGTGTGTGTGTGTGTGTGTGTGTGTGTACACATTTCCAAGCCACCTTTTTTTTTTTTTTTTTTCCGCCATAAGCTGGCCATGGCAGGCCTAGTCCACCAGTACACAGAGGGAAGGTGTTAAGGCCCCGTCACATGATCAGTGGGTAAGTGTGGTGGCCAAGCACGCTTCACAGCAGTGTCGAAGCAAGGTAGAGAGCGTGGTTCAGCATCAAGACTGTTCACACGTCTACTGACACCCCTGCGCCCAGCGCTCTGTTCAGTGCGTGGGAGGTGCATGAGAGTGTGTTTGCGCCCCGTTTGTCCCACGGCTTTATTATGTCCAGAGTGCACCTGTTATTATTTTTCAAAATATGTTTCAGTAGTTTGATATAAGCGTCATTTTTCGCATTTCTGTTCTTGAATGCATCACTTTTCACCTGCCACAAACAGGGAAGCTCCCTATACTTCTCAGTTAGCTATAATGTTTCTTCCTTAGACCACTCAAATGGAAGATTACGTGCTACATGTAGAGGTGTCTTTTGGCTCCAATGAGGGTAGGTTAGGGGCGGCAACGGACTCCATCCTATGATCCTTGGTGGCCACCGGGGCGGGGGTTGTATGCACTGGGTCGTCACACGATCAGTAGGCAAGTGTGGATGCCGAGCATGGTGCCGAAGATCGTGGTTCAACTGGAGTTTTGTGTCGTTGACGAACCAGCGCCTGCAAGGATGGTGCTTCAGTACCACACGTCTCGATCATTTTCCATGCATTCTCCCCTCCCGTGCTGAATCACCACACTTGCCCACTGATTGTGTGACGGTGACTGGGCCTTTAGAGTGGGGGGGAGGAGGGGTTGCTACTGAATTATTGTAATTTAACTAAAATCTTAGTGTAGTGTACAGGTAACAGAATAAACTCATAAATCTGGCTCGGAAAGGACTAAACCATCACTGGTTACAGAAAGTTTATTAAACCTAGCAATAAGGTGTACACCAACGATAAATGGTGAAGTTGGGTACTCTTGTTTAAGTGTCTACGTTATCAACCGGAGTCGAGCCAACCAATATCGTTACCCGGACAACAACGAGTTACTTTCCTCACACCTGTTGGTCAGTCCTGGTCCGACCCAAAATCAAGATACATAAATGATATTCCTGCGCACGTTGGGTATACTGGAGGTCATCGGCAGGAGGAAATTCAGTAGGGAGTGAAGAAGACCGTTCGAGAACTGACCTGCTGATATTAAAATCTTACATAACGAGGACCATACTTTTTCCTATGGCAGACTGTGCAGAACATTACTGTGACGCGGCAATAATAAATATGCACAAAAATATATCAGGTAGAATTAAAAATATGCAGAACACCAGTTTTTATTGTTTGCTAAAAAAAAATAGAAAGTACGATGGCTTTTATTTTTTGGGCTGCTGTTTCCTTAAAGATTGACTAATACCTCTTGTTGTGGTTCCAGGCTCATCTTAGTTATTCCCAAGAATCACAGTGAATGGTATAAAACTGAATAATGGAATTTATTGAGACAGTGTCAGCTTCAAGTGGATGAGAGTTAAACTTCAAAATTAACCTTACAACATTGACTATCCTCCAATTAGCAAAACTTTATTCAACAAGCTATTCATGTATAAAATCAGTGATGATGAGCACACACACACAAGAGGCTACAAAACAACTGACACTGTTTTTCCCTAGTCTAGGAGCACAAACTGCATCGACAAAAATGCTGAAATTTACGATATGCCAGTCCAGACAAGTGATTTAGTTACAGCACTACTTCTGATGGCCTGGACCACAGCAACAACAACCACCCACAATTTGCTGAACAGTAAGCCAGGGCTGCCCATGTATATCGGGTGTGTTGTGGGAACGTCTCAGTCAGCTGGAGTTGGGAAGCAGGTATTTTGACTACGGTAATTTAGGCTAACAAACAGCTATTCAACTATGCACTGTTCATTTTAACTAGGCATCTTTCCTTTGTAAATGCTGAGTTGAAACAATACTGAAATATGGTGTTAGTCATGAAGAAATTCTGTGGCAAGGATATGGAGCAAGTGTGTTATACAGAGACCCTATAGAGTTTCTAGTGTTATCTAATTCTGCCAGTGAGGTATGGGAATTAATCTGCACAAGGATAAAAATATGCCTGTGTGTGTCATGCCTGTGTGGTTATTCAATTTACATTAGGATGAGGCTACATGAGATAATAGGTAAGGTAATGGATGTTCAGTGTCTAATGCGAGAGGGTAGGGTGTGAAAACTTCGTGTTGTTTGCTGATGATACTGTATTGTTAAGGATGAATGTGAACTGCAAGACTTGGCGAATGAGTCTGGAAGTGTATATAAGAAACGGGATCTAAAAGTGAAAGTAGATAAGAGTAAAGTTATGGTCTTTGAGAGAAATTAAGCTGCAACATAGGCTACACAGGGAGACTGGATGGTGAGGAAATGGAGAATGGAGAGTATATTCAAGTACTTGGGTAGAGTGATGAGTAAGGATGGAAGTTTGGAGGAGGAAGTGCATGGAAGGTCCCTAATTCATTATCATTGCAAACTTCCACTACGGTGACTTTTTTCTAGTTTATTCTTGCTACCACCAGACGTTTTGACAGCGCATTTTATTTTTCCGAACAAGGGAGGTCAGGTATGGCTTTCATCAACCCGTTCGCTAAAATTTTCTGCCATAGGATGAATAAAATCGTCTGGAGGTAGAAAAAAGTAAGGGCGCCATCGCATTGACGGGGTTAAGTGAAGGAGGTGAACGAAGAAAAGTAGGGTATGAGTCAGCTTCTTCCATTTACTCATTAGACTTTTTAGAATGATAATTAATGAAGTGTACTTCTGTAACGAAAACACTTCAAGATTATGATAGAGGCTCCAGCTTCACAGACATAGGCTACGCAAATTCCACCTCTCCTAACTCACATTTTCGGTTACATAGAGAACAAGACACATGGGAAGCTTCAAAAATTGGCATGATACGGACTCCATGTGTGTGTGTGTGTGTGTGTGTGTCCTCTTATATTTTCGTTTAGATTTTCGTTTAGAGAAAGAACCAGACGCGTGGGAAGTTTCTGCAGTTCTCTTTCCTTGTCCAGCTACCAGAAATAAAGGTAATGATTTTTTCACGCTTAAGATTTTTTTTTTTTTTTTTTTTTTTTCGTTTTAGTGAGCGAGAGACACGGGAAGACTCTCTCTCTCTCTCTCTCTCTCTCTCTCTCTCGGGCATTCGAAAAGCCCCACAGCTGAATTCACCCTCCACATTCGAACCTTTTAACTCCGAAACGCCTGCTTGTCTTGTTTAGACTATTGCACCATGCTCGGGAGAAGCCTAAACCGCCAAAAATATTCTAAAGACTATCACGATAAAATTTCTTTCCTAGAATACAGAACTTCGTATTATATCGCAGCTTAAACAAGATAATTATTTTTTTACCCCTGCGTTTTCGTGACGTTAGAAGTAGATATTTTAACTAATCTTGATATCGTATGTTGGCTCTCGCTTCACAACCAAATTCACCCTCTTCGAACCGTCTGAATCCCTGAATCCCGCAAGTTCCGCAACGGTGGCCTCAGTTACCAGCGAGACTTGGCAGGGGGAGCGTACGGTGCAGACGACGGAGGAGAGGTACAGTACGTATTATTATTAGTATTCTTTTAAATCTTTGTGTTATAACACCAGCTCAGTAGGCCTATCTGTGTTGTAATATATGTGATAGACGTTTGTTATAAATATTAATACGGCTTTAATTCGTCGTTATTTAGTAAAGTATGACATGTTAACTGTGCCGCCAATAGACGTTTGTTATAAATATTAATACGGCTTTAATTCGTCGTTATTTAGTAAAGTATGACATGTTAACTGTGCCGCCATATTAAGAGAATCATCGCTTGGAAGTAGTCCAACCTCTTCAGTATGACATCTTGGCCATTATCTTGGGTTGCTTTACTTGTTACGCGCACGGGCGAATTCCTCAAGGTGCCCATGTTGTAAGTGATTCGTATTTCAAGACGGGGGAAACAGGGAGGATCTTTGTGACGAAACAGGCAAAACATGGTGACGAAATGGATGAGATTGGGGTTACGAAACTGGTTAAAAATTGACGAAATGAGCTGTATGCAATTGGCGGTCACACTGAAGGATTGATTTGTCAAGTAACTAAGGAGACTTATTCCAAGCTTATAACCAAGACTTGCCGGTATCGAATTTCATGCGGGCAGGACCATGGTTAAGACCACAGTGTAGAGACTCAACACTGTGGTTACGACGATATTAGAAACCAAGTTCAACGGGTCGTCTCTGTCAGCTCTTTCATATAGTGGCACCACATTTGCTGTTTTCCATTGTATCGGTAATTCACCCCTTTAGTATGTATAGAGTTGAGAGAAAGGATGGGACTGGAGTGTATTAGTGCCGCGATGAAGAGGAACAGATTGAGATGGTTTGGGCATGTGAAGAGAATAGAGGATAACTGGGTGCCGACAGTGGGAAGTGTGCACGTCTGTAGTAGAGTTGTGATAGGCAGACTGAAAAAGACCTTGGACAAGGTAGAGCGTGACCTCAGAGATAAGGGGTCGGATAGGGAGGCTGCCAGAGCTCTAGCAGCGTGGAGAGCCGCCATTAGGTGACAAGGCCGACGTATGCATGCATGTTGGAGCCTTTATAAACGATACAAGTGCTGGGCAACAGGGCTCTCAGTTCTTGTTCGCGGAATTTCCTTGGAAAGCTGTAGAAATTTCTCTAAATTTGATCATATTTCCTCAGTAAATCGAACGTATAAAATTATTGAGCAGGCCAAAACACTTAAACAAAGACATAATATCACTTTTACTTGCAGACATAAAATAAAATACAATGACCACATATTCATAAGCTTTGCAGTTAATACATGCTGTACAAAATACTGCAAATCGTCCGATTCGATAACTGCCATACAGTAACTCACAATCAAATAAAAAATTCCAAATGCATAATAACCAAACTTATATATCTTAATTGTTCTCCCTACGTGTCAAGTGGGGTTGGTGGAGGATTAGTGCCCCTCCCTGTAAAACAATTAACTCTAAGCCTTGACCACCCCGTTTGGGATACATGGCGTCTGGCAATGAATATATCTTAATTGTAAATAATTTTTAATGAAATCATTTTTTTTTCTCCAACGCGTGGTAGCGATATAACCAAAAAAAAAAAAAAAAGAAACAGACATCATATAGCCTCCCCCTGACAGTTGATTGTTAGCTTTTTTTTTTTTTTTTTTTTTTTTTTTTGGTCCGACTCTGGGCAAAGGCTTCAGGGCCTATATCTCGGGGACAGTAGCCTGTCCCAGGGCCCAGTAGTCCTCCTACACCTCCTCATGTCACCACTTCCGCGCTAACACCCACCGTCCATATTGAATACATGCTAGGGCTGCCTCATACAGGACTGGTGTATTGGTATTACCAGGGGTATTTTTACGACATGTTGGCGGGTCTTCTGGTAGGTCAGGAAAGTTTGTTTTTTATGAAATTCAAATCCTTAAACTGTTCCCTGCCCCAGCCGGGATTCGAACCTGGGTCCATCAGGACTGTAGGCCGCCTCTCAACCGATTCAGCCACCGCCTAGTCAGCTTTTCTCGAAAAATCGTTAAAAATCCTCAGATATTTCAAGTAAATTCCATCAAATTTCTTCAGATTTTCTTTAAAATCCCCGTATCCTTAAAAATTTCTTCATATAACCTCAGGTTTCTCAATCTAAGGAAATTTCCCTAAAACTGAGAGCCCTGCTGGGCAACCGCACAACAAATTTGAGATCCGCACCCACACGTCAAAGTTTCGCATTTCCGCACAACCGCACCCTATATATATATATATATATATATATATATATATATATATATATATATATATATATATATATATATATATATATTATATATATATATATATATATATATATATATATATATATATCACTCATCTTAAATGTCGGGACCAAGTGCTTAGCCCCGGGCTTCTACGCTTCTTTGGTGCAATGTAGGATTGGATGATGGCTGTATATTTATATATATATATATATATGGCAAGTGGCAGCATGGCGTGGGAGGAGGGCCGCCCGGTGAATAGTATAGAGGCAGGTGGTCCGTCAGGTTGCCAGAAGTCCGGGAAGAATGGGCCAGTGGTGTGTGGGGTGGCTCCCTAGCCGCTACGGCCCAACAGGGGGCTGGGGCCGAAGAGGGCCAACAGGTGCGCAGCTTGGCATCAGCCTATCATCGTTGTTGGGGTTCTGGGAGAGGACATGGGGAGACCCGGGGCTGGGGTCGGGCGCGGAGGGGGGCAGCGCCCTAGATGCACAGCTATCTTGCCCCTTGGGGGGGCGGCTGTCAGGGAGGGGCTGCGGCTGCCGACATCTGGGGAGGCTCGGCTGCTGTGACAGGCACCGGGGGAGGCTTGCTGTCTCTGGGGGTTGCGGTCTTGCCGTCGGGAGGAGGCCATGAGGGGCGACTTGCGGCCTCTCGTCCTAGGGGAGTCCGACAACACCTGGGGCTGCACCGACAGGACACTGGCCCTTGGGGATGTCTCGCCCGCTCTGGTCTCTGGAGGTTCTCCGGAAAAGGAGCAAGAATCGCTCTTGGATACCGAGGGGCAAGGCGAGAGGCACCTTATCTTCGCCACCAAGGTGGTGGCCGGGGCGGGAGGCGCTGCCCTTTGCAGGAACCCGGTTATGGGCAGGGGAAGAGCAGCCTGGAGCCGACCCTCCTGCTGCTACAGACCCTGACGGCGGGGAGTAGGCGCCCAATGGATGCGCCTGGCTATTTCCACAGCTCAGACAGAGGCTGCACTCCGGCCATTGTATTGGAGGCAGAGAGAAGGCGCCCGATGGATACGCCCGGCTACTGCCACAGCTCGGACAGAGGCTGCTGTCTGGCCTAGTTCCTGACGATGGGGAGAAGGCACCCGATGGATACGCCCGGCTATTGCCACAGCGCCGACGGAGACTGCTCTCCAACCGTCATTTCAAGGGCAGGGAGAAGGCGCCTGATGGATATGCCCGGCTATTGCCACAACGCTGATGGAGATTGCTCTCCAGCCTTTGTTTTGGAGGCAGGGAGAAGGCGCCCGATGGATATGCCCGGCTATTGCCACAGTGCCGACGGAAACTGCTCTCCTGCCTTTTGATCCGGGGCTCCTGCTCTGGAGACAGCTTTGGTGGATGGTGACAGCACATCTGCTGCTCCTCCTGGGAGATAGTAGCCCTTGAGGTTCCTCCTGAGTCATCTGTCAAAAAGGAGACCAGTCCAGGGGACTTGGTGTCCAAGGGTCTGCTTGGGAGCATGTCTTTGCAAGTCCCACCCCGATTCTGGCAAGTGTTCCCTCCTCTGAAGTGTTGTGTACTTTTACTGTACACTCCCGGATGGTCTGGCTGCAGGGAAGAGGGGCATCAGGTCACAGGAGAGTTACGTCGCTTACGCTCAGAAGGCTCGCCAGGTGAAAAGAGCCTCCCCAACATCATCTTGTGGGGTGGAGTCACCTCCCTCTACCCTCCTCCTAGGGTGGTGGTGTCTGGCTTGCTGAGCCAGCATTTCATATATATATATATATACAGTATACAGTATGTATATATATATATATATATATATATATATATATATATATATATTTATACATATATGGAAAGTTATTAATGCTTCTCCACTACACCATGGCATGATAAAAGCTAAGCCACCAGAATTCAATGATGAACCAGGTAAATCCTTTATGACAGGAATATATTTCTACCAAAACCCTATGATGATACATGTTTCAGACACATGGATTTTTGCTTAGCCCTATGCAACTTGGCAAATGACAGAGCAGTTTTAATCTATCTCAGCCAGTACACAAGCATCTTTTTTACATGCTGGGAGACCACACATTATACATGTGGACATATATGGAAAGTGTTTAATGTTCCAACTGGGAATCGAACTTGAGACCTCTAGTTAGAAGTCAGGCACTGTTACCACCACACCATGGCATGGTAAAAGCTAAGCCACCTGAATTCAGTGACAAACCAGCCAAATCCATTATGGGAGGATATATTTCAACCCCAACCCATATGATGATACATATTTTAGACACATCAGGATTTTTGCTTAACCCCACGCAACTTGGCAAGTGACAGAGCAGTTTTAATCCATGCCAGCTAGTACACAAGCGTCTTCCTTTCTGTGTGTTGGAAAAACATTACACGTGTACATATGTGGAAAGTTGTTAATGCCCCAGCTGGGAATCGAACCAGAGACCCCTAGATAGAAGTCAGGCACTGTTACCACTACATATGGTGCTTGTGCACTGGCAGGGATAGATTAAAACTGCTCTGTCACTTGCTGAGTTGTGTGGGGCTAAGCAAAAATCTTGATGTGTCTGAAATATGTGTCATGACATAGGTTGGGGTTGAAGTATATCCACACATAATGGATTTACTTGGTTCGTCATCGAATTCAGGTGGTTTAGCTTTTATCATGCCATGGTGTCGTGGTAACGGTGCCTGACTTCTGTCTAGAGGTCTTGGGTTCGATTCCCGGCTGGAACATTAAAACTTTCCACGTGTACACACAAGTAATGTGTGTTTCTCTGACATATAGAAAGGAAGACGCTTGTGTGTTTAGCTGGGATAGATTAAAACTGCTCTCTCACTTGTCAAGTTGCATGGGGCTAAGCAATAATCCTGATGTATCATCATGTGGGTCAGGTCAGGGTCATTTGCTACCACATGAAGGCATCTCTCTCCACCATCATTGTGTGTGTTGAAAGACAGTTATGTTTAGCTTACGTATATATTTTTTTCATTCTATTTTGAGGAAGCTTTATATCATAATGCTGGTGGCAGGTGCTAATGGTTTTTTCCTAGCTATAATGATATTGCTATCACCAGAGAATGTTATGGGACTTAATCAAGGTTCTGGAACTAAAATGGTTAATATATAATTTTTATTTTCAGGTGAGAGTTGGCTCAGCCATGGAAACTGCCTGAAAAGCATAGGGAAAAGGGGAGAAGAAATCCTGTTACCTTTCTCCACTGTCTAGTAAGTATCTGAATGTGACTGCATTTTGTTCCAGTGCTTCCAGACCTGTCTAGACAAAATCTGGTGGTTAATAGACTGAAGTTGCCCTTTTCCTGCAGTCCACCATGTTTTTATATTGGTGCCACAATACAGTAATGGCATTCCTTTTCAGTACCAGATTACTTTTTATAGCTTACTTATACAGTAAACCCTCTGTAATTCAGATTAATTGGGGGGAAACTTATGTCGAATTATCCAAAATCCTAGTTATTGGAGCTCATTCTTGCCCCTATCCCCAAATCACACCCATGCTCATGAAAACATGGCTTTTTCACAAAAACTTTGAACAGTACAGTATATTATTACTTTATACTCAAAGAGTGCACAATACAATAAATGAAATAGTGTCAGACCTTGATAATGATGTCTTGCAACACAGTACTAGTAGAGTACAGTACACTTAGCTGTACCGAAGGTACTGTACAGTTCTTAAAAATTACCTTTATTACTACACTTATCACAACAGAAACTCTTCACGTCCACTTACCACTGGAACCCTTTTCAGACTTGTCTCATGTAATTCCAATATCTATCTGAATTAAAATTATTTGTCTGGTGGTCAGAAAAGATCCGAATTAACTGATTTCTGAATTATTCAGGTTCGAATTAGAGAGGGTTTACTGTAATTGACTGTGGTGCTCTTTAGTTATCTTTATCATATTTTTCATTTTTTCTGCATTTTGAATCCTACCTGACCCTGTCTTTGGATGGGAAAAAAGGTTTGGATGATGATTATTCTTCGTTGATAACAATACCTGCCAAAAATCCTGTCAAAGCAATTATTATGTTAGAAGAGATGCCTTATGAAACCTTTATCATGTATTTTCCCACATGTAATATAAGCCACCGTTTTTACCCATCAGTTCCCGAGCCTCATCATCTTCCATACCTTGCTTTCTTCCATGATCCTTTACTGAGTCCATCTTCTTGTCCTACCATGTGTTCTCCCACCTCAAAACTCAGTACTGTATATCCCTTTCACCACCATATCTGCATACCGTTTTTACCTATCAGTTCCCTAGCCACATCATCTTCCATACCTTGCTTTCTTCCATGGTCATTTACTATGTCCATCTTCTTGTCCTACCATGCCTCCTCCCACCTCAAAACTCAGTACTGTATTTCCTTTTCACCACCCTATCTGCATCCCTTCTCTCCATATGATCATTTCTATCCATTGACACTCTTTAACATTTATATCAAATTGCCTCATTTGGTATATAATTTTTACATCAGTTATTGGCTGCTTTAAAAATTGTAGTCTCAGCTCCTTGCATGCTTTTTTTAAAACAGGCATTTCACCATTTTTTTTTTTTTTTAATAAGAATTTATCAGCCTCAGACTTAATATAAGTACTGTAGCACTATGTTTATGAAGAGAAATGGCAGATAGTTTAAGAGTAGATAGAAATTAAGTCAGATGATTTTTGTCTTTCATGAGAAGGAGCAGGGTGTTGGTCAGGGACATGAAAGATACATTTCGTGAGCAGTTTGTGTCATAGGATAAACTTAGACACAGACCTCAAGCTTAAGAAACCCAGCAGGAAGTAAAGAAACTTTGTATAGTGGAGGGATGTGTGGACATTAAAAGACTAAGGGGGAGGGGGTAGACGAAATAAACTTAGGCTGAGTTATTGAAGATGGCTAATTAATATAGGGTAGAGTAAAAGTCATAGATGTAGTCTGGCCGGACAAGGGAGCCACTGGATATAAGGTGACTTGGTGGTGGTAATTATGAAGTGGAAGCAGCACAGAAGATAATGTTTTAATACCAAGGAGAGAGGTAGAGTTAGGGAGTTTACTTGGTGAATAAGATTGAGGCTTACAAGACTAGGGCACAGAAGGAAATAAGACAGATGCAAGAGAGAGAGAGAGAAAGAAAACTGTACTATACTGCTGTATTTATAGATATAGGGCAAGCATTTGATACAGTCCCATGGGTGACAGTAAAAAGGGGTTATGAGGAAACAGATTATTGATGAAACTACTGTATGAAAGTGCAACTGTCTGTGAGAGTGAATGGAGGATGAAGCAAGGAATTCTGTCAGTGGGGTGGATCAGAGTCCTGTGTTGAATCCTTTATTGTTTTCCTGGCACTTAGGTTATTGTCACTTAGTTACAACCTTGGGAGCTTTTATATGCTGATGAATTATCTGATTGCTGACAGTATGCGAAGGGCTAGAGAGAAATACCAGAGGTAAAAGGATGGAATGGAAGCAAAGGAACTGAAAATTATTCATCAATCCATACATCATCCAATCCTACGTTGCCCCATGAAGAGCATAGGAGCCCGGGGCTAGGCAAGTTGGTCCTGACATTGAAAATGAGAGTGACCAGCCTCACTCATCCCTGAGTGGCATTACATGAGCAATAACCCCAACCATCCCTTGGATGTAAACCTTCACCGGTCCAATCCGATTGGAGAGCCACAATTTCCCACTAAACCACCAGGTGCCATAATTTGGTTATATGATTACCACCCAGTATAGTAAATTATTTCCTGGTGTACAGGAAACCGTTCTGCTTGTCATTCAGTGTAGTCACCCATAGGCAGAAAGAACAGGAAAGAATGACAAAAGAGGGAGTGTACTTTTAAACGGAGGTTATCGTCAGCTGGTGTGAGGAAAGTAATGTAGAACAGGATATCATGCCTTCTGCTGTGTGCAAAAATGGAGTTGGGAGGAATTCTGTTGTACTGTATATTGTTTGTAATACTGAGGATGAGTTCACAAAGACATAATGTTTAGGTAAGCTGCAGGATGTGAAAATTTTTCTGTGCAGGCTACAGAAATCAAGCATTTGGGAATTGTTTTCAGGTAATAACTGCTTAGAATGTTTGGTGGTATTGTGTTACCCGTGGGACATGTTTATTGTAAGAAGAAATGTTGTCAGTTGCGAGAATGAGAGGTGGGTGGAAAGAGTTTAGGGAATTGATTCCTCTTCTGACAGTGGTGGGGCTTCTCCATTCATGCAAACAGAACACTACAAAACATGTGTTAAGTCTTATATTGTATGGCAGTGCGACATGGCTTGGGAAAGTAGAGAATATAGGTACTAGAAAATACAGAAGTGAGGATATTCAGATGGAGAATACCAGTAGTGTGATATTGACAGAACCAAAGATAGTGTGCAGTGAGAGATTTAGAGTATTTGGTATAAGAGATATTGTATAAGGGTTGCACATTGGTAGGTTAAGATGATTTGGACATTATGGGAGGCTGATTAAGAAACATTCAGTTTTGGATACTGGAGGGAAGAATGCCCAGATGCAGACTAAGGAAGATGGGTTGAGCTTCTGCTGGGAGAGCTTCAGGATAGGGGTAAGGAAAAGACATGATTTAGATGCAGGGAGTAATACTAGATAAAAAGTCAGTTAATTTTCACCTGAGGGAACTTGACCACTGCTTAAATACAATGTTGTGGCTGTAGATCATGACATAAGAGCTGCCATTGCAAGAAAATATAAGCAGAACCGGTGAAGGTTTATATCCAAGGGATGGTTGGGGTTTATTGCTCACCTAATGCCACTGGGATGAGTGAGGTTGGTCACTCTTATCTTAAATGTCAGGACCAACTTGCCTAGCCCCGGGCTCCTACGCTCCTCATGGCGCAACATAGGATTGGATGATGGATTGATGTAGCAGTAGTTGTAGTTGTTCCCTAGGCAGTCTTGCCGAACGGCAGTGGTTTCTGAGTGGGTTGTAAACTAATGAGGACTTACCTGCCTACATAGATATCATCTTGAATTTGTCTTGTGTAGGGATGCAGTGATGTAGAATAACAACAAGGAAAGAGTAGTAGTAAATATGAGAACTACTAGCAGCATGCCTAGCTAAATGGGCCACACAGTCATTCACACATCTTTCAGACCTTAAGTAGTTTGGTCCACATGATAAACCATCCATCATCCAGTCGTATTGACCCGCCAGGAGAGTTGGGGTCCAGGGCTAGGCTATTCAAGTTTATGCAGGTAAGGTGACAGTGGTGAGTTGTTCATCCCATAGCAGAATTTGTGAGCAATAAATAAAGAGAAAAATATTGGAATGATGTGTGGATAGAAAGGAATACACCGAGATACAATGAACGTAAAAAGAATGCACAAATATTGGATACCAAAGAAAGTGAAAGTGATATAGAGAGTGATGTTGGTAGAGGCAGACCTTATGTGGTGTGGAAGAAGAGAGTGGAACAGTACATTGAAGAGTGGGAAGGGGAAAAAAAATATTTGAGAGAGGGAGAAAGGTGTGTGAGGTTAAGGTAGGCTGGAGGCACTTCTGTCGTGGTCCTACTGTGTCGTGGAGGTTCAGAGATGATGGTGATGATAAAGCCCAACCACCCCTGGGAAGTAGACCCTTATGTGCCACACATTTGCAATACTTAAACTCACTAGATCACCAGGTGTCTGAATATTATATAGAAGCAACAGGTCTAACACACTACATCAGGACAGAGAATGAAGTCCCCCTGCCCTTCCCATGACCTCCCTTTGGCCAGCAGAGACCATAATGGGGAGATGTATTGAAGTGTGGATTCTTGATCAGTATTTTGTTCTTTTGATATGGACATAGACAAATAGCATAAGCAGATAGGAATAACAATAGGAGGTTGAGGTGCCACCAAGGGAAGGCATCTCTCCTTAATGTCAGTCCTTTTTTTTCATTTTTTTTCACAGTTGGTGGATTTATACAAACCAAGGATTTTTTTTTTTTTAATCATCATCCTTGCAGGGGGATAGGGAAGTTATTGATGGATGTTTAAATAACAGGATAGCTCCACCACCACTCACATCAATGCCACAACATGGAGGCACCCTAGGTTAAATAATATAAGTATAGCATGGAACTTTGTACTGTAATGTGGTATGTTGTATATTTGCTGCCATCAGAAAGTTTTATTTATCGTGGGCATGTGTTAGGAGTGTAATGCTGTAATGTAGTGAGACCTGGGCAGTAAACGAAGAGGATATTCGTAGGCTCAGACGTACAGAAATGCCATTGATTAGGATGATGTGTAGTGCATCCATGAATGCGAGGCCTGGGGGGGTCTTGGTTTATGATGGAAGAGTTGAGAGGAAGGATGGGACTGTACTCATGAAATCATTTTCAGGTGGCTCTATACTGAGTGACAAGCCTAATTGTTTCCTGTAACCTAGGGAAAGCATTTACAACTCTGGGTGGTAACAATATACAGTACTGGTAACCATATTACAGTGTGAAGTGGAACCTGTTTTGGTGCTCTGTTAACTGGGTGGAAAGATGCGACATCCATCCAGGAACCAAACCTTCACACTGTTTCCTGCACAGTTGTTAACTTAACACTGAGGTTTTATTCACCCCTGTGTAGAATACAACTCTCATGTATTGGGAGACTCCCCATATATAATTCTGCTTAACAAGGCTTGGTTAAAGGCTTTTCATTTCAGTACCTCTCCTCCTCTTACTGGCTCCCTTCAACCTCTGTCTCTTCACTGCACTGTTGCATCTCATTTTCTATCACTACTTAATTGGTCAGTGCATCTCTGAACCGTCTGCTTGCATCCCTTCACCACTATGATGGGTGCATAGCACCTGTCTAGCAGCACTCATTCCTTTTCTGTCTAACTCTCCAATGCAAGAGTTAACCATTACTCCCAGTCCTTCATGTATGGAACAGATCAGCTCTGGAACTGTCTTCCTCTGTCTGTATTTCCTACTGCCTATGACCTCCGGTCTTTTAAATGCAGTGTGTCAGGTATCTCAGAATGAATGGATCTTGAATTTGGCACTCTGCTATCTTTTATTTTTTCTTGGAGGGAACCGTTTGTGGTCTTGTAGCCTTTGGTTCCTTCTTCCTTGCTTAAAAAATATATGTGCAGTGGGTGGGGCCTATGGTGTCTATCCCCCTTTATTAATACTGACTATGACAAAATACAAGAATAAGTTTCAGAGCCAGCCTGAGGACAGTAAATCACCCATGGGGATGAGGGTGGGTTCATGGAATGTGGGAAGTTTGAGGGGAAGAGCGGCAGAAGGTGTTGAGGCATTCAGTAGGAGGTGGGTGGTTGTGGTGTGTTTGCAGGAAGTCCAGTACAGGGGTGGATCAGCCAGAAAGATTGTTGGGAAGGATTGTTTCTGTAAGCTGTTTTGGAAGGGGGAGACAGATGGATATGGGGGTGTTGGTGTGATGGTTGCGGAGAAATGGGTGGAGTATGTTATGAATGTAATGAGAGTAAGCTATAGGATATTGGTAGTGAAAATTCTGTTTGGTAGAAAGATAATTGCAATTATATCGGCATATGCTTCACAGGCAGGATTGGGTGAAGCAAGAATTAGATTTTGGGATGATTTAATATGTGTAGTAGGTGGTGTGCGGGATGATGAGATAGTGGTTTTGGGAGGGAACTTAATTGGTCATGTAGGTGAAGCAGCACAAGGTTATGAAGGAGTACATGGGGGATGTGTGTATGGTATAAGGAATGTGGAAGGGGAAAGGATACTTGAGTTTGGGGAGGCAACGGACATGATTGTGTGCAACACATATTTTAGGAAAAGAGGGAGTAAGTTAATTACGTATGAGTCTGGGGGAAATAGCAGTCTGATAGATTATTTTCTGGTTAGGAGGGCTGATAGGAGGTTAGTGAGGAATGTTAAAGTTATAGGAAGTGAGGAGTGTGTGCAGCAGCACAAACTATTGATTTGTGATATGGTGCTTAAAGAACGAGTGATGAAAAAGAGGACTTATGTGCCTAGGAGGAAAATATGGAAGCTGGAAAACCAAGTAGTAAGGGATGCCTTCTATAGCGAGATGAGGAGAGTGGTGGCTGAACAGGGAGCCGTAGACAGAGGCGTTAATGAACAGTACAGAGCCCTCAAGAACAATCTCTTGAGAGTTACTGATGTAATATGCAGTTGGACAAGAGGCCCACCAAGACATAAAGTAACTTGGTGGTGGGATGAGGGTGTAGAAGCTGCGGTTAAGGAGAAAAGAAGGCTTTTCCGGGAATGGAAGAAGGGTGGTAGCAAGGAGGAATAGGCTACTTGGCTGCCAAGCGTAGGGCAAGAAGAGAGATATACAGGGCAAAGTCTAAAGTCTGAGTCACAGAGACTTTTACTTGCTAACCTAAATCATGGGGAAAGAAAAAATATGATATTTAAGGTGGCAAATCAAATGAAGAGGGATAATCGGGATATTATAGGTGAGCAGTGTGTGGAGAATGATAAAGGAAGGGTAGTGGTGAACAGTGAGGATATTAAAGATTCTGGGAGAGACCATTATAGCTGGTTGTTGAATGAGGAGTTTGACTTTGACAGGGAAGGTTTGGAGCCAGCAGATCCAGTGTTTGGCCCTTGGCCTTTGATTGATGCTACTACTCTGAGTGAGGCAATGGGCAGGATGAAGATGGGGAAGGGAGCAGGTGAGTGTGGGTTGACTGCCGAAATGTTGAAGGCCTCAGGAGATAGAGGGGTGAGATTAGTCACTGACCTGATAAATATGATTATTTATGAGTGTGTTGTCCCAGATGATGGGCTGAAGAGTGTAATTGTAAATGTGTATAAAGGGAAGGGTGATGCCCTGAAAAGAGGAAATTATAGAGGTATAAAGCTTTTAGATCAGATAATGAAGGCAATGGAGAGAGTCTTAGAAGGTATGATTAGAGAAAGAGTGAATATTGATGAGATGCAGTTTGGGTTTATGCCAGGTAGGGGGACCACTGATGCCATATTCATTGTTTGACAGCTTCAGGAAAAATATATTGGTAAGAAAAGGGATCTGTATTTTGTTTTTGTTGATTTGGAAAAGGCCTTTGACAGAGTCCCATGAGAGGTGGTGAAGTGGGCAATGAGAATGCTTCTCTTGTAGGAGTGGCTGGTTAGGGTGGTTACAGCTAAGTATGTGGGTGCTCACACCCGGGTAAGAGTGAATGGAGATTTGACTGATGAGTTTTCTGTGAATGTTGGTGTGCATCAGGGGTCAGTTTTGAGTCCCATGTTGTTTATCATGGTACTTGAAGCCTTCTCATGTGACTTCAGAAACTGACTCCCGTGGGAGATGTTGTATGCTGATGATTTGGTGTTGATTGGAGAGAACGAAAAGGAGGCGGAGGAAAGGTTTAGGAAGTGGAGAGAGGGTATGGGGCACAAGGGCTTAAGGGTAAGTGCAAATAAAACAAAAGTGATGATATCTAGGGTTGGTGGCGGTACTGTCAAAGACGAGGGAGAGTGGCCATGTGCAGTTTGCCACAAGGGCGTGGGAAGTAATTCCATCTTGTGCAGTGTTTGTGATAAATGTATGCACAAGAGATGTAGTGGTATCAGAGGTAGACTGCGAGATAATGCTGATTTTATGTGTACGGCATGTCAGGGAGAGCAGGTGGAGATTGTCAGGCGTGAAAAGATTGAACTTGCTGGTGAATCTCTTGAATGTGCGGAAGAGTTTTGTTATTTGGGACACTTGTTGTGTGCTGGAGTTGGGGCCGGAGCTAGCTCTGTGGCTAGGGTGAGAAGTGGTTGGAAGAAGTGCAGGGAGCTCTTACCTCTCCTGACATTGAGAGGACTCGCCCTATGTGCTAAGGGTTCTTTGTATGTAACATGTGTCAGGAGTGTAATGCTGTATGGTAGTGAGCCCTGGGCAGTAAAGGAGGGGGATATTCGCAGGCTCAGATGTACAGAAATGACAATGATTAGTTGGATGTGTAGTGTGTCCCTGCGTTCAAGGTCTGGGGGGGCTAGGTTTACGATGGAAGAGTTGAGAGATAGGATGGGACTGGAGTGTATTGGTGTTGTGATGAGGAGAGGTAGATTGAGGTGGTTTGGGCATGTGGAGAGGATGGGGGATGATAATTGGGTGAGGAAGGTGAGAAGTTTTAATAATGGAGTTATGAGGGATAGACCGAGAAAGACATGGGACGGGGTCATTAAGTGTGACCTCAGGGTTAAGGGACTGAACAGGGAGGCTGCAGTAGATCGTGCAGCATGGAGAGCCACCTTTAGGTGACCAAGGCAGACGCATGCAAGCATGTTGGAGCCTTTAAAAATGAAACAAAACGATGTATATATACAGTGTGTATGTATATATATATATATATATATATATATATATATATATATATATATATATATATATATATATCTTACTGTGGTGAAGTGCACCAGCAGCAAGGGCGTACAGACTCAGTGCACGGGACAACTCTACAGGGGCAGTTGTTTGCTGGGGTTGATGGGTCTGTTGATTGACAGCAACAACAATAACCCCTGGAGTGTGAAATAGTCTGAATGCTTAAATTCTTTGTATTAGAAGGCAAATTAATTCTGCATGTAGTGATTTTTTTTTTTAATCATATCACATGTAAACTGTAGCCAGTGTACTGTATACAGTAGTGTAAGTAGGTTTTGTTATTGTCACCCCAGGTTCATCCAACATTTAAACCTGGTAGACTTCAGATGAGTTTTTTTTTTTTTTTTTTTCCATTTAATTTAACTTGTTGTTCCCCAGATGATATTGTTCATGCTGCCACCAGATACTTTTATTACCAGGTAAACTTAATCAAAGTTCTGAAGGAAAGGACAAATGTTTAATGTATTTTTCAGGTGTGTTAGTTGACTCGGCCATGGAAACTGCCTTCAGAGAGGGGGTAGGGGGAAGAAGAAAGCAAAATTAATACCAACCAGCTGCCTCATTAATACCATTCAGCTGCCAAATTACAGTAATACCGACCATCTGCCTCTGCTCTCAGGTAATTGTCCTAATATGACTATTTTTTCTTGTAGTAGTCCGAAGCCCATCTGGATGGGAAACCAGAAGTTACCTTTCTCCTACAGTCCATCATTTTTTTTTGGGGGGGGTGGGGGAAATAGGGAGTTGAAGGAGAATGAGGATGAGATGGAGGAGTGGAGAGGTGTATGAGAGAAGGGGGATATGAGTTAGGAGGAGGGCAATGAAATGGCAGGAGACAGGGTGACTTGGTGGCAAATTGTTTGTGGCCATCCCTTAGGCATTTGGCTATAGATAGATAGATAGTGTAGATGTATTCAAACCAGAGACCTCTATTACATTTTGGTGTATACAGTATTTGATTTTTTGTTGAGCAGATAAAGATGATATAGGATGAGTTTTGCAAGGGAGAGTACATGACCAGGATTGACAGCACTTATTTAACTTGAAAGGTGTTGGATTGATTATCTGATGGGTATTTTGAAGTGCATATGTGTGTGGATAGTTATGTGGTGGTATCAGGATTCCAGGGGCTTGAATGGTGTGTGGGTGTGTAGTCCATTTGGCATGCCATTGAAACATACAGTACTGGTAGTTCTCACAGTTCTTTTTTCTAACTACAGTATTTGAACCATGCCTTATCATACAAGAGTGGGGAAAAGGTGCAGGATTTTTCCTTTTTTGGTTATGATGACTTTTATTTTGCTCAAAGGGATCTGTAGAATGGGACCTTGTGATGTCATATACGGTAGTTCATAATTGCTAGCTACCACCAGATTGCTTTATTCATGTGAGGAGACAACCTTCATTGTGAAGGGATTTAATCTCTACAACCTTGTTTTTCATTGTACTCTGACTTGACTAAAATTGCCACCTCTCCATATTCATTGCCGAGCTGTAACAAAACATTAACACAAGAATAATCCTAGTCATGAAGTTACTTAATACTGTCTTTTTCTGCTGGCTGAAGGTGCTCTTTTCATGTCATTCACATTACTCCATTTGGGGGATAGGGAGGTAGATGAGGAATGGTTCTGCTAATGAATAGTGGAGACACATGGTTATATCATAGTTACCAGATAAAGACATGCTCTCCATATTCGTGTCCTTCGTTTGTACCATTTAATGTTAGTTTATATTGTTTAGTGGGGGTGCTCACCATCCACTCACTCACTAGATGTAGTGCTGCTTTGGGTGTCTGACCATTCCTCTCTTCCTTCCTCTTCTGTCTTTCTTTCGTTCATTCTTTTCACTTTCTTCTGCCTACATGTGACTTTACACTCCTTCATCTGTCTTACCTTCCTTCATTCTTGCCTCTTCCTTCTGCCTGTGGGTGATGTCACTGAATGACAAGACAAATGGTACAGGAATCCACTTACTATGCTGGGTGGTAACCATGTAACCAAATTGTCACCTGGTGGTTTAGTGGGCACTGCAGTTGGATTGAGCCTGTGTAGGTTTATATCCTAGGGAGAGTCGGGGGTTTGTTGCTCATGTAATGCCACTCAGGGATGAGCGAGGCTGGTCACTCTCATCTTAAATGTCAGGACCAAATTGCCTAGCTCCGTGCTCCTACTCTTCTCATGGGGCAACATAGGATTGGATGATGGTTGGGTGGATGGATGGTATTGTTTAAAAAGGCTCCACCTCTCTTTTATCTTAAAAATGATACAAATATTATGCAAGAGAACACTAACATGTAATACACAAAATAAATTTCTTAGGAAAAGGTGCTGAGAGACCTCATAATCCCCAAAATAATATGGCCCAAGGTTTTCTTCACACAAAAAAGCTTTTAGATCAGATAATGAAGGTAATGGAGATAGTTCTAGAAGGTATGATTAGAGAAAGAGTGAATATTGATGTGATGCAGATTGGGTTTATGCCAGGCAGGAGGACCACTGATGCCATATTCATTGTTCGACAGCTTCAGAAAAATATATAAGAAAGAAAAGGGAACTGTACTTTTTGTTGATTCGGAGAAGGCCATTGACAGAGTTCCTTGAGAGTTGGTGAAGTAGGCAACGAGAAAGCTTGGGATCGAGGAGTGGCTGGTTAGGGTGGTTATGGTCATGTATGTGGGTGCTTGCACCCAGGTAAGAGTGAATGGAGATTTGACTGATGAGTTTTCTGTGAATGTTGGTGTGCATCAGGGGTTAATTTTAAGTCCCTTGTTTATCATGGTACTTGAATCCCACTCACATGACTTCAGAAATGGACTCCCATGTGAGATACTGTATGCTGATGATTTGGTGTTGATTGCAGAAAATGAAAGGGAGACAGGAAAGATTCAGGAAGTGGGGAGATGTTATGGGGCACAAGGGCTTAAGAGCCAATGCAAATAAAACAAAAGTGATGATATCTAGGATTGGTGGTGGTACTGTCAAAGAAGAGGGAGAGTGGCCATGTGCAATTTGCCACAAGGGTGTGGGAAGTAATTCCATCTTGTGCAATGTTTATGATAAGTGGGTGCATAAGAGATGTAGCGGTATTAGAGGTAGACTGCGAGATTATGCTGATTTTATGTGTGCGGTGTGTCAGGGAGAGCAGGTGGAGATTGTCAGGCGTGAAAGGATTGAACTTGCTGGTGAGTCTGTTGAGTGTGTGGAAGAGTTTTGTTATTTGGGAGACACGTTATGTGCTGGAGGTGGGGCTGGAGTTAGCTCTGTGGCTAGGGTGAGGATTGGTAGGAAGTTCAGGGAGCTGTTGCCTCTTCTGACATGGAGAGGGCCCTCCCTACGTGCTAAGAGATCTTTGTGTGCAGCATGTGTTGAGTGTAATGCTGTATGGTAGTGTGACCTGGGCAGTAAAGGAAGAGGATATTCGCAGGCTCAGACATACAGAAATGACAGTGATTAGGTGGATGTGCAGTGTCCCCCTGAGTGAAAAGCTTGGGGGGGCTAGGTTTACGATAGAAGAGTTGAGAGGTAGGATGGGACTGGAGTGTATTGGTGTTGTGATGAGGAAAGGTAGATTGAGGTGATTTGGGCATGTGGAGAGGATGAGGGATGATAGTTGGGTGCAGAAAGTGAGAAGCATTAATATTAGGGGTGGGGTTGCGAGGGGTAAACCAAAAAAGACCTGGGACGAGGTTATTGAGTATGACCTCAGGGTTAAGGGACCGAACAGGGAGGCTGCCAGAGATTGAGCAGCATGGAAAGCCTCCATTAGAGATCTAATCCGACACATGCAAGCATGTTGGAGCCTTCATAAACAAAAAAGTTTTAGCCTTTTTATATATTATGTGAATTGGGGGGAGGGCAACATGATGGCAGAGGACAGGGCAGCATTGGGACCATTTGTTCATACAATCCCTCCTTCCCTGTAGGATTAGGACTGTCAAGGTTTAAACATTATTATTATTATTATGTGGTAGGTGGGGGCACTCACCATCCACTCACTCAATGTAGTGCTGCTCTCGGGTGTCTGCCCTGTCCCCTCCTCCATCCTTCTTTCCTTCCATCTTTTATCTTTTTCTTTCATTCTTTCCTCGTCCTTCTGCCTACGGGTGACTTTACTCTCCCTCTTCTGTCTTTCATTCCTTCATTCTTTCCTCTTCCTTCTGCCTGTGGGTGACTCTACACTGAGTGACAAGCCAAATGGTTTCCTGTACACCAGGAAACCATTTACTACGCTGGGTGGTAACCATATAACCAAGTTTTGGCACCTGGTGGTTGGGGTTTATTGCTCTCGTAATGCCACTTAGGGATGAGTGAGGTTGGTCACTCTCATCTTAAATGTCAGGACCAACTGCCTAGCCCCGGGCTCCTACGCTCTTCATGGGGCAACATAGGATTGGATGATGGATGGATGGATTATTATTATTATTATTATTATTATTTATATTACTACTACTACTACTACTTGCTGTTATATTTATGCATTATGCTCAGTAGATAGATAGGTAGATAGATAGAAGCCCATTAAAGTTCTTTTTCTCCCTATGAAGTATATTTCTCACTTTTCACCAAGCTATAGTAATTGTTGTGGCCCCAGGCTCATCTGAAATGGGAAGTCAGTGGACTGCAGACATAAAGTTATCCTTCCGCTACAGGAAATTGAGCCAGACGAATGATGCAAAATGGATCAGTTCATCCTAAGTCTTGTGTACTAGTAGTTACAGTAATTGTAACCCCAAGCTTGTCAGAACATTAACCCAGAAGACTGCAGACAGAGCCACCCTTCTGTAGTCCACAGTTCTTGGGGGATAGGAATGGAATTGAGAAGTGTTAGTATATTAAGGAAGCCCCCCCACACTCCCCAGTCCTATTAGTGTCCCTCCATCACCTATACTATAGGGGATTGTTAAGATCTGTGTTGAACTCCTCCACAGACAAGTGGGAAATAATTATCGGACTTGAGAATGTCTCCTAAAAACTTGCCATATTTTCAGGAGCCTCCTTTGCTGCTTGTGCTGCTGTTGCTGCTACTGTGGTTGGTGCTGCTGCTGCTGCCACACTGAGGTCGGTGGTGGTGGTGGTGGTGCTGCTGCTGCTGCCACACTGGGGTTAGTGGTGTGCTGCTGCCATGCTGGAATTGATGCTGCAGCAGGTGCTGCTACTACAACTACAGCTGCCATCACCCATCTGAAATGTGAGTTGAACATTTTTTGGTTTGTCCGCCTTGACTTGGCCTAGATTTTTGTCCTTTGGCAGCCTAATCCCCATAGCCCAGAGCAGAGTAAGACAAGGATAGCAATATTTTGACTCTGAATCCTTTCCAAATCAGTTAAGCCCAGTTGAGGTGGACAGATTATGTTAACAGTGCTCCCCTGCTTGTGAAACATTTATTGAAAATTCCTCACCTCATCCTTGGGTGGGAAGTGGAAGGAAGGCTGATGATGATGATGATGATGATGATGATGATGATGATGATAATGCTTAATGGTGATAATTATGCTCAGCAGCATTGCTAGGCTCCATGGCTAGATCATTCCACCACTAGGGTATACAAGGCCAGTTAACTTAATCAAGTATTCGTTTTACATGTTTTTTTCATGTAGCTCATTGATGGAATAACACAGTACTACAGTTCTACATCCTTTCCATTGCACTTCTTCATGACTAGCATTCTTCTGTTTGTAAACTGTTGCTGAGATGGTAATTTTATGCCAAGATAGAGTAACAAGAGTATAGTAAGCAAATTCCCCCAGGTACACCAGTAGCATATAGTTTTAAAACCTTTCAATGTCACTTCATGATTAGCATGTCTCCTTGCTAAGCTATTGCATCAACTTAGCATTATTTCAAGTTGATAGACAGAAAAGTACACAGATAGATAAACATTACAAAGATACACATAGATAGCATATAGAGTTCTGGATAGACAAGTACACAGATAGATTTCATTTTTTTCTAAGAAGAGGTAATGATTCTTTTAGAGTCTCTGCAGAAGGTAACAGTGAAATAGATATTTTTTTTAAGAAGCCATACCGGCAAGTCAAAGACTACAGTGGGGCACCAATTTTCGCGCCTAATTGGGTCCAAAAATAATGCGCGAAAGTGGAATTAGCGAAAGTTGGGGCATTGTCTTTATGGCAAAAAGGCTAATTGGTTCCCGGTTATCCTAAAGTAACATCAGATTTTCATTTTCACTTGCAATACAGTACATCAAATCACTATTGTACATTGCACTGTGAGATACAAACAATAAAAACTGTACAGTACACATTATATGAGGAGAAACATACCACAGAGACCAGGTTGAGGTGTTTAATTGATGTTGGGGGTAAGTATTCGAGGCGCGTGGCGGGCTTATTTAGCCACGCCAGACGTATTGGCGCCACCTCTTGCTGCCTCGCTACCACTCTCTCTCTCTGCCTCTTTTTATCACCACCACTGCCTCCCGGCCCTCCCCCCACACCACCAGGCTCTCCCCCCACACCACCAGGCTCTCCCCCCACACCACCAGGCCCTTTCCTCACACTACCAGGTATAGTAGAGGCCATTGAACCGTGAGAATCCAACACAATGGAGCTAGCACGCTCGTACACAATGGCTGGAATGGGTGGACAGAGTGTTGACATGACGTCATTCAAGATGGTGGTGGGTTGCGGGCGGGCGGTGCAGGAAATTCAAAGTTCAAAATATTGCCCCAAACCCAAAATTCGTGCGCGAAAATCGATTTTTTTCAAGCGAAAGTGGAAGTTAGGGAATATTTGGTGCATGCCGCGAAAGTGGATTCCGCGAATCCTGCTGTAGCGAAAGTTGGTGCATTACTGTATCTAATATGATTACATTTTCAATATTGGGTAAAAATGAAATTTACAACTAGCATTTCTGCTTGGTCGTGGTCCTATTATCATGTTAGGTTATGAAGTTGTGGTAGTAGCTATTATCATCCAATTAATCACACTAAAACCCATCGGAAAACAGTTTTTTCAATGGGAAAACCTCTAAGGCACCAAAATAGTAAACACTTCATCTTTTAGTGGAATAAGATTTAAACTGTCAATCCATATATAAACATACAAAGGTAGAGTTTAGAGGATTGGAAAACAGGTTTAATTATTCCCCTGTACAGAGGAAAAGGTGTGTGGTAATCACAGGGGCATTTTTCTTCTTAGTGTAATAGGAAAAGTGTATGGTAAGGTCCTTACTGCAGAGTTAGGGAAATAACAGAGGAATTAATTGGAGAAGAACAGGGTTTTAAGAAGGGAAGATCAGATATTTATTCTTAGGTCTTTAGTAGAAAAGTTTCTAGAGAGGGGAAAGAAGTTGTATGTGGCCTTCATGGATATGGAGAAAACATATGGCAGAGTGGATAGACAAGGAATGTGAAAAGTATTATGAATATGCGGAGTAAATGGGAAGTTGTTGAATGCTGTGAAGAGTACATTTGAGGGTGCTAAGGCTGCAGTGTGAGTGGATAGTGAATGGAGTGAATTTTTCTACTGGAATGTTGGATTGAAACGGATGTGTCTTGTCTCCATGGTTGTTCAGTCTGTATATGGATGGGGTTATAAAAGAGGTACAAGGTTTGGCATTGGATGTTGGAGTGACCGTTATGAGAGAGGGCAGTGTGTGGAAACTCCCTGTACTGTTATAGTAGTGGTAGTACAATAGTAGTAGTTGTTCCCTTGGCAGTCTGGCCGAACAGCCCCGAGTCCCTAAGGAAGGCCATGGCCGAGACCGGGCTTTCCCACAGAGCTCTCAAGGAGTATATGTTATGTTGTTGCCATAGGTGATTGTGTGCAGTGCAGTCTTCCATAATGTGCTTAATAGTATGGGGTGCTGTGTTGCATCCTGGACAGGCATCAGCGATGGAGTCATCCAGCCTCTTCTGATAACTCAAGAGGGCTGGATGATGCCCACATCTCAGCCTGGCCAGGTGGACCCTGTCCTTATGAGGGACATAGGATTCAGAAGGGTGGATATCAGGAGGCCATGCATGCAGCTGTGTGTTGTCTTTAAGTGACTGAATGGAACGGTGAGTGATTTGACCATGGATATGCTTCTGGAAGCTGGTGGGCGAGGGGGGAGAGATGACAGTATTTGTGTGTGATATCGTGTGCTGGGTGTTATTTTGATGTTCCTTGGTGTGTGTGGATGTGCTGCCGTGGAGTGTAGTGGACGGTGTGGGTTTGTGGAGGCTGCAGCGAGAATTTGGGTGCCTGTCATGTCTAGAGGATCCTTGACTTTAAGGACATTGGTTTCTTGTTGTAGGTGACCTGTGGTTGTAGTAGCTGTGTAGCCTGTGATTATTTTTAGGGCCTTGTTCTGTATGGCCTGTATAATGTCGTAGTGTGGTTTAGGGAGGTTAGACGCCCAAACAGGGAATGTATAATTCATCACTGAACTTATATATTGTTTGTATACTGTGGTTGTGGTTTCTTTGTTGTGTCCAAATGTTGTGTGGGCAAGTGACCTCAAGGCATTGAGTCTTGGTGTTAATTTATCTTTAATGTTTGATGTGTTGTTTAAATGACATTGATATATGTTAACCAAGGATTTTGTGTGGAGTGGGGGTAGGGGAGTGTTGTTTATGGTGAGGTGTGGAATGTGACTGTGTTCTGCTGTCCAGTTTGTGAGAAGGGTCACTGAAGATTTGGCTGGAGCTATTTTAAGCCTGTTTGTGGTGAACCATTCTTGTAGTGTGTTGAGGTAAGGTTGAAGGATGTGTGTGGCTGTGTTTGCATTTTTGTGTGTACATGTAAGTGTTATGTTGTTCGCATAGGAAGCTATGTGTATTTGTGGTGTGGGGTGAGGGTATGTTGTGCATGTATAGGTTAAAGAGAGTAGAGGACAAAACAGATCCTTGGGGAACGCCATTTGTGAAGTTTCTGATGTTCGAAGACTGACCTGCAAATGTTACATGTCCTCATCTGCCTGCCAAATAGTTTGCCAGCCATTTTTTGTGTTACTGTGCATGTTTGTGTTGAATATTTTGTTTGTGAATTTGTGGTAGGGGATGGAATCAAAAGCTTTGCTAATGTCTAGTGACTAGGAATGTCCTGTGTGGTAGGCTGGCTGAATTCATGCTATCAAAAACTCTCTGTGTAAGGTCTGTAAGTTGAGTGTTTGTGGAGTGTTGTGGCCTAAAGCCATGTTGAGATGGGGCTAGGGGGGTGTGAAGTGTAACTAGTCGTAGTACCAGTCATTCAGTGATTTTGCAGGGGGTGCAGAGGAGTGTGATGGGACGGTGTGAGGAAGGTAACGTGGGGTTTTTGTTGGGTTTGGGGATAGTGATGATACTGCCATGTTTCCTTATGTTGGATATTATGTTGTGTGAGTAGCTGTAGTTTGATATGTTGGTGAGTGCTTGTATGCCTTGTGGTCCAAGATGTTTAAGGTGTATGTTGCTCATGTTCTCTGGTCCACCGGCATATGAGTGCTTAAGGTTGCTAATGATGTGTTTCGTCTTGTTGTAAGTGAAAGGTGCAAAGCCTGGGTCTATGGGGAACTGTCTCTTATGTTGGATGATATGTTGGTCGTTGAGGTGGGGTTTAGATGACTGACATGTGAAAGCTGATTGATGAGGGTGTTTGCTTGTTGTTTGTTTGAAGATATGGTGTCTGTTGTTGTGATGGCAGTGTGTGATTGTGTAGTGTTGCTGTTGGAGAGTATGATGCTGTTGATTGTTGTGTAGAGTTTGCTGGTATATGTTTTGTGATCAAGTGTTTGGAGATAATTATTCCAGTTAGGTGTTTGCTGTTCTGATATTTTATTGTTGATTTGAGTGTTGAGTTCATGTATTTGTTGTACAGTGTCTTGTGTATGAGGTGTTGGGGTGTCATATTGTGTCCCGTTGACTGATGAGGTCTTGAATTTCTGGTGTGAAGTTGGGGTTGTCTCTCTTTCTGTTGCCTCTAGGGATGTGTCGTTTGTCTGCATTTTGAATAATTGTATTGAAAGTGTGCACAGTGGTGTTGATGTTTGTGATGGATGTACTGTCAAATGTTTCAAAGTGTTTTCCGTTTCAGTTGTGAAGCCTCCCTCTTATAATTAGTGTGTGTGTGCCTGTGGCCAGCTGGGGTAATTCTGGTTTTGGTAGTGATGATGATTGGGAGGTGGTCAGAGCCAAGGGTTTTGATCATGCTCCAGGATGTTGTGGGAGCGAGGTTTGGGGAGCAAAAGGTGATGTCTGGGGGTGGTGGGAGGAAGAGGGCTTGGTGTGGGATATGGATATGTTGATGGAGATTATGGAGTATGAAAAGATTGTCCGTTTGGGATTGTAGTACTAGCCCTTTGTCTGTGTCAGGGTTGTTGACATGCCAGGCCGATGCTTTGGTGTTGAAATCACCACTGTTGTTTGCAGATAATACTGTATCGTTAAGTGAAGATGAAGAGGGACTGCAAGGCTTGGTGAATGAGTTTGGGAGAGTGTGTAAGAAACGGAATCTAAATTTGAATATAGGGATGAGTAAAGTTATGGTCTTTGAGAGAAATGAAGCCACTGAATTTACAGTGAGGCTGGATGAGGAGGAAATGGAAAATGTGAGTGCATTTAAGTACTTAGGTACAGTGTTGAGTAAGGATGGAAGTTTAGAGGGTGAAGTGCTTGAAAGGCTACAACACGGAAGAAAGGTTACTGGTTCTTTGAAAACAGTGGTAAGGGTTAGGGAAGTGAGCATGGAAGTAAAAAAGTTGCTGCATGACAATACTGTTTTGTGATACTAACCCTAACATATGGATGTGAAGCTTGGACCTAGTTTCAAGGACACAAGATTGAGAGCAGTGGCAATGAGTTATTTGAGAGGAGCATGTGAAGTTATGTGGAGAGACAGACTGACAAATGAGGAAGTGAAGGAGCCTTGTGGTGTGGATGTGGATGTGATAGAAAGCGTTAGGAGTAATTCAGTACATTGAGGTGGTTTGGCCATGTGGAGAGGATGGAGAGCGAGAGACTAGCGAGGATAGTGTATGCGAATGAAGTGGAGGTGGGGAGAGGTAGGGGGAGACCGAGGATGAGATGGAGGGATGGAGTGGAGAGGTATGTGAGAGAGTGGGGTGAGAGCTGGAAGCAGGGCAATGAAATGGCATTGGACAGGGCGACATGGAGGCGATTTGTTTGTGGCCACCCCTTATGGGAATGAGGCGTCTGGCAATAGATAGATAGAATGACAAAGTTTTCCAGTGTCTCATATCCTGTGTCATCATTATCCATGGTTGAAATTCCTTCTTCTGAAGTTTCTTCATCTGAGGAATGTGGGATCAGTGTAAAATACAAGTGATGGTTGATAAGTGCCTGCACTGGACGTTTTAATAAGAACTTCTTAATTCCCACCTATGACTTTTGTGGAAGGAATTGACTTTGCTGGCTGTGGCCTTTGTTACTGCAGGGATAAATTCTTTAATTTTCCACCTAGTTTCTCATAGTACTCTTTTGTCACATGTTGCTTGGAATGTGTAAAAGTGATGATGCTGATGATGATGAGAATGATGATGATAATGGCAGTGGTAATGCTTGAGAGGGTCTATCTATCTGCCTTATCTCCAGCAAGATGCCACATTTCCGTAAGGGTTAACCATCTGTCTTTGAGTTAGTTATGTTACAGGGAAGAGCGCTAAGCCTCTTTCAACCCACTTTTTGACACGTAGGGAACATGGGTTGGTTATATGGTTACCACCATATTTGTAAATGTTTTCCTGGCTTACAGGAAACCATTAGGCATGTCTTCAGTGTAAAAGCCACCAGAAAAGCAAAGAAGAATGATATAATGTGACTGGAAAGATGGGAGGATAGGTAGAGAGGAGGGTGGACACAGAAGAAGAATGATAAAGATGAAGGAAGAAGTAGGCTGCATTACATTTAGTAAGTGGACTGAAGGATATGTGTCAGGAAAGGAGATTGTGCACTTGTAACTCGTATTTCAAACACAAGTATGCACATAAATATACATGATATAGAGGGGACGGGGAACATGTTGAAAGGAGCCTGATTGATAAGGTGCTCGTAGAGGGGTCGATGCTGGGAATGATTACTGATATGAGGACTGTGAGAGGACAATGTGGAGGTCTGTCTGATCATATGATTGTGGTATGCAAGATCAAGCTGAGAGGAGTGAGGTGGACCAGGAGAGAGAGGAGCAGTCAGGGAAAAAGACTGAAAGCCAAGAAACTGAGGGTCAAAGAAATGGCAGATGAATACAGGACCAAAGTAGGTGAGGAGTTAGAATCAGTGAATTGGAATGAAATGGATCTGGCCAGCCTGTGGAATGCATATAGGGATTGCTTTGTTAGGAATGCCAAAGCGGTGTGTGGTGTGGCAGGAGTAACAACAAAGAAGAAAGGTACGGCATGGTGGGATGAAGAGGTTAAGAGAGCAGTGGAGGAAAAGAGGAAGAAGTGGCTAGAGTGGTTACAGGACAAGGGTTGAATTGAAATAGGAACAGAATACGGTATATTGACAGCAAGAAGCACGTAAAGAGACTAGCGAAGAGGAAAAACAAGGAGGTAAATGATAATCTAGGAAAAAAATGAACGCAAAGGTACTCTGAAAATAGGAAGTTATTCTGGAAAGAGGTGTGGAAATGTAGAAGTGACAGTGGAAATAATTGTGAAAGTGTGAAGGATGTAGGTAGTAGATTATTAACCCATGGGGATGAAGTAAGGACCAGATGGAAAGAATATTTTGAAAGCCTGGTGAATGGGAATAGAGAGAGCAGAGCTGCTGTAAACATGGTTGGTTTTGGAGGTGTGCAGAGAAGGAATGCAGTGATAGGAAATGTGACACTCGCACAGGTGAAGAACACTGAAAAATGGCTGAAAAATGGGAAGGCAGCCAGGGTTGATGAGGTGTATGCGGAGATGCTTAAGTGTAGTGGAGATAGTGGAATGAAATGCTTGTTGTAGATAAGTAAGAAGGCATGGATGAGTGAAACTGTGCCAGCAGAGTGGAAAAAGTCTGTGATTGTACCCCTTTACAAAAATAAAGGTGAGCAAAGTGAGTGCAAAAATTATCGTTGCATAAGTTTATTGAGTGTGGTAGGGAAGGTATATGGAAGAATTATTATACAGAAAGTAAGAGAGATATCAGAAATCATGGTGAGTGATGAAAAGGTTGGCTTTAGGAGTGGCAGAGGATGTGTAGATCAAATATTTACAGTGAGACGATAGTGGAGAAGGCTTGTGAGAAGGATTACAAGATGTTTATGGCATTCATGGATCTGGGAAAAGCATACGATAAAGTAGACAGAGAAGGATTGTGGAAAGTATTGCGCATGTACGGTGTAGATGGTAAGCTGCTAGGTGCTGTCAAGAGTTTTTATGATGGTAGTGAAGCATGTGTAAGGGTAAATGAGCATCTAAACGAATGGTTCACGATTGATATAGGCGTGCAACAAGGTTGTGTGATGTCCCCATGTTGTTCAACGTCTATATGGATGGGGTGATGAGTAAAAACACGAGTAATGGAGAAGGGGATGGCGTTGGTAATGAATGGTGATGGATGGAATATCTCAAATTTGCTGTATGCTAATGATGCAGTACCATACTACCTGTACTTGCAAATACCAGACAGGAACTTGGTAGACTAGTGCAGAGTTTTGCTGATGTCTGTGAGTGTTGTGCCTTGAGTGTAAATGTAGAAAAGAGTGAAGTGATGATTATTGAGACAGACTGTGACTTCCAGTGTGATGTCACAGTGAATGGAGAGAGACTGGAATTGGTGACAGAGTTCAAATACCAGGGTACAGTGATAGAAAAGAGAGGAAAATGTACAAAGGAAGTGGAAAGTAGAGTGACACAAGAAAGGAAAGTAGCTGGTGCAATGAAGGCCTCGATAAGAAGCAGAGGCTTGAGTGTTGCAGCTGCATGAGGCTTACACGAAGGAGTGTTAGTGCCAGCTGTAACATATGGATGTGAGACAATGGTGTGGCATGAAAATGAAAAGTCAAGAGTAAGAGCAGTGGAGATGGGACTGCTGAGGATTGTATGTGGAGCACAGAGAGGGGATAAGCTATGAAATAATGTGATTTGTGAAAGATGTGGAATGAGGAAGTCTGTGGACACCAGAATTGAAGAGAGTGTACTGAGATGGTATGGTCATGTTGAGAGAATGGATAACAATGAAGTGGTGAAAAAAGTACAGTATATCTGAGCGAATTTGAAGGAGGGAGGAGGCGAGGTCTGCCAAGGAGAAGGTGGAGGGATCTGATGGATGAGTGTGTGAGGAAGAGAGGTTTGGATGTCGGTGAGGCTAAGGGACTGATGAGATCGAGCTGGCTGGATGACTGTTGTGAGGAGAAGCGCATGACCAGGGATTTGGCACCCCCTTTTAACGTGACAACGTCCAGATTGACTTTATCGGATACTTTTATGTGAAGCTACAGTATGTGGTGAATGTTTTTGGCATATCAGATAGAGCCAGGATTCCGAGGGCTTGAATGATGAGTGAATGGGTGCATGGCCCATTGGATTGGGCAAATTTGGGCTGTCTGAACATTGCTACTCCTCACCCTGCCCTAGGGTGGGAAAGGAAGTCTGGATGATGATGGTGATGATGATGATGGGTGCCACCACCTACCATCGCTTGAGAGGGTGAGAGTGTTAACTGATAATGATAGTGGTTATGGTGATGATTGTGATAGTGGTATTTGCCAGTGATTAAATCAGTGGTGTTGATTCTGGTATAAAGACTTCTGTCACATTAATTGTTTTTTGATATGCCAAAATGCAGGAAACTGCTAGTAAAATTCAATTCCCTCAAATGCATGAGGGTCACTTCTTCTATACCCTTTTTACTCTAACATGGTCTAAAATTGCCCCCTTGTAACAATGTATTAACAGACTCCGGTCCTAGTCACAAAGTGTGGTAAGAGGAACATTGAGCTGTAGTTGTCTTTCTGCCTGTGTACTACATGAAATAAGCTGCAAAAGGAAGAAAATCCATGCCAAGTTCAGTAAAAACAGTAGTCATAGTGGTTGCTGTACAAGTTACTGCACATGTTTGGTCAAACATTGCCGCACATGCTTTCAAATATGTTTGATGAATACATCAAACATGCCCATGCTCTCGGATGATGATCAAAAACAATTAACATTTGACAAACATGTTTGATATTGTGAGCACTTTATGATGAACATTACTGTGCTGGGGTCACTTCAAATGTGAATGTTCACTTGAACTGCGTGAACTTTTGGTTTTGTTTTTGAAGGCTCCAACATGCTTGCATGCATTGGCCTTGATCACCTAATGGTGGCTCTCCATGCTGCTCAGTCTGTGGCAGCCTCCTTGTTCAGTCCCTTTGTCATGGGGGGATGGGAATTTATGAATTAAATATTGCTAGATGTTACTTGAAAATAGAGACAAGGAATTGACTTGTGAAAATCTAGCAGCAAGTTTTACTTTATTCCGGCCTACTTTGCCGATTCTCTAAGGACAAGAATTTATAAACTTCTTCAACAGTACACACCGGAGACTAATTACTCACGCATACTGTTTGTTAGTACTGTTAGCCTCTTGAGAAAGTGACTCCACCCCTGACAGTCAATAACTAATGCTAATAATAATAAATAGGTTCTTGCTGATGCAGACTCCTGGCTGGCACAACGGATTTAAGTTTGATACAAACAAACTGGCCCAAGTACCAGTTAAGGATAATGTGAAGAGTTTGTGCAAACTAAGAGCAGCAACTAGAATAAGCTCAGTGTGGAGAAATAAAACATGAGTTTAATTACATTAAGCTCAAAGAAAAGAACTGTGAATTTATTGATTACAATGAAATAAATTTACGTTATATGAATCTCAAAAATGAATTCAAAATAACAAGGAGAATACACTCACTCGCTCATTCAAAAGCTTAACACGCTTAAGCCTAGAAAAACGAATAGAAATACTGGTCAGAGGAGGGGAGCTGAGCGAAAAGACTGGGCGCCTGTGCTGAACATCAAAACTTCGCTAAGCCCGCTTCGCCAATTCACCGTCCAGGTGGAGATTCAGGAACTCGCTGTACAATGGTAGCGCAGCCTTATGCTGGGCACAAACGGTCCTATTCTCGCGATGACTCAAAGTTGACTAAATTCAAACAGTTGAAAGAGGTAGGGGCTGGCCGAGTTTGCAGGAAGTAGGTGTGGTCTAAGTCAACGGTCAACGAGAGAGGGTGAACGATATATGCTCACAATAAATCACTCAGTGAAGTCACTAATGTTGTGCATAAGAATGATCACTTGTGAAACAGTGAGAAATGTTTTGAAAACCATCCCGATTGAGTGAATACGAGGATGGTTGAACTCAGTGATGCCCAGTGGGAATTCCACTAGAATTCGTGGTTTTCTCACTAAAGTACAATGTCACGAATTTATAAATATGCTCGCGCGAATTCGTGACACCTACCTCAGAGGTCACACTTAATGACTTCGTCCCAGGTCTTTTTCGGTCTACCCCTCATAGCCCCACCCCCAGTATTAATGTTTCTTTCTTTCTGCACCTAATTATCATTCCGTATCCCCTCCACGTGCCCAAACCACTTCAATCTACCTCTCCTCATTACAACACCAGTACATTCCAGTCCCACCCTACCTCTTAACTCTTCCATCGTATACCTAGCCCCCCCCAGGCCATGCACTCAGGGACGCACTGCACATCCACCTAATCATTGTCATTTCTGCACATTTGAGCCTGCGAATATCCACTTCCTTTACTGCCCAGGTCTCACCATACAGCATTGCACTCCTAACACATGCAGCATCCAAAGATCCCTTAGCACGTAGGGAGAGCCCTCCCAATGTCAGGAGGGGCAACAGCTCCCTGAACTTCTTGCAACCACTTCTCACTCTAGCCCCACCTGTAGCACATAAATAATATGTCTCCCAAATAACAAAACTCTTCCACACATTCAACAGATTCATCAGCAAGTTCAATCTTTTCACGCTTGATAATCTCCACCTGCTCTCCCTGACACACCGCACACACAAAATCAGCATTATCTCACGGTCTGCCTCTAATACCACTACATCTCTTATGCACCCACTTATCACAAACACTGCACAAGATGGATTTACTTCCCATGCCTTTGTGGCAAATTGCACATGGCCACTCTCCCTCTTCCTTAACAGCACCTCCACCAACCCCAGATATCGTCACTTTGGTTTTATCTGCATTTACATCACTTTGATTTTATCTCCATTTACTCTTACACCCTTGTGCCCCATACCATCTCTCCACTTCGTAAATCTTTCCCCTGCCTCCCTTTCATTCTCCGCAATCAACACCAAATCATCAGCATATGACATCTCCCACAGGAGTCCATTTCTGAAGTCACGTGAGAGGGTTTCAGTACTGTGATAATCAGCAAGAAACTCCATCACAACCTTCTCCTACTCCTTCCCCTCCACCCACACCACCACCTCCCCCCCATGCTGCAGCACCCAATTCACATCATACACATAACATAAACATCCTTCAGTTGACATAGATGGCATAAACACCAAAAAACAAGAACTAACACAATTTATCAAACAACAAAACATACACATTGCCATCATACAAGAAACAAAACAACACAGAACACACAAAACGCCTACATTTCATAATTTCACCACCAATAGACAAGATCGGGCTGATGGCGGTGGCGGTGGACTCATCACCTTGGTACACAAATCCATCAACTTTTCAGATACCAGTGCACACACAGTCACTTCTTCCCCCACATGACACCACAACAGAAATACAGTCATTTAAAATATGCACTGGTAACAAATCAGATATAACAATCGCCAACACATGCTGTACATTCCCCCCCCCGTCGTCCCCCACAGTACCACACAGTTACTCTCCGCAAATACACCCCATCGCTAACATACCCATCACCATCCTGGGTGGTGATTTCAACACCAAGGCATCAGCCTGGCATGTCAACAACCCTGACACAGACAGAGGGCTAGTACTACAGTCCCAGACAGATCATCTTTTCATACTGAATAATCTCCATCAACATACCCATATCCCACACCTAGCCCTCTTCCTCCCATAATCCCCGGACATCACCTTTTGCTTCCCAATCCTCGCCCCCACAACATCATGGAGAGTGGTCAAAACTCTTGGCTCTGACCACCTCCTAATCTTCATCACTACCAAACCCAGAATCACCCCAGCTGGCCGCAGACACTCATACACTAATTATAAGAGAGCAAACTGGGAGGCCTTCACAACTGAAACAGAACAACACTTCGAAACATTAAACAGTACATCCATCACAAACATCGGTCAACACTGCTGTGCACACTCTCAATACAATTATACAAAATGAGACAAAAGACACATCCCTAGAGGCAACAGAAAGAGACACAACCCCAACTTCACACCAGAATTTCAAGGCCTCATCGGTCAACGGGACAAACTATGACACTCCTCAACACCCCATACACAAGACACCGTACAACAAATACAAAAACTAAACACTCAAATAAAGAATATCAGAATAGCAAACACTAAACTGGAATAATTATCTCCAAACTCTTGACCACAAAACAAACACCAGCATACTCTACAAAACACTTATCAGCATCACACTCTCCAACAGCAACATTACACAAACACATGCTGCCATCACAACAACAAGACACCGTACTTTCAAAGAAACAACAAGCAAACATTCTCATCAATCACTTTACCCTGACTGCCTTGGAGAGAGCTCCAACATACTTGACCTCTTCCTCACAACTAATCCTTCTGCTTACTCTGTTAATCTTTTCTCTCCGTTGGGCTCCTCCGACCACAACCTTATTACCTTAACCTGTCCTATCACTCCGGTACGGCCTGTGGACCCTCCAGGGAAACGTCGTCTGTGGCATTTTGAAGCCGCGGACTGGGAGGCCCTCAGGCAGTACTTCTTTGATTTTCCCTGGAATGATTATTGCTTCCATGGCCGTGAGCCATCTGAGTGTGCCTTGCGCATTATGGAGGTTATTCTCTCAGGCATGGAAGCATACATTCCATTCTCATATCCTTTGACTAATGCAAGAAAGCCTTGGTTTAATCACGCTTGTTCTAATGCTGTCCGCAACAAGGAGAGTGCCTACAAAAGGTACCAGAGCCGACCCACGCCTGAATCACATCATCTTTACGTTTCTGCCCAGAATTGTGCTAAGTCTGTTCTTCGCTCTACTAAAAATAATTTCATCCATACTAAATGCTCTTAACTCTCCAACTCGAATTCTTTCTGCTCCTTCTGGCACCTTGCCAAAAATCTTTCTAACAACTTTACCTCATCATCCTTCCCTCCTCTTTTCTACTCTGATGGTTCTGTAGCTGTTTCTTCTACTGATAAAGCAGATCTCTTCGCACAGACTTTCTCCCCCAATTCCACCTCAGACGATTCCAGTGCTGTTCCTCCATCACTTCCCCCCCCTCTGACTTCCTCATGGCTGACATTAAAATTTCTTCAGTTGATGTATTTTCTGCCATCACTGGCCTCAGTACTAACAAGGCATATGGGCCTGATGGGGTCCCTCGTGTTTTTCTCAAGAACTGTGCTTCTGTGCTTACACCCTGCCTAGGCAAACTCTTTCGCCTTTGTCTGTCAACTTGTACCTTTCCTTCTTGCAGGAAGTTTGCTCTCATTCAGCCAGTCCCAAAGAAGGGTGACCACTCCCAACCCTCCAACTAATTAAAATTTCTTCAGTTGATGTATTTTCTGCCATCACTGGCCTCAGTACTAACAAGGCATATGGGCCTGATGGGGTCCCTCCTGTTTTTCTCAAGAACTGTGCTTCTGTGCTTACACCCTGCCTAGGCAAACTCTTTCACCTTTGTCTGTCAACTTGTACCTTTCCTTCTTGCTGGAAGTTTGCTTTCATTCAGCCAGTCCCAAAGAAGGGTGACCACTCCCAACCCTCCAACTATCATCCAATTGCTTTAATGTCCTGTATTTCAAAAGTTTTCGAGTCAATTCTCAATAGAAAAATTTTAAGGCATCTTTCCCATCACAACCTTCTTTCCGATCGTCAGTACGGGTTCTGTCAGGGACGCTCCACTGGCGATCTTCTCACCTACCTTTCAGACTCCTGGTCATCCCCCTTTCGGGACTTTGGTGAAAGCTTTGCTATTGCACTTGATATCTCAAAGGCTTTCAATCGAGTCTGGCATAAATCTTTAATTTCCAAACTACCCTCCTACGGTTTCTATCCTTCTATCTGTGCCTTCATCACTAGCTTCCTTTCTGGTTGTTCTATAGCCGCTGTTGTAGACGGCCATCATTCTTCTCCTAGATCTATCAACAGTGGTGTTCCTCAGGGCTCTGTCCAATCACCAACTCTCTTCCTTTTATTCATCAATGATCTTCCAAGCTGTACATCTAACCCTATCCACTCATACGCTGATGACTCCACCCTTCACCTTTCCATTCGGTTCCCGCAGTGCCCATCTCAACAGTTACTTCAACAAACAAGGGATGAGGCTATGGCACACCTAATGTCTGACTTGGCTCGTATCTCTGAATGGGGTAAAAATAATATGGTTGTTTTTAATGCATCTAAGACTCAGTTCTTACACCTATCAACCTGACAAAATCTTCCACAGGTATACACACTAATGTTTAATAATATTCAGCTTAATCCTGCATCATCCTTGAACATGCTTGGGGTTTCATTTACTCGGGACTTATCTTGGAAAGATCATATTACATCTCTTGTAAAATCTGCTTCCAAGAGATTGGGTGTGCTAAGCCGACTCTGCTCTTTCTCTACCCCTGCACAATTGTTGACTCTATACAGGGGTTTTATCCGCCCCTGTGTGGAGTACAACTCTCATGTGTGGGGAGGCTCCCCACATACAGCTCTTCTCAATAGGGTGGAGTCAAAGGCTTTTCGTCTCATTAACTCTCCTCCTCTTACTGACTCCCTTCAACCTCTGTCTCTTCACCGCACTGTTGCATCTTTATCTCTTTTCTATCACTACTTTAATGGTCACCGCTCCTCTGAACTGTCTGCTTGCATTCCTCCACCTCTATGATGGGCGCGTAGCACCCGTGTGGCAGCAAACTCTCATCCCTTTTCTGTCCAACTCTCTAACGCAAGAGTTAACCGTTACTCCCAGTCTTTCATTTATGCAACAGGTCAACTCTGGAATTGTCTCCCTCTGTCTGTATTTCCTGCTGCCTAGGATCTCCAGTCTTTCAAACGCAGTGTGTCCAGGCATCTCAAAATGATCAGATCTTGAATTTGGCTCTCTATTGTATTTTGTTTTTCTCTTGGAGGGAACTGTTACTGCGGGCTCATGGCCTTTGGTTCCTTCTTCCTCGCATAAGGGGAAAAAAAAAAAAAAAAATCAGCCGTCTAAACCCCCATTGCAACGACCGACGTGTCATCCGACACCCCACTGACTCAGACTTTGCACCTTTCACTTACAGCCAGACAAAGCACATCATTAGCAACCTTAAGCACTCGTTTGCCTGTGGACCAGACAACATAAGCAACATACACCTTAAACACCTCGGACCACTAGGCATACAAGCACTCACCAACATATCAAACTACAGCTACTCACACAACATAATACCCAACATCAGGAAGCATGGCAGTATCATCACTATCCCCAAACCCAACAAAAACCCCACGTTACCTTCCTCACACCACCCCATCACACTCCTCTGCACCCCATCCAAAGTCACTGAACGACTGTTACTACAATTAGTTAAACCTTACACCCCCTAAGCCCCATCACAACATGGTTTTAGGCCACTACACTCCCCAAACACTCTTCTTACAGACCTTACACAGAGAGTTTTTGATGGCATGAATTCAGCTAGGCCACCACATAGAACACTTCTAGTCACACTAGACATTAACAAAGCTTTTGATGCCATCCCCCACCACAACCTGACAAACAAAATATTCAACACAAACATGCACAATAACACAAAAAGATGGCTGGCAAACTACTCAGCAGGCAGATGTGCACATGTAACATTTGCTGGTCAGTCTTTGAACACCAGAAACTTCACAAATGGCATCCCCCAAGGATCTGTTTTGTCTCCTACACTCTTTAACCTATACATGCACGATATACCCACACACCACAGATACTTATAGCATCCTATACAGATGATATAACACATGTGCACACCAAAACGCAAACACAGCCGCACACATCCTCCAGGCACCTCAACACCCTACACGAATGGTTCACCAAAAACAGGGTCAAACTAACCCCAGCAAAATCTACAGTGACCCTTCTCACAACCTGGACAGCAGAACATAGTCACATTCCACACCTCACCATAAACAACACTCAGCTACCACACATACACCCAAAATCCTTTGTGTAACATACAATACATCAGTGTCACATCACAAACATTATAGATAAATTAACACCAAGACTCAATGCCTTGAGGTCACTTGCCCATACAACATTTGGACACAACAAAGAAACCACCACCACCACAGTATACAGACAATATATACGTTCAGTGTTGAATGATGCAAGTCCTTCCTGGGCCCCTAACCTCACTACGACGCTCTACAGACCATACAGAACAAGGCCCTAAAATAATCACAGGCTGCACAGGTACTACACCCACAGACTACCTATATCAAGAAACCAAAGTCCTCAAAGTCAAGGATCATCTAGACATGAGAGACACCCAAATTCTCACTGCAGCCTCCACAAACCCACAGCATCCGCTGGACTACATGGCAGCACATCCAAACACACAAAGGAATATCAAAACAACACCCAGCACATGATATCATACACAAATACTGTCATCTCTACCCCCTCGCCCACCTCAGACCAGCATCCAGAAGCATACCCATACTCAAATCACCCACCACTCCATTCAGTCACTTAAAGACAACACACAGCTGCATGCATGGCCTCCTGATATCCACCCTTCTGAATTCTGTCTCCCTCATGAGGACAGGGTCCACCTGGCCAGGCTGAGATGTGGGCATCATCCAGCCCTCTTGAGTTATCAGAAGAGGTCGGGTGACTCCATCGCTGATGCCTGTCCAAGATGTAGCACAGCACCCTATACTGTTAAGCACATTATGGAAGACTGCATTGCACACAATCACCTATGCCAACAACACAACATACACTCCTTGAGAGCTCTGTGGGAAAGCCTGGTCTCGACCATGGCCTTCCTTAGGGACTCGGGGCTGTTCGGCCAGACTGCCTAGGGAACAACTACTACTACTACTACTACTACTACAAGGGACTCAAAACTGACCCCTGATGCATGTCAACATTCACGGACAACTCATCACTGAAATTTCCATACTCTGGTGTGAGCACCCACATATGTGGCTGTAACCACCCTAACCAGCCACTCCTCGATCCCAAGCTTTCTCATTGCCCACTTCACCACCTGTCTAGGGACTCTGTCAGAGGCCTTCTCCTAATCAACAAAAACAAAGTACAGTTCCCTTTTCTTTCCTGATGCTGTCGAACAATGAATATGGCATCAGTGGCATAAACCCAAACTGCATCCCATCAGTATTCACTGTTTTTCTAATCATACCTTGTAGAACTCTCTCCATTACTCTCATTATCTGATCTAATAGCTTTATACCTCTATAATTTCTTCTTTCCAGGGCATCACCCTTCCCCTTGTACATATTTACAATTACACTCTTCAGTCAATCATGTGGGACAGCACACTTATATATAATCATATTTATCAGGTGAGTGACCAACCACACTCCTATATCTCCTGAGGCCTTCAACATTTCAGCAGTCAGCCCACACACAACCGCTGTCTTTCCCACCTGCATCCTGCCTGTTCCCTCACTCACAGCAGCAGCATCAATCAAAGGCTATACACTGGATATGCTGGCTCCAAACCCTCCCTGTCCTAGTCAAACTCCTCACTCAGCAACCTGCTATAATGCTTTCTCCATGCATCTCTAATATCCCCACTGTTCACCACTACCCTTCCTTCATCATTCTCCACACACTGCTCACCTATACGATAATATTCCGATTATCCCACTTCACCTGATTTGCCACCCTTAATATTATATTCTTCCTTTCCACATGATTTTTGCTATCAAGTCTCTGTGACTCAGACTTCGCCCTGTATACAGGGCTTGGCAGCCAAGTATTCCTCTTTGTTACCACCCTTCTTCCTTTCCCGGAAAAGCCTTCTTTTCTCCTTAACTACAGCTTCTACACCCTCATCCCACCACCAAGTTACCCTGTGTCTTGGTGGACCCCTTGTCCAACCACATATTGCATCAGTAACTAAGAGGTTCTTGAGGGCTCTGTACTGTTCATTAAAGCCTCTCAATGGCTCCCTCTTCAGCCACCACTCTCCTCATCTCACTATAGAAAGCATCCCTTACTGCTTGGTTTTCCAGCTTCCATATTTTCCCCCTAGGTACATAAGTCCTCTTTTTTTATCACTCATTCTTTAAGCACCGTATCACATATCAATAATTTGTGCTGCAGCACACACTCCTTGCTTCCTGTAACTTCAACATCTCTCCTATCAGTACTCTTGACCAGAAAATAATCTATCTAACTGCTATTCCCCCACTCTCATATGTAATCAACCTATTCTCTCTTGCGAAAACGTGTATTGCACACAATCATGTTCATTGCCTCCCCAAACTCAAGCAACCTTTTCCCTTCCTCATTTCTTGTACCATATGCACATCCCCCATGTACTCCTTCATATCCTTGAGCTGTTTCACCTACATGACCATTTACGTCCCCTCCCAAAACCTCTATCTCGTCATCCCTCATACCTCCTACTACATGTATTAAGTCATCCCAAAATCTGTCCCTTTGCTCCCTCATCCAAGCCTGCCTGTGGAGCATAAGCTGATATGATTGCAAACATTATTCCACAGAACAAAATTTTCACTGATGATATCCGGTCACTTAGTCTGGTAACATTCATAACATATTCCACCCATTTTTCTGCAACCAGCACACCCACACCCCCATATCCGTTCATCCACCCCTGCCAAAACAACTGGCAGTAGCAATTTTTCCCAACAATCTTTCTGGCTGATCCACCCATGTACTGGACTTCCTGCAAACATCCCTTATCCACCCACCTCCTACTGAATGCCTCAATGACTTCCTCTGCTATACTCCTTAAACTTCCTGCATTCCATGAACCCAAGCAAAACTTTTATTTGGCACCATTAGTTTTAAGTATCCCTGTTGACTTACATTTGTATCCTGTTCTGTGCTAAATTAGCAAAGACATGAGTATTTAAAAGGCTTTGTATAGACTACATGGATTCTACATGCATTGATTCCTAGGCTAACTTTTTTGATATTGCGTACAGAAGGATGACTGTATTAATCATAAGACAGTTCTTTCTATAAACTACACAAGCATTTTGTCAGACTACCAGTGCCACAAACAAATTTTTATTGCTATTAAAATCTTAATCTGATTTGTTTACTGTAATCCAGGAACTTGCTCAGCTATTATACACCCTGTTCTATAAAGCCGAGGAAAAACCCATGCTCGGTAGTTTGATACATATCTCTTCATACCCTGCGATTATACCAGGGAGTGGTCACAAACAAAAACACAACATATGCAAAACATTTTATTTTTCCGATTTCATAATACACAAAGGGAGTTACAGTAATTAAGGAAAAATAGAACCAAAGAAATAAAAATATTGGCTCACCAGGTCTAACTGTTACTAAGGTGCTCCATGAAATCAATAATAAATAAGCCTGTTCTGTCTTCACTGTCTCAGGTAACAAACTAAGCAGAACTCAGTGAAGTGGTTAAACTTTTGCCACTTACCTGGATGTCATTAAAATACACTATTGAAATTAAGAGCATCTATTCAAAACATCCAAGCATACCTGGGATCATTGCCACACATAACATAGCACCAACTTGTCAGGAAAAAGTGTCATCTCAAAATAACATTATTGCTTGTTAAAAAAATTTGGAAAGATATGAAGAATACCGTAAAATATACTGTCATGAATATTACCAAATACTTGCAGCATATTAATTAAAAAGGTATTGACCAAGACTTTCATTATTGTTACAAATCTGAATATGCATAATTTGGTAGATGTACAATCTTACTGAACATTTATATATTAAGATGCCTCTCCTTTAGTGTCATTATACTAAAAAGCATTGCTGATTTTACTGCAGTACTTTTAACATTACAGATACATTAACAAGGTGTCGTTAATGCTGTACAGCTCCTAGAGCTGATGCTGATGTTTTTTTCTAAGTGTGGAAATGATCCCTCCACAAAAAACTTTTGACAACAACCCTCATTCAGCTCAGTAACAATGCAGCAACTGTAGAATCTATTTCCTTTAAGGAGAATGAGAAATATTAAGATGCTTCTCCTTTAGCATCATTGTACTTTTTATAAAAAGCATTGCTGATTTTACTGCAGTACTTTTGACGTTACAGGTACATTAACAATGTGTCTTAAGTGCTATACAGCTCCTAGAGCTGATGCTGATGTTCTTTTCTAGAAGTGTGGAAATGATCCCTCCACAAAAATCTTTTGACAACTTCCTCTCATTCAGCTCAATAACAATGCAGCAACTGCAGAATCTATTCCCTCTAAGGAGAATGAGTTTAAAACAGTTGGAAATTGTTAAACAATCCATAAATGATGGGTTGCACTTTATTAGAGACATTGTATACTTCCTGGTCTTTCATAACTTTATTTTTTTGTTCAGCTGATTACTGAAGACAGTGAATGAGATGGAAAAACAATTACAAAAATACACAGAACATCATAGGTTTCTGGAACATGGTATAGAATTTTGTAGCTAAAGGAAATGCAATAAAGAAGTTTGTAGGGTTGCATCACAGCTTTCCCATGATGCGATGTTTACTACAGCACCTGAAAAGACACAGAGCGGGTCAATGGCAGCGACAAGTGAGGCTCCTCAGACTTGGAAGTGTGTGTGTTTTGAAACTGTGAAGATGCATAGGGATTGGGGTTTTAGGTTGGTAGTTATGATTTTAAAGGCTGCACCTGCAAGTTCTTACGGTAGTTTTGGACAATATTAACTGTGAAGGCTGTGAAGATTTGGGACTAACACAGAATGCGAAGGCAAGAGTGACTACATGAAAGTGTGAATTACAAGTACAGTACTGTACATTACAGCAGACCCAGTTATCAAGATTTTAAGTGTTTGAGCTTTTGATGATGATGATGTTTAACATATTTGTCCTAAAGCTTTTCGGTTGACCAAACTCTCAGCTGCACAACTACTAATTTCATTTGCAGTGGTACTAGATACAGTGCAACTAGATGTTAACTACTAAGAGAGGGGCTTCATTAATACATTTCCTTGCAATTATATATTACTGTATTGGAACTGTGTACTCCATGCAAACAGTTTTCTTGACAGCCTACGACTAGCAACTTTTTACCCCGTAAAACAGAATAACTGAAGCTGTCCTGCATGTGAGTTTGGCAGTGAAAGAGCATATGAGAGGCATTCAAAGGTCAGGATAAGATGAGAATACTGGTTGCATAACAATTCTGTGTTTAGTGATCTGAAATGAGAAGATGATACTAGACTGTTGAATATGTGAATGGGTTGAACTTTTGACAATGGGCAAGAAATGTTAAAATGTACTGTACAGTACATAAATCTAGACTGAAAATGACCAGCTGGGAAATGCAATATAAAGGGCTATGATGATGAATATGCAGTGTTAATGATGAGAGTTTGAAATGCAAGGGACAGAGTACGAGTAAAACTGGTTTTAACGTGAGTCGGCTGGTTTTATGTGGTACTGGTGAGCATGGGTGGAAGAAAACATATTACTGTGGAGTATGAACTGCGAGATAAAGTAAGAACAAGTAAGAAATTATGCTACAATAGCTGTGTGAGAGAGAAAGAGACTGAAAGAACTGAGGAGTGATATACAACTTGTCACTTCCACTTTACAGGAAGATCACTGGCAATATAATCTTATCTTATATTGACTATTTTTGGTCACTTTTACATTAATTACAAAATATGCTTTATGTATATATATAATATGTATATATATATAAATGCCAATAATGATTATGTACATCCCACACATGCACTTACAATGTCATCTGACACAACTAACCTTACAACTCAACACCTCCCGAGAGAGTGAGGCAGGGTTGCTTGTGCAAACCTACTACATGATTACTATATACACATTTCAACAACCCTCATGACTATGGCAACATCACTCTCACTTATTATTTCACACAACTTATTAAAATATATGAGACTGGCTATTTACCATATGTACAGTTTAACCCTGTTCTGCAAAAACTTGCAATAGCTGGGATTGTTCTTCTAACATTATGCAATTTGGGGGGTTAATATTCTGTTTTACCTAGTATACAGTCTACCCTCACAATCGTACTTCAACTTACGAACATTCAATAACTTTAATGACATAGGCCTGATATAGTTTCAGAGTAAGGCTTCAAGTATCAACCATTCAATATTAAAACACCAATACCATATAATGGTAACCAAGGCATATACAGTAAATGACAGACACAGGAAGAAAAATGCTAGGAAATGTATGACAGACTTGAAAAGTTAGGACTAGAATACATAAGTATATGAACTGGAACACAGAAAAGAAACTTCTCAAAAGAAATGTTCTGTCAAAAACAGATGTTCTCAGACAACAATATGAAATGACAACAAATATCTTCATAGTGAAGCCTTCATACAGCAAATTCATAAATACTGTACCTTATGAGAACACATAAGTGCATGTATATATGTATACACACGCTTGGTATGTATTTATACATATGCACTACAAATATACATTGATAAAACATTTTAAAAATATTAGGACACTAGTTTTGCTTAGCTTTAATTGTAAATACAGGGAAATGTATACAAGACTCAGGGCCATTTTTATAGTCATGAGGAAGGCATAATTTATAGCACTCATGGATTACACTGGTTACCATTTTGGATTATTTAACATCACTGTGTTTTGCTCTGAATTATTCTCAAGTCATCAATAGTATCATATTAATGCTGAGTACATATACCAAACAAAACTCACAGCAAAACTATCAATATAGCACTTTAGAAATAGAAAAAGGTAGCAGTCACAATACATAAATTATCATTGCATGAAAAAAAAAAAATGGCCCTCAGAGCAGAGTGTCGCCAGGCAGAAGCTGAGGTCAGAGGTGTGCCAGGACGGATATCTCGGTGTCAGTGGAGGGTGGGGGGGCTGCTGGGGCATGGCGAGGAGGTGGGGCTGGGGCTGGGGAAGTGTATATAGGATGTTGAGTCCCAGACACTGTCACTACCACTGCGTCCGACCCGATGACTTGAGAGGAATCGGTAGTCTGGACTATGGTTACTGTGTTGTCATCTTTCTTAGAGGTAGAGGCAGCAAGAGGAAGAGCCATGTCCCCAACTACAGCTACCTTATCCCTCTCCACTTTATCTTGCTCTACACCTGCCCGCACTGAGCTGTCTTGTGATGGCGGTGCCCCACCAGAGTACATGGACTCATGAGAGAGGAAGGAGAGGCAAGAGGGGTCACGGGAATGAGCAGGAGCAAGGGGGCCACCTGGGTGAGAGGATGGGAGTCCAGGTGCATCAGGGTTGTGGGAAACAGAGCCTTCTCTCGACCTGTAGCTGGGAGGCTGGCTGTAGTTGCTCTCTCGGCCAAGTGTGTTCACAGTCAACCTGAAAGCAAAATTTGTGTCAGACATACAAACACATACATTATGTAACCTACGGTCTTTTTGTTAAAAGAGAGAGATGTTTAAGACACCTATTCAAATGTTACATAGTACTGTAATGTAGTAACAGCAATATATGATGGTTGGTTATCGATACTGTAAGTGCCATGGAAAAATGTTTCTTGAATGCTAAGGTCTAAATAACTTGATGAGGTACAGTCTTGCCATAAAGTATCCAAACACTGAGCATCATGAATTCTGAAATATATAATTAAAATATATGAAAACAGCTCTCCTCTTGTGCACCTCTGTCCACCAGAGTGGTTTCAGAGGGAGTCATTCCAAAATCGGGCATGCCAGTCAACATGACATACTACGTTGTGCTAATTTTCATATTCACTGGATACTTTTTTGGTGAGACTGAACTTGAATTGGTTTTACTGACTACAAACTACAAAATCCTGTTTGATCTCTTGACTGTTTCCATTAAGTTTATGGGCCGATATAATTTATAAGAACTTTAGTGTAAAAGTTTTGGTTTACATTGTCAAAACTTAATGGCCAGTAATTTTTCCCTACTGTTTCCTTTTAGTGAAGTACAGTACTGTATTAAAATACAGCAACTGCACATTTCAGTGATTTCAGCTATGGATTAAGTTCCAAACATTTCCCAACTCCTGTTGCTTACCTTTATCTGATGTAAGAATAATTTCCACATAAATATACTCTGGTTAATTTGGTTGCGTAGAACAGATATTCAATCTTAGGTCTTTAGTGGAAAAGTTTCTGGAGAAAGGAAAGAAGTTGTATGTGGCCTTTATGGATTTGGAGAAAGCATATGACAGGGTGGACAGAAAAGGAATGTTGAAAATATTAAGAATATATGGAGCAAATGGGAAGTTGTTGAATGCCGTCCAGAGTATGTATGAGGGTGCTAAGGCTGCAGTGTCTGTGGAGTGTGAATTAGGTGAATTTTTCTGTTTGAATGTTGGATTGAATCAGGGATGTGCCATGTCTCCATGGTTGTTCAACCTGTATTTGGATGGGGTTATAAGAGATACAAGGTAGGGCTGTGGATGTTGGAGCATCCCTAATGAGTGAGGGAAGCGTTTAGAAACAACCCATACTGTTGTTTGCAGATGATACTGTATTGTTAAGTGAAGACAAAGAGGAACTTCATGGCTTGGTGAATGAGTTTGGAAGTGTGTGTAAGAAATGGAATCTAAAGGTGAATGTAGAGAATAGTAAAGATATGGTCTTCAAGAGGTATGACGTCACTGGATGTACAGTACAGTGAGGTTGAATGATGAGGAAATAGAAAATGTGAGTGCATTTAAGTACTGCACTTGGGTGGTGTTATGAGTAAGGATGAATGTTGGGAGAGTGAAGTGTTTGAATGGATGCAACAAGGAAGAAAAGTTGCTGATTATTTGAAAGCACCGATAAGAAACAGGGAAGCAAGCATGGATGTAAAAAAGTCGCTGCATGACGGTATTGTGTTACCAACTCTGACATTAGAAGTTTTGTGGTCAGGTGTTTGGAGACAATTATTCCAGTTTAGTGTTTGCTGTTCTGATATTTTATTGTTTATCTGAGTGCTGAGTTCTTGTATTTGTTGTACGACGTCTTGTGTATCGGGTGTTGAGGAGTGTCGTAGTGTGTCCCATTGACTGATGAGGCCTTGAATTTCTGGTGTGAATTTGGGGTTGTCTCTCTCTCTGTTGCCTCTAGGGATGTGTGTCTTGTCTACATTTTATATGACTGTACTGAAAGTGTGCACAGCAGTGTTGATGTTTGTGACTGATGTACTGTTTAATGTTTCGTAATGTTGTTCTGTTTCAGTTGTTAAGGCCTCCCAGTTGGCTCTCTTATATTTGGTGTGTGTGTGTCTGGCCAGCTGGGGTGATTATAGTTTTGGTAGTGATGATGATTGGGAGGTGATCAGATCCACTCTCCAGGATGTGGGGGTGAGATTTGGGGAGCAAAAGGTGATGTCTGGGGACGATGGGAGGAAGAGGGCTTGGTGTGGGATATGGGTACGTTGATAGAGATTACTGAGTGTGAAGAGACTATCTGTTTGGGTTTGTATTACTAGCCTTCTGTCTGTGTCAGGGTTGTTGACATGCTAGGCTGATACCTTGCATTGAAATCACCACCCAGGATGATGGGTATGTTAGTGATGTGGTGTATTAGTGGAGAGTAATTGTGTGGTACTGTAGGGGATGACTGGGAGGGAATGTATGTGTTGGCGATTGTTTTATGTGATCTGTTATCAGTGGGTATTTTAATTGATTGTATTTCTGTTGTGGTGTCATGTGGGGGGAGAAGTGACTTTGTGTGTGCACTGGTATCAGAAAAGTTGATGGATTTGTGTACCAGGGTGATGAGTCCACCACCACCGCCGTCAGCCTGGTCTTGTCTAACGGTGGTGAAATTATGAAATGTAGGTGTTTTTTGTGTTCTGTGTAGTTTTGTTTCTTGTAAGATGGCAATGTGTATGTTTTGTTGTTTGATGAACTGAGTGAGTTCTTGTGTTTTGGTGTTTATGCCATCTATGTTTAATTGAAGGATGTTTATGTTGTGTGTGCAATGTGTGTTGGCTGCTGCAGCACGGGGGGTAGGTGGTGGTGTGGGTGGAGGGGAAGGGGTAGGAGAAGGTTGTGATGGAGGTAAGAGCTGGGGTGGATTAGGCTGGGGTGGAATGGGAGGGGTTGGAGTGGAATGGGAGGGGTTGGGGGATTGGATGGTGTGGGAAGGATCGGTGGGATAGGCTGAGGAGTAGGATTAGGATTGGTGAGGGGAAGGAGCATAAGGAGCAGGTCCAGGTGTTTCTATAATGTTTTCTGGATGCAAGTGTCGTGCACATGTAATGGTTCCAGTTCTTGAAGGAACTGCACTGAACTGAACCCTTTGTCTGTCGGCTCGACGTGATAGGTTTTGAGCATGTTGGTACACTGAGGTGGTTTGGTCATGTGAAGAGGATGGGGGGCGAAAGACTATTGAGGAAAGTGTATGCGAGGGTGGGGGAGAGGGAAAGGAAGGCCAAGGATGGGATGGAGTAGAGAGGTATATGAGAGAGGGATGTGTGAGCTGGGACCGGGTCACATGGAAGTGATTTGTTTGTGGCCACCCCTTACGGGATTAAGGCATCTGGCAACAGATAGGTTAAATCTGTACATATATACTGTGTATGTATATATATATATATATATATATATATATATATTTATTATATATATAATTATCCATCAGTCAGATGTTAGTTTCATCAGAGTGAGAGGTGTCCCTTAGGATGAATAAAGTTATCTGGAGGTAGCTATAAACTGTCACTTTAGCCAAGAAGTCAGTGCCCTTGTTTCTGAGCCATTCAGTGTCATACAGAAAAATCATCCTTGTAGTGAAGAGGTTAACATTTAGTGGGTCAAAACTAGGACACACTGATCTGCTGGCATGGAGGGAAAGATAAAGCACACGGGCAAAATCACATCCTTAAGACTATCATACTTTGGTTGCATACTGATAAAAAGTGCACCCACGCGCACACACCCACACCCACACACCCACACCCACATATCCAATCCTATGTCGCCCCATGAGGAGTGTAGGAACCTGGGGCTGGGCAAGTTGGTCTTGATATTTACGATGAGAATGACACACAATATCCATCCCTCTGTACCTCTACATCTGTCTGTCTATCTATCAATAGACCGACGCCCTAACCCCGCAAAGGGTGGCCGCAGACTCCAAGTCGCTCTGTCACCCACCATTTGACTGCCCTCCCCCCAACTCACTCCCCCCTCCCCCCAACTCACTCCCCCCTCCCTCATATACCTCGCAACTCATCCTTGGTCTCCCCATCCGTCTCCCTCCCTCCACTTCATCTACATACACCCTCTTAGTCAGTCTATCATTCTCCATTCTTTCCACATGTCCAAACCACCTCAGTGTATTTCTCCTAATTTTCTCAATCACATCCACATCCACCCCACAATGTTCTTTCACTTATTCATTTGTCAACCTGTCCCTTCATGTCACTCCACATGCTCCTCTCAGGTAACTCATTTCCACTGCTCTCACTCTTGACTTGTTCCCCTCTAGCAAGGTCCACGCCTCTCTTCCATATGTCAGGGTAGGGATCACAATACTATCATGCAGTGACTTCTTGACTTCCATACTCACCTCCCTATTTCTCATCGCCGCTTTCAGCAAACCAACAACCTTCCTTCCCTGCTGTACCCTTTCAAGCAATTCATCCCTAAAATTTCCATCCTTACTCATCACACTACCCAAGTACTTGAATGCACTCACATTCTCTCATCCAACCTCACTATGCCTTCTGTGACTTCATTCCTCTCAAACACCATAACTTTACTCTTGTTTACATTAACTTTCAGATTACTCCTCTTACACACTGTCCCAAATCCATTCACCAAACCTTGCATCTCCCATTCACCTTCACTCATCAATACAGTATCATCAGCAAATAGCAACACTGGAACATTCCACACCTCACCCTCATTCATTAGAGCCACCCCCACATCCACTGCCCTACCTTGCACCTCCTTTACAACCCCCATGGAGCCATCACACATACCTGCTTCAGTCCCACATTTAGATAAAAGAACTCACTCAGCTCACCATCCACTTGCACATTAGCCCTAGCTCCCTCGTACATACTCTTCACAGCACTCAACAATTTCCCATCTACTCCACATATTCTTAATACCTTCCACATACCTTGCCAATCTGTTCTGTCATAATCTTTCTCCAAGTCCATGAAGGCAGCATACGCTTTCTTTCCCTTCTCTAGATACTTTTCCACTAAACATCTTAGAGCAAATATCTGCTCTACACACCCTCTTCCCTTCCCAAATCCCCCTTATTCTTCTCCTACTAGCTCCTCTGTTATATGCCTAACCCTATCAATAAGTATTCCACCATATATTTTTCCAATCACACTAAGAAAGCAAATACCCCTATGGTTATCACATACTTCTCTCTCCCCTTTTCGTTTGTATAAAGGAACAATTATACCTGATTTCCAGTCCTCTGGAACCCTTCCCTCTTCCCAAGTCAATCTACATAACTTCCATATCCACTCCAAAGCAATCTCACCCTCATACTTCTGCATTTCACTACACACTCCATCAATTCCTGGGGCCTTTCCCATATTGATCTTCCTCACTGCTTCAACTACTTCCGCCCTACTGATCTCTTCCTCCCTCCTCTCATCTATTCTCCCAGCCATTCCCCAACCTCTTATACTCACACTGCTCTCACTCACTACATTCAACAAATCCCCCTTACTGGCACAGATGTCCACCAAAGGACTGATATTCCCATCTACTTCAGCTGGCACACCAACCACTCCATCCACTCGTACATTCCCAGCTTTGCCATTCACGTCTCCAGTCAAAAACACTCCTTCTCGTCCAAAACTCATCTTTCACTCTTGCCACTCAGTCCTCTGTCGGCGCATATGCACATACCGTCACCCAAGCTTGTATACTTACTTTCATCCTCACCCATACAATCCTTGCACCCACTGTTCCATACTCTCTTATATTCTCCTTCCACTTCTTGCTTCTCATCAGACATACTCTCTCTTGCCCTCTCATCCTCATTAACTCCCTTGCATATTCCTAAACCATATTCCCATTCTCTCACTCTTTCACCTTTCCATTTAGTTTCAGTCAATCCACATACATCCACTCTTGCATCCTCTAGCACTTCATCATTCACTCCTTTCACATTCCACGTTCCCATCCTTAGAATGTCCTTTGTCTGTTCCTTGGTCGTCAACGTATGATCCGTCCTGGTCCGAGGCACCTTGTTCGCCTGTTTAGTTAGTTCTTTTTAGGGGGTGGGGCGCTAACCCACCACCAACTATTTTAGTCGCCTCATACGACAAGCAGGGATGCTGAGGGAGTATTCTTGAAACCCCCCTACCCCCAGGGTAGGGGCTACCATCTTCATTCACTAGGACTTATCCATTATGTGCATTTGTATCTACCTATCATTCTATCCATTTGCCTGTCTGTATATCTATTAATCAACAATATTCATCTATCTGTCATTCTATCTGTCTCTGGTCACTGCTGTGCGTCGATGCATTGGTGACTGACCCCCTGAGTCCTGAGCGGTATGTGGGTGGTGGTGATGGTGCCTGTGGTGTGGGTGGTGGGTGGGCGTGGTGTCGGTCGAGCAGCAGGAGGCGCAGACGGTACTCCTGCATGGATGCCTGGTAACTTGGGGGTGGTGGCCGGTACTGGAACTCTGGGTACATCATGGCTGCGGGTGGTGGGGGTACTGTCAGTAATAACGCTTATGACACCACACGCATATTACCGAGTATCAAGAACACATCTGCTGACAAGAATGCTACCTTCACTGACATGTCTGTTTACATATGAAGGAACATAGAGGGACATGGGCTGACTAAACAAAAATAGACTGTCTGTATAAATTTCAAGAACTTAAAGAAACTGAATCAGATTGGAATAATGTTCACTGGAGGAAAAAAAAAAAAAGTCCTTCAAGGGACATGGTTTACTGACTGACTATAATAAGGATTATCGAGTCTTCTCTAAAGAGTTGAGAGATATGGTGATAGCGTGTTTGTAATTTAACACCACTGTTGCACTGGCATCACTGTGGTATTTCAAGGCAACATTAAACTGTAATAATGTTAGGAGAGTCATGAGAGATATCACATTTACCACTGTATAATGTGTAGTAATGTCTCAACCAAACATTACTTATTTATATTTCAAAGCCTGTCTCAATTTACAGTACTGACCGGCATAGGGGTGGTGGGGTCGTCCAAAAGCGGGTGCCATGCGTGCCATGAAGCGGCGTGGCTCCCCGCGGTTGGGGTCATGTGGAGCCAGACCCAGCATGACCCGGCATGGCGCATCACGGGAGGTCAGGTGCCACGCCACGCCAGACACTGTGATCAGCACGATTCCCACTCCTGCAACACACAATCCATTACCACTCTGCAGGTATTTAACACTAACAATATTGTTGCCATCTTCAGTACTCAGTGTAGATATACTGTATTTCCTAAAGTAGGTATGATGCTTAGTTATCAAGTTATGATGCTAATGGTAGTTACACCTCATCACCTTTGTATCTAAACAATTGCATCAATGACCTGTACCAGAATATCACACTTGTTACCAGAACATTACACCCATTAGTATTCTGTTTCCGAGTTAATGGGCAGAAAATCGACAATACCAATATGGCGTGTCAGTGTGTAGAATATTCAGTAATGTGAAATGACACGCATCACGCAAGTCAATTTTTATACTCATGTTGAAAATGAAAATGCAGGAGACGTGGGTCCTGGGAGGGTAAAGGTGGGTTGTAGGCAGTACCGAACGAGTCTGAGTGAGTGGTGGTGGATGGTGAGCAACTGACTGGTGGTGCTAGGTGGGTGGGAGCAGTAAGTTTATGATGATAATGAAGGGATGGTGGTGGGTGAGTGACTGAAGATAGTGGCATGAGTGGTTGGGCTGCCGTGCGTGGTAATGGCAGTAATGGCCCATGTGATAAAAGGTGTTGGTAAGCTAATAGACTACTAAGTCATACTGGTAATCATATTCCAAACAGCAATTACCCAGTCATTTGTAGGGCTCAATTAACTACTAAGTAAACATAGGAGTCACTGTCCATACTGACCTCAAACTTTAAAGTACCTGTTATTTGGTACACTTTTCTTACTTAAAAAGACTAAAACAAGAGTCATATTAAGCTGAAATAACATAGTACTGGTCAAAGCATAAAGCAGTTCAAAGAAACAGACTAAAGCAATTTTAAATTGAAAGTCATTACTTAAAAAGTATCTGAATAATAAACCCAGAGTATGCCTACCTCACAGATACTGTAAAAATCCACTCGTACGAAATAGAAGAAACAATATAGCTACGAAATATATATACAGTACATAAAAGGAACAGAACAGACATTTTAAAATAATTGCCTAAAACAGTTATATTTTTAAGTCACTGGGAACCAGAAAGCGCTCAGAGCATGCATACCTCTGCTAGTAAAAAGGATCCGAATCCGCCCCCGAATTTAACCAATTCTTTCTTGGTCCATGGCCCAACTTTCCACAAAGTTTCACTGAAATTCACAGAGAACTTTTGGAGATATTGTGCGGCTTACTCAGGATCCGAATCCAGATCCGCCCATGGCCCACCCTTCCACAAAATTTCATCAAAATCCGTTCATAACTAGTAATCCTGCTAACAGACAGACAAACAAACAGCCAAACCAACGCGGGGTAAAATATGACCTCCTTGGCGGGGGAAGACTATGGCTGATATGAACAAAATCAGCTGACCATCAGGAAGATTTTTTGTTTCCAAACTCTTTATACTCTTGTTACTGTGTGTGTGTGTGTGTGTGTGTGTGTGTGTGTGTGAATGCAGTGTACTGGCGAAGTTAATAGTGAGTTTGAAGAAAGAAATGTGGGCAACTTGGGCAGATTAGTGAGGGGGTGCTGGTGTGTGTGTGTGTGTGTGTGTGTGTGTGTGTGTGTGTGTGTGTGTGTGTGTGTGTGTGTGTGTGAGAGAGAGAGAGAGAGAGAGAGAGAGAGAGAGAGAGAGAGAGAGAGAGAGAGAAGGATCAGCGTGGTTGTGAGTGGGTGGGTGTGAATGTACCTAGTAAATCATAGTAGACAAAACCAAAAATTAGTAGGTAAAGAATGTTAAAAGTCAGTAACATACGTAGGTGAGCAGGTGTGGGTGTAAGGCAATAGTGGTTTTACAGCAGGTGTCACTGTGAGGCTGGAGAGGGTATGAGGCGGCTGGGAGTACGAGGCAGGTGAGAGTGAAGCAGCTGTGGTTGAGAAAGGCACAGGTGAGGGGGTAAGGCACATATGGGTGAGGCAGGTACATGTGAGGCCGGTCTGAGCGAGGCAGGTACATGTGAGACAGGTGTGGGTGAGGCAGGTACAGATGAAGGCACATGCGGGTGAGGCAAGTACGGGGGAGGCACATGGGTGAGGCAGGTACAGATGAGGGTACATGTGAGTGACGCAAGTACAGGTGAGGCATATGGATGAGGGCGGTACAGGTGAAGTAGGTACAGGCGAAGCAGGAACCACACCACATCCGCCTATCTTAAGCACAGGAAGTCACCACAAGACCGGAAGCAACACTCTCCCCATCACCACTTCGCTAGCTTTTCCTATCTCCAAACTTTCCACCTTTTTCATCACTACTACCACCATAACCACCACCGTCATCACCATCACAACTCACCACCATACAGCACCTTTACTCCCACAACCACCACCACTCTCCACTACCACCAACGCTTCCACCACACACACCGTATCCCCATTACTAGTATCTTTTCACTCATCTATGCCCGGCTGTAATAAATTTCTATCATCGTACAATATTCTTCTGTAATGTCTGTATGAGCAGACTATTGCCTGAAGTGGATAAATAAAAAGGAGCGAAGGAAAATGAAAAAAGGTTTGGGAACTGTATAAACAATGGCGGGAAAGGTATGAGGGGAGGAAGAAAATGGGTGGGGTAAGGAAGGAATGGAAAAATAGGAGGAAGAAGGAAAGGAAGAGATAAGGAATGTGACATCGCACAAGAAGTAATTTGGGGAAGAAAGGTGGTTAGGAAATGTGGGAGAAAGAAAAAGATAGGGTTGAACAAATAAAAAGGGTAACTGCAGAAGGCCAACTGATCCACACGAGGCAACTCCCATCATAAGGGAATCGGTAAGACAGACAAGGTAATCTGAATGAATGAGAGAGGAAAGACGGTGAAGAAAGAAGCCCATGTAAGGCGTGTAAAAGTAGGCAGAGACTGTGTCAATAGGGAGGGAGGGAGGGAAGAAGAGATTAGAGGAATGGAAAGGTGAGGAGGAAAGAGAGAAGGAGAGGCGTGGAAAGATGAGAAAAGAGGGAGATAGAGACAAGAAATGTGTGCGACAAGGGAGAGAAACAGGAGACGTACGGAGACGGGGAGGGGCAAGTGAGAGAAGACAGGGGAAGGAAGGAAGGAAAAAAGAAAGATCTAGGTTAGGGGTAAAAAAAAAAAAAAGTGAATCTCTCTCTCTCTCTCTCTCTCTCTCAGAAGCCTATAAAGATCACACGAAATCAGGGCAAAGGGGAGAAGGGGGGTGGAGGAGAGAGGGTGATAAAAGTGGGTGAGGGTGATAAGGAAGGAAGGGAGAGAGAGAGAGAGAGAGAGAGACTGGAAGCTTAAATTAGAACTGTAAGAGAGCTGACAAGTAAATATGGGAGTGAGAGAGATGAAAGAGAGACTGAAAAGTGAGAGAAGACGAGGAGTGAGAGAAGTGAGATCCCTAACTTTAAAAGAGAAGTGAAATGAGAAACAAATAAAAAAGTAGGGGAAAGTGAACACGAGAATGAGAAATGACAAAATAACAGAAGTGGGAAAGTGAGAAACAGAAGTGGAAGAAATCAGAAGTGGGAGAAATTGGAAGAGGGAAAAAATAGTGAGAAATAGAGGTGAAAGAATGAGATGTGAGGAAAAAAAGTGAAAGCAGAAGAGAAAAACTGAAAAAAAACTGGACCCCCCCCAAAAAAAAAAATGTATAAAAGCAGCGAGAAGGCGAGAAGAAAGAAAATGGGAGAGAGAGAGAGAGAGAGAATTAAGGGCACAGTGAAAAGATCTTCCTTCGTGAGATTCCCAGCAGGCCACACCCTCTTCTACGGCTTCTGAAGAGCGGCAGGGAGACATAAGGGAGGAGAAGAGGGAGGGAAAGAGATAGACAGGGTGGAGAAAGCGGTAGAAAGGATGAAGAAAGAGGGAGAGGGGAACAGGAAAAAGGGAGAGAGAGAGAGAGAGAGAGAGAGAGAATATGGAAATGAGAAATGAGGGGACGGAAAGGACTGACAAAGATATATGAAACGGTGGAAGGAACACCAAGAGAAACGCATAGAAGCAGCAGGAAATGAGGAGAGGAGGGAGGTTAGCTGATGGAAGGTGGCATAGCTGGAATATAGCTGAAAGGGGGAGGGGGCGAGAGGAGGAGATAGGCTGGAGGAGGAAGAGAGGGAGGAAAGCTAAACGAAGGAATGATGGGGGGAGAAGGATAGGGCGGGGTAATCTGAGGGTGAGATGAAAGATGGGGGATGGAGAGGCAGGTAAATTAGGGAGGAAGTAGAATTGGTCACGCAACAATTGGAAAATTATAGGAAAGAAAAAAACAAGTATGCAAAGGAAACAGAAAAATAAAACGACAGAGAACGAGGAGAAATAATGATAAGACAAAAATAACAGGTAACAATGCCATCATCCCCCACCCTCCAACCACCCCATCCTCCACTAACCACCACTCCAAGCTTGTTAACGAGGGGGGAGGGAGGGGGGAAAGAGTCGTTACCAGTGGGGAAAGGAGGGGGGTCGTGTTTATAGGTCGTTACAGGCAAATAGGGATGGGGAGAAGAATATGAGAGAGAGAGAGAAAGAGAGGATGAAAAAAGTTCTGTGATACTCTATATTCTGAGCGGTGTGATGAATGATGTGCTTGTGTATACACAGCTGTTCTTAGTGCTGCAATGTCCAGAATACTGTACCCTGTATATTATTCCGAGTGCTGTCTCCTCAGTGCTTGAATATCAGAATACTGTATATCTGAGTGCTGCTGAATTCCGTGAGCCGTCCTGAGTGTTGTGATTTCCCAGTTGGTGTTGTGTCGTCTGTGTTTCTGTGATATGCTGGGTTCTGTTAACTTGTGTACTGTGAGTGCTGAGTGCTGCTGTATCCTATGCTATGCTCTGTTCTGGGTGCTTTGAGAGTGGGTGCTGTTTCCTGAATGTAGAGTGGTGTTGTCTTCCATGCTGTTCCGTTTGCTGTGACTTTCTTCGTGCTGTTTCCTGATTGCCGTGATATTTTAAGTATTGTGTCATTGCCTGTGTTGGATGGAGTGGTGTGTGTTGCGGTGTGTGGGAGGGAAGGGGTGTGGTGGGGGAGGGGGGTGGGAGGGTGAGGCAGACGGCACATAATGGTAGGTGGGCCACGGGTGGGTTCCGACACTAGCCACATACACACCACTTCCTTCCGGCCCTCCTCCTCCTTCCTTGTCTCTCTCTCACTCTCACTCAAACTCTCTCTCTCTCTCTCTCTCAGTGCCTTCTCATACTCCTTGCTTTCAGACTTGCCTTGTCGAGGAACAGGTTTAACTCAGTGATATAAAGCAACGAAAACATAATTATTACGATTTCTTTCTTTTCAGGCAGTATATATATTTTCATTTCGTCCTTTCCTATAAAATTTCCATGCCAGTTTTCTATCCGCTTCCCTTAACCCACATTCACTTCAAACACCCTCATTCGCTATACATTATTTTCTGACAGGTAGCCGTAATTAGCAACACCTACATTACGCAGTGGTAGTAACTTAGGGTAATATTAAGCACATCCTGATTTAACCTTGCTGTGTGAAAGTGTGTGGTGGTGGTTTTATGTGAAAGATGTATGCATGGGCTAGAGTGAACAAAATTAGGTTACATTTATGGTGCTGGTATGTTAGAATAAGTTAGGTTTGGTTACTTTCGGGAGTTAAGACACGGCAGGATAGGCAGGTTAGGTTAAATTAGGATACAGACAGGTTTGCCAAGGTGCGTTTGCCTATGTAGTTTGGCGCACTAGGTTAATGAGACTGTTAGACTGATTAGGTCACGATATGTAAGGTAGATACGTCAGTTGGGTAAGTTTAAGTTACGAAAGGTTAAGGGTGGTAGGGTAGGCTCGAGTGGTTTGTGTTGTTGCCGGGTAGAAGTTCACTGTGGGTGTTGTGCACTCTCTTTTGTCCAACAAAGTTTCTCATGAGTTTATCCTCCCGTTATGTTAGTGTCAGAGGCCGGTGTGGCCGGTGAGGGGCTTTTTGTATTTCATGACAGGGACTCAAACATGAAATCCTTGGCAGCTTAGTTATTGCAGTTAATATAATCGAGACGGCTGCGGCAGAAATTAGAAGTGCGATATATACAGTATCTACACGGTAAATGCGTACATCATCTCTGGGAGCGTGAGCCAACTCTCGGTGCCTGGAGGGACAATATTTCAAAGAGATGGATGCAACACTCCAGTACTAAAGCAACACGACAACGAAGGTGAACCTAAATATGACCGATCATAAGGTGCGTCGCCGGAAGAAAACTACAACAGGCACGGAAATCATAAGCAAGTTATTGACCGCCCATGAAGAAATGTGATGGTGACCCGGTAGCTCAATTATCAACCAAACCCAGTGTGCCATTATTTCGACGGGATGGGTACTAAGATACTTAAAAAAAAAAAAAAAAAAAAAAAAAGCACAAAATGAACCATGATGCCTAGTGCCTCTTAATATTCTCTTGCACGATATGTAATTTTTGTCTTTTGGATATGGACATCAGTTACATACACATCGTGGAAGAGTATATTAATATCCCACATTTAAAAATAAACCAAACTGGGGAGAATACGAACCTTTAACAATCCGGTTCCGTAACTTACCGATCATAAGGAGCGTGATGGTGACGTATTCAGAGTTATACGTCTTGACCGCGCCAAGCACCGTGCCGACGACGGTGCAGCAGAGGCCAACGAAGGCGATCATGATGATAAACCATCGGATACTGACGGCCTGGGTCACTAGCAGGCCGCAGCAGGACTTGGCCTCCTCCTCGCCCAGATAGGGAGGTCCCCGCGGTGACCCTCGCGACCTGAGAAGAGAAAAGGGGTATGTTATAGTGTTCCTCCTCGTAACATAGGGTTTGGGTGGAGTCACCCCCTCCCTACACTATTGCCATGTTTCCTAACCCTACGATGTATAACGCCTGTGGTTTGTGTAGTAGGAATGATACATAAACATAACTCATACTAATATAACTGTAATGAAAGTGCTGACATGTATCAAGGAAGAATAAAACTATTCTGCATACTATATTATACGATAATAGAGAAACGTGGCATAAAAATTTGGCAGTGTTGCTCTAAAAATATTCTAATTATTATTTACTTCCCCAACACTTCTAACATTGCTAATTAATTTAGCAAGTATAATTGCAAGAAAATTTGAAGGGATAAAAGTGGGAAGAGGCGATCCTTTCATAATTAAAATAAATATATCAAACAGCTCTGGGGTGGCAGCACTCACGCGACACGTGTTTGTGTGTACGCTGTGGGAGGTCACCAACCCCCTACAGGATTTAGGCCTATTGGGGAAACCTCTATAAAAAAAAACGCGCCGTGACTTTTACCTCAAGGGTGGTGCGGAAATAAAGTCAAAATTATAATCCATACATAAAAATGGAAGTAAAAAACCATGGATGACACATAACAAAATCTAGCGAGAGAGAGAGAGAGAGAGAGAGAGAGAGAGAAATAATAATAATAATAATAATAATAATAAAACTTTATTTCCACTAAACAGTGGGTATTCTTATACATTATACAGTAGTACAGCATACAGTATGAAAGTTCTATACACAATATAATACAAGTTGATACATATGGTGGAGAATAGTGACAGAGAGGTAAATGGTTTAAAAGGTGTGGGGACACTTAGGTTAAAAATAGATCAATTAAGGGATTTAGGAACGAAGGCAGTGGGAAGGATTAAGACAGATGGGATTGTAAGATTAGGGAGTTTGAGCAATAGGGTAGAATGTATGCTCTCAATAAAAGTATAGCAATTATCAACGGCTAATTATTATACAGGTGTTGATGGTGGGGGTCTATATTTATAGGAGGTGTTGGTGGTGGAGGTATAGCGGGTGTTGTTGATGGGGGTGTTGTTGGGGGTAGGGGTATAGGGGGTGTTGGTGGCAGGGGTATAGGGGGTATTAGAAAAACGGAGATCACAAGAGGGAAACAGTGTCAAGGTCATCGCTGATGGAGAGGTCAGCTCGGAAACGTGGCAACAGTGCAGGGAGGGGGTGACTCCACCAAAACCCTACGTTTCGATCTGTCAGACTATAGGGCACTTGAATTAAATAGTATAGGCAATATACAATTTTTAAGGTAACAGACAATAATTAAAGGTCACAAGGCCCTAGGATGTTTGTTAATGGAAATAATGAAAGTCATAGGGAATATAAAGTTAGGAAACGACTGTTATATAGAATAATTGAGGATCTGAGAGAATTTAAGAGCAGACGGTATATTTAAGGTTGCAGGTAATAATAAAGATAACAGGAATATTAAGGTCCAAAGAATAACTAAGCTACAGTGAATAATTCAGGTCTTTGGGAGTAATTAAGGTTGCGTCACCGGCAAGAAATGTAACTCCAAACACTAATGTCGATAATAATAAAAGCATCAACAGGATATCTTCTGAGACTGCTTCATTTAAAGCAAAATCAGCTACATTCCCATCAATGTACATCATTAATAAATAATACTTTGATAGTACTTATGCTAATAGGTCACACAATATATCATCAGCCATAACAATAAAAAATATTACTCACATCAGTTAAAAAAAAAAAATGACCGCGTCAGTAGCGCACATCAGAAATATTAGCAGTTACATCAAAACAACAGTCACCACGTACGGTAAATAACTGCAATGGCACCAATAACTCGGCGCAGTAAAAATAAGTTTATCAAACAAAATAACAATTGTTGGAATAAAAGGTGCAGTAGCTTCAACACCATCCAGTCCGCTAGAACTTCAAATAACATACGAAAATCCACGTTTCGTATGCTAAACAAGAGTAAATTATCAAGTACATGAAGATACATAAATAAAGTACATGAAATGCCGTCGCTAGGCCACTGTTGCACATATGTAAGTCGAAACAAAAATAAATAGAGAGAGGTTTTTCGTGGCTACACCTCTCCTTTAAGTTATCCAACCAAATATGATCCATATGTTAGGTGGTGGCCAAGTGATTAACTCTTGCAATAGCTGAAGAACACTTAGTACCAGTAATATCAGTTTGGCGTAACGGCAGATTTTTCTCAGCTGAAAGAAACATTTGCCATAAAGTGGATTGTGGCTTGCAAAGTCGCGTGTTCAGTATGAGATTCAAAATTATGTTGAAATATATATATATTTTTAACCTTTTTACTCCTTTATATAACAAAATATTTATTGCATGATATCAACTTTTGCGAACACAGGCCTTGCAAATCTCAATCCAGAAAGTTCGGCATCATCGGTCAAGCAGTGACATGTGTCGAGCCTTCTGTTGGTGTGAGTGAATACTGCTGGACCTCAGGGAACGGACCTTTTAGTCGGCGTCCAGAGTTATGTACATGAGGAAAATAACTGTTACATCGACTGAACCATATGAGTTTTTTTTTTTTTTTTGGGGGGGAGGGGGAGGGAATGAAGTCCCATACCCAAACTACACATAGGCCTACGCAAAGGACATACAACGTGCACAGTACTTTCTCGCACACGCAGGCTAAAGTTACACACACACACACACACACACACACACACACACGGCTAAAACTGTATCCGTGGCACCAGACGACCAGACCCCCTTCCTCCCCCTCTCCGTGTAGTGAATGGTGGTGGCGAAGAAAACTGTTTGGTGGTGCAATTTGTTAGAGCCTGGCTGTACGTACACGAGGGAGGGGCACGTACACCGAGACCACAATAATACGTGCAATTTGTGGTTATTTGCTGTGAGGAAGTGCACACAGAATAAACTACGTGCACAATGAGCAAACGTGTGAACTGAGAGAATACGTTAACTTAGAACAAGTGCAGAGGGTATATGTGCAAAAAAATACGAGCTGAGCATATATACAGATGGAATACGTGCAGAGAATACATGCAGATAATACGTATTGGTACAATGAAAATACTTGCACAGAAAAATACGGTCAATTATAGAAGGCGGACACTAATAGAGTTTAGAGGCGATAAAAACAGGACGATGAACAAGAAAATGTACACAGAGAGGCAATACATGCACTAAGAAACAAACATGAGAGGCAATAAAGACGCCTGTAAACGCATGTAAGAGGCAGAAAGAACACAAACGTACAGAGACACTACAGGCACATGCGTACACACACTACGGACACAAACGTACACAAACACTACGGACACAAGCGTACGTAGGCAATACCGGTACGGACACAAACGTACTGTTCCTGAGGCAATACTGACACGAAGAAACGTACAAAATATAAGTACACTAAGCAACGTACACAATTACGTACGGTACACTGAGAAACTTTGCATCTGGAAAAAAAAAAAAAAAAAAAAAAAAAAACGTGCAGGGAAATGTACACGAGGCAAACGTACGCAAAAATAATGTACTTGCGGGGCAGCACAAGCATTAAGTAGACTAATAGCGCTTAGGAAGAAAGAACATGTACGGTATGAAGAACGGCACATCAATAAGAGCGACAGCAATCAACAGCAGGGAAGGGAGGAAGGGACGAGGGAGTGGGAGGGGAGGGGACGGGAGGAACGCGGTAGTGAGAGTGACAGGGAGGGAGGGGAAAGGTAAGGAGGGGAGGCGGGGATGGAGGTAGTGATGAAGGGAGGTGGGGAAAAAAGGTACGGAGGATGAGAAAAATGGAAAAGGGTAGGGATAACGAAGGAGGTACCTGTTGGAAGGAAGGAGGGAAAAGGAGGATGTGAAGAGAGATGAGGGAAATGAAGTACTGGGTAGGGAGAAGAGAGGGAGTTTGGGATAAGGGGTAAGGATGGAGTTAGGGCAAGGGGTAAGGGTGGGGAGGGCGGGAAGTGAGTTGGGTGGAAGGGAGGTGGGGAAGGGGATAGGGCAGACGAAAAGGGAGGGAGACGAGGGAATAGGAGCGAAGGGAAGGGAAGGGAACGGTTACAAACAAATACACATTGCACGGTACAGAATACAGGCAGAAATACAGGAAGGGGGAGAGAACAAGGAGGGAAAATGGAATGTACGGAGAGAAGAGGTGGAGGAAGGGAGAGGAGGAGGAAGAACGGAAGAAAGAAGAGCATGAGGTAAAGATAGGGGGAAGGAAGAGATGGAGGAGCGAGGGACGGAGGGACGGGAGGGAAGAAGGCATAAGAAAGAAATAAGAGAGGGAGAAATGAAGAAAGATGGAAGGATAAGATGCAGGAAGGAGGGAGAGGAGAAAGGAGGGAGACGTAAAGAAGGTAAAGGCGAAGAAGAATCGGAGTGCTGAAGAAAGACTGGAAAGGGTGAAGGAGGGTGAGAAAAAGTGATGAAGAGAGGGGGAAGTGTAAGAATGTGGAAGGACAGAGAGAGAGAGAGAGAGAGAGAGAGAGAGGTAAATGTAATAACAGAACTAACAGATAGGTAACAAATGACGTTATTGATCACGAGGCTTTACTTCACTGGTCGCATATGCCAGCTCAAAGGTCACACACACACACACACACACACACACACACACACACACACACACACACACACTCTCTCTCTCTCTCTCTCTCTCTCTCTCTCTCAAAGGTCAAACAAGTAACCATGACAAAGAAACAAGTAACTCGAGAAAGGCTTTGGGTCAGTGGGGGGGGGGTATTACATCGAATCAATCTGTACCACCCAATCAATTCCATGACGTCATTTTTGAGGGGAGGGGGTTCATTCCTGTTGCTTCCAGACGATTTTGTAAACTTTGGGTAAGCTATTTATGGTGATGAGGTTTGATACAGTCTGCATTAACTCCTCCACGACCTGATTTCTCTCCTTAAGCTGAGTAAAACCGTCTGAAGGAATCTAAATTATAAGGAAAAATACATCATTGAAGAAGGCCTTAACTGAATTTCTTCGTGTGTAATTTCCTTCCTATTGTGCCTCCAGACGATTTTATTCAGCCCAGGAGGGACTGATATGAATTGAAGGTATTAGACATAGCCTTTCCCAGCCCCTTCACTGTTTGAGGTCCTTCCTAGCTTCGAAATCGTCTGTGTGAAGGGGTTGGATAACTCTGGTAATGTTTTAATGCAACACGAAAATCAGTTCTTTCATCTACATACTAATGAAAGATAAGGGTGGTTGAGTTAGCGGGGAATTCATTTGCGATATCACGTGCCGTTAATTAAATAACTTCGGTAGCTATATTTTTAGCTACGAATAAACAAATCACCCCTTATCTGGGTCTATATTATTGTGTTAACGGGGAATTACACAGAGTTATAATATACAGTAAAAAAACTTGAGTGATTATTGACGAAGTAAATATATCAATTCCCACCAACACTGCTAAATAATAGTTGAAGTTTAGGACAATGTTTACCCTGCGTGATAGATTATTGTGTTAGCAGAGACAGACACTGAACCCTTTTGTGCCACTGATTCAATAAAACGGGTATTTTTGTAACTATTAATAGACAGATCAACCCTCCTCTAGCTCGCTAATTATTTACAATACTAGTTACGACAGCGTTATTAGGTTAGCGGGGTATATTGGCTCATTAATTAGCACCTACTTAATAACGAGTACCGGTATTTTTTCAGCTGCAAATAAGCAAGTTAATCCTTATCTAGATCGTTAATAAAGGAGCATTGTGGTGTGGATGTGGATGTGATAGGAAGCATTAGGTGGAACACACTGAGGTGGTTTGGCCATGTGGAGAGGATGGAGGGTGAGAGACTGACGAGGAGTGTATATAAGTGAGGTGGAGGGGGGGAGAGGGAGGGGGAGGCCGGGGATGAGATGGAGGGATGGGGTGGGGAGGTATATGAGAGAGGGGGTGTGAGTTGGGAGCAGGGCAGTGAAATGGCGGGGGACAGGGCGACGTGGAGGCGATTTGTTTGTGGCCACCCCATACGGGATTGAGGCGTCTGGCAATATGGATAGATAGACAGATAGATAGATGGTTAATTACATGATAGAGGTTAGGCCAAAATGTCGCTGGGTAAGTGGAGAATGATTTTAAAATAGTGGCGCTAATACCATTTTTTTTTTTTTTAATTCATGACTGTTTCATCAAAATAATTACGGTAGTCACGTGAAGCATATCTGAGAAAATTACCCCCAGACAAGTATATCTTTCACTACAGTATAACAGAGGATTTTTTTTTTTTTTTTTATGTACAACTTAGCGCTAACCTAATCATCTACCGCGTTCATTACCTAGGGAAAAAATACAGCTGCTGAAAATTACAATGACTCAATACCTAAAATAAGTAAAATAATAATGTCACTTATATATCCAAAGTACCGGTACACTATTTCAACTACTTACATCGTAGAATAATTTAGTACATCTGCCAATAAAGCTAGTACAATAATTTAAAACTATTTTAGGGGCATAAACATCTATCTATCTATCTATCTATTGCCAGACGCCTCAATCCCGTTTGGGGTGGCCACAAACAAATCGCCTCCAAGTCGCCCTGTCCCCCGCCATTTCACTGCCCTGCTCCCAACTCACACCCCCCTCTCTCAGATACATAAACATACTGTATATAATAATTCAGATACTGTGATTTTCGGGAGATTATTACATCAACATCTAAAAATAGTTCCAGTATAATTCCACGATATTTCCGAGTAAAAAAAAAAAGGGGGGGGGGGGAAGGATTGTCGGTAATTTAGTCCTAAACTCATAATAATTTCTGGACATTTTTGAGGCATAACTGAAATAAACCATTCCACTTACGTGGAACAAACGCAGTGGTCGATCATTTCTCCGAGTTGATTAGAAGACGGTGATGGAGGTAGAGGAGGCAGTGGAGACAGTCCCTAGGTTGAGATTCCACACTTTACGGGCCTCTGGGACACGCATCCTACGCTGGGGACGCGAGCCAAGGCCAGGCCATTCGTAAACACCGACACCCTACCGCCACCTCATAGCTTAATTTTGATTTGCTGGAAGTTTGCGTTTGTTGGAGTCATAAGTATGCTTCTAAATATTTTGGGGACTCTCTGGAGTTATTTTCATATTTTCTTTAGTCTGTTTTGCGCCAATAATTGAAGATGTAGTGTTATAAAATCAGATAATTATGGTGTCAGAGTTTCTCATAGCCTGCACTGCTGTTTAGGGGAATAATACACGGTGCAATTGCAATAAATAATGTGGTTGGCATGTTCGGGACACGCGGGGGACCGTTTATATTCGGAACTGTACCTGACACGCCACGATATTTGAGACCTTGAGTTATGACACCGCTACACGCACAGCTACTGAATCTTTGGCCAACATCTCCCGATTTTTTTTGTCACTCCTGTCTCACCACATCCCTGACATCTACATCGTCATCGGAACCATAACTGCGTCATTCTACTACCACATTTTTCCACTCTGGGGTATTGGTTCTATCTACCCTTACCTGACAATTCTGTGCATCTCTTGGATATCTTTCTGTTACTCCATTGGGACTGTACAATAAATCCATATCTGTTCTATGAGAGACCTGACCTACCGACGGCTTCTGATATTTCACTGTACTCCAATTCTTACAGCTTTTACTTTCATCTGTTTCCTTAAGCTACTTAATTTATTTTTTATTGTGTTATATCTAAAAAAAATTCTTCTTTATTTTTTTTATGAACAAACACTATATTCATCAAGGTTAGTCCACGTCTGATTCACTGCTGGATCTCTTGACTGGGAAGGTGTGGGGCATGTCTGTACACTCAAAACCTGACCTACTCCTTATCCCTTGAGTCTAACGCTAACACAACTACTACAAACGAACATTCCTACCGTAGGTGCCTGACATCTGTATTACTAACTGACACCTGCTCCAGGGTTCCGACGTCACCAAAACTGACTGTACCACAGCATCAGAAAACCATACCACTATGTATCTCCTATCTCCAACTCTGTCAACAAAACTAGTATATTTATACAATCACTACGAACTGACACCATCACAGGTCATAGACAACACCAGGTTCTGACGCCGGAACTCTTAGCTGACATGATCAATCTTTTGCTGGTACCTCAAACACCTGTTCTGACACCGCCTCTACTATGAACCCATAACAGATTTCTGACTCCACCATTACTCCGACCTCACTACACTACTAACACAGCCACAGCTCTTTAGCAACACTATATTCTTAACATTAACTTGTGAAAGAAAAGCTCGTATAATTTCTGTCGCGCCCACACTGAATAAATTTAGGATTGGCGTCAGGTAAAGTGAGGCAAAAAACAAACAAATAACCCACTCTTTCACAGCACCGGATTTTGACACAAGCACAAACAGTTCTGCCACAACTACCAGGCTCCTGACACCACCACCACAGTCACACACCACACCACGCAGGCTGCCACACTGACTTCCAACTGACCACTGTGCTAGCGAGGGGAGCGTTGCCCCCTTCCTCCCCCCATCCCCGTCTACACGCCCATCTACCCTATTCCTTACTTACCTACCTACCTACCTAACTACCTATCTCTACCTTTTATGTAGTTGTTTTCTTCCCTGTTTATTGATATAGCTATTCCTCAGTATTACAACCCCTTATAAACCTTTCCTTATGTACCTAACAGTCTGCCTGCCTTATAGTCTGCCTGCTTACACACCCCAATTTTTCCAAGCTAGTCTATTTATCCGTGCTTTCTCACCTACCTTTGTCTTAACTCCTTCCTTAACTAACCTACCTGCCGAATCTACCAGGATGCCTGTCTGTCAAATAGCAGCATTCACCCTCCCTATTACTGTTTTCTGCCTTTTCCCCTTCCCATGTCACTGTTTCCTTTCCTTCCTTTTTTTTTCTTCTTTTTTTTCACCCTCCCTCTCCCTCTAGTCCCCTTCCATGTCACCTCTTTCATTTTTCATCTTCCTTAAAAGACCCCTTCCTTTGTTCCGTTTCCTATTTTACCTATTATTTCCTCCTTATCTAAGTTTTTCCCCTGATTCCTTTCCTCTTCTCTCCCCATGCCCCTCCCCCCCTCCTGTTCCAGCTCCGTCTCTCTAACTTTTCATCCTTTACCATCCCCTCTTTTTTCCTCTTAATTCTCTCTCTCTCTCTCTCTCTCTTTCTTCTTCTTCTTCGTGATCCGTACTCTCTAACCTTATCTTTCCCCCTCCTCGCCTCACAATACCCTTCTTTCTCCCTCTTGCTTTTTCCTATCCCCCCCCCCCATTTTTTTCTTCGTCTTTCTATTTTTCCTTTTCTCGTATTTTCCTCCTCCCTCATTTCCAGTCTTCTTCCACCCTTCTCTCTCTTCCACGGCCTTCAAATACCTATCTTCATGTTTCTTCCTTTCTGTCACCTTTTCATCTCTCCCTGCCACTCTTTATTCTTTTTCTTCAGGCTTTTTTCCGTTATACTTCCGTCGCTTCAATTTCCTATCCCTCAGCGCTCTACCTTTTCACATTTTCTTTCCCTTCTTCCTCCTAAGTCTTTTAACACTTCACCCTTCATTCATTTCTCCCTCTCCTCCTTTAGTCCCTTTTCCAGTCTCGTTCCCCCTTGATTTTTTGCCATACATTTCAGTGTCCTTCCTCTCTCTGCTTCTCATCCCTTCGAGCCCTGTATCATATCCTCCTCTACTCATCACCCTTTCTTAGTCTCTCCCTCCCCCTTCCTTCTGGTCTTCTTCCGATACCTTCCTCCTCTCTCCTCTTTCTATAGCTCCTCTCCCAACTACTCCCTCCCCTACTCTTCTGCCAGACCTTCTCCACCCTCTTCCCTTTGCAAGTTTTTTAGTCCCTCTCTCCCCCTCCCTTAGCTTTTCTTAAAATCCCTCCCCTTCCTTTAACAGTCCCTCTAATCTCTCCCTATCCCTCCTTTAACTTTTCCAGACCCTCCTTCCATTTGCTCTGCCTCCAGTCTCGTTCTCCCCTCTGCTATTCTAATCTCTCCCCGCCGCCCTTGGTTCTTTCCAGTCTCTCTTCTTCCAGTCCCCTCCTGGGTGCCCCCCTCCTGACGTCATGCCCCCCAGTAATAGGGTCAATTATCGTGGCTGTTTTGAGGGGCGTCACGCGAGGCTCATCATGCGGCCCTCGTAAAACCTCGCTCTGAGACACAACACAGGGGAAAGGCAAGATCGTCGCTAAGATAACAGGGAGAAAACACTGCATACCACGATCTCACCTAACGTAACTTAAACTACGCTAACACATCATGGCTTTACATACTAACCTACCCTATCTTCTATCATAACCTTAGCTACTCCATCCTCAACTAAGCTAACTACCTCACCTTACACTCACCTGATCTACACTGATCTCATCTAACGTAATCTGATCTGACCAGACTGACGTACCCTAATCTAAGCTAATCCAACCTGGCCTAACCTAGTTTAATCTAACGTGACAGGCTTTAACTTCGATTGATGTAACGGTGTAACTTGACCTGGCGTACTCTCAATCAACCTAAGCGACACGATACAGTCCCGGTAAACAATGAAAAAACACTACAAAAACAACAACGGAACATAAAGACAAATAAAGAGGGAAGCGGCGATACAGATGAAGGGAATTTTTATGAAAAAATGGAGACAGGTGCATGAGAGATTTGCGGACAGCAGTAAATACAGGCAATTAAAACCGGTAGATGGCATGATATGGCACGGGAAATATAAATGCGGGGACGAGGATAGATCGTAGGATAAACCAGAGGGGAAAACAAAAGAAATACTGGAACAACAACGCATAGATCTGATCCCAAGATACGGTTACGAAGAAAATGGTTGAGAAAATTACGAATATCAAGGAGAGCTGCCAAGTCAATATTTCTGATCACGAATGCAAGGAGACATCTTTTTCGCTAAAACTCTAAGCATAGCCACAGCCCAATTAAACGCGATCCAGCAGGCTTACGTGCAACAGATGGCGTCACACATATCACCGGTACTAACTACCCTAGAAAGTCTTAATTAAACACACACACACACACACACACACACACACACACACACACACACACACACGTACCGGTATTGTACGTTAGGATGGTACAGTCTAATGACTAGGCGAACGAACATGCCGCTGTTTTTTTAAAAGGGTAGTGAATCAAGTTTATAAATGAAAAGTAAGCTAGCAGAATGAGGTGATAAATAGCTGTCTGGGGAGGCGCCAGCAAGCACTTAGATGCAGGAGACAGTTAATTTTTAGACAAGAGACAGCTAATATGTAGACAGGGGACAGTTAGGGCAGTACGACTATAAGCATAACAATAACAAAAGCAAGAAATGCAGATAACTTTGAATGACTGCCAGAAATTCAAAAGAGGTTACCCAAAATTATAACTCAACAAACAAAAACAATCGTTCTGAGGCAACCGATGGTTAACCAAGCAAGTTATGTTTATCACCGTCTGATATGTGAACCAAGTAACATAATCATCGCTAAGATACAAGAATATTACTTACATATATATATATATATATATATATATATATATATATATATATATACAAGAATATTACTTACATATATATATATATATATATATATATACATACACACACACACACAAACTTTCCAACTGTCGTAGCATACATCTGCACATCCCTCTATTCCCCATCACACCACAGCGCAACACAACACACCTTGCAACAAAATTTAGACCCCAATAATACAGTAACTAAACAACAGTAGACACCTGCCAACCTTCCCCAGCCCACTCTCACTTATTTACACCCCACCTTCCCCACCTCTCCAACACTCCCACTCTTTCCCCATCTCTTTCGCTCTTCCTGCTGGCCCTCTCACTCCTACTTCCCCACTCCCAAACTCTTCCACACTCCCAACGTTTTCCACACCCATTGCACAGTCCTATATTCCTGCTCACACTTTCCCACACTCCCAATCCCACTCTTTCACTGTCCCTTCCACACGCACACTGCCTCAGTTACAATACGTGGCTATCGATCTTAGCCAGAACTGATGATTGTGTTCTGTTGATGCTGTCTGGAGCGTGGCTGGATTGATGGATGGATGCGGGGTGTATTGATGCAGTCTGCCTGATTCATTATTACACATTCACTGGTGGACTCATGTATACTAAGTGGGATTTTGGATGGTGTGTGTGTGTGTGTGTGTGTGTGTGTGTGTGTGTGATGAAAGAGTGGAACGTCACAGATGTGGTAATAATGTGGAGAAATTGGATGTACAGTATGTGAGTGTACGAAAAAAGAACCGATAATATGAGTAGATTGAGTGGTATTGGTGGGAAGGAGGGGGGAGGGTAGAAGAGGGGGAGGAGGGGAAGGGTTTTTTTTGGCTTCCCACTGGTAAACGCCCTCTGCTGTTCTCACGTAAGAGTGGTCAATAGTCGATAATCCATACAGGTGGCTTGGCTTCTAGATGGAGGGAGGGGAGGCTCAGGCTGGATTGGGGTAAGTAGAGAGAAAAGAGGATTGGGGAGGGGTGCTGACGGAGGGGAGAGAAAGTGTAAAATGATGGGGAGAGGTTAGAGGATGTAGGAGAGAATGGTGCGGGGTGACATGGGGAAAGAAAGGAAGTAGGTATTGGTTTTAATGTGGATATATATATACACTCCCATCCTCGCCTTTAATCATACTTCTGGTTACTCACAACATTCACAACTTTTTGTTTTGAGAAAGTAATATAATCAATGACTAAAAAATCTCTCTCTCTCTCTCGTATTGGGCCACGCCGATATTCAGGCACACCCACTCACAGCCACACCTAAGCCCATACACACCCACATCCAGCCACATCAATACAGCCAAACCCGACCCACACACAGCCACACCCATATCAACACCTACATCCATAAGGGAGAGGAGGAAATGCCACTCCTCCTACATTTTCCTTGAACGTAAACAGATGAATTTTCGTGTCATATTACTACTTATTTATTATTATTTTTATTTTTATTATTTTTTTGTTGTTTGGTTTGTCATTGCTGTTTTTTTTTTATTGTAACATTTTTTGAGTTATTTGTTTTTCGTTTGCTCTTCTTGTTGATCAAGATGAACACTACTATGATGGTGATGATAGATATTAATGTTGTTGATGCTGCTGTTAATGATGATGATAACGGATGATGATGATGGTAGATTCTGCTGCTGCTGCTGATGATGATGATAATGGTGATGACAGGCGTTTGTTACTCAAGTCTGACCGTCTGTGTGCTCTTTTTTTTTATGTTGGCACAGCTGCGTGGGAGTGTGTCAGAGAGCGTTTTTACACTTGGTGGGTGCATGTGTTTATCTAAGCGCGTGTGCATATCTTAGTCTCAGTGTCTGGCTGCGTGGTGGTGCTTCCTTGTGTGTGTGTGTGTGTGTGTGTGTGTGTGTGTGTGTGTGTGTGTGTGTGTGTGTGTGTGTGTGTGTGTGTGTGTGTGTGTGTGTGTGTGTGTGTGTGTGTGTGTGTGTGTGTGTGCGCGCGCGCGCGAATGAGTGGGCACTTGCTAATGTATACGTGATAATGTGAGCCCCCTGGTTCTTACATGCACTTTGTTTTATGCATCTCTCCGTGACACGAGCCAGGCGTGGTGTAATGTATCCTCCAGTACCGGGTACGTTTCTCTGCGTAAACGATGAGTGTTTGTGTCATCATCTTCATAAATTGACCCAAACATGTAAAAAAAGTAAGTATAAAAACAATTGCACACTTGGGGCGTCGGGTCTGCTTTGAGTGTTGTCCTTCAGTGCGGGCGCTTCTCTGGGGCCGGTTTGGATGGACAAGTATACTAAAGTCTGTCTCAGGAAAAACGAATGTAGAATATCGTCTGTTTTACTCCAAAGTCACTGTCAAAGGCCGAAGGCATCTGATTTAACGACCTGTGGGAATACAAGCTGGCCAGGGACAACCTTGAGGGCAAGAGGCGCACACACACACACACACACACACACACACACACACACACACACACACACACACACACACAATCAATGAATGGGTATAAGTGACCCGCTATGCTCACAGGTCAATATGAACTGTGGTTCCTGTTTTTGGATGCAACTTTTTTTTTTGTTTTTTGTTACAAAGCGCTAAAAATAAACGAAAAATATTGGACCAGTTATTCGTTGTATATTTAGATTTAATAGCATATTATTCCTTTTATTTTATTTTATTTTATTTTTTTTGAGCTTGATTCGCCTGTCATCAAGAATTTGTAAGTTGCCATTTCAGGTCACAGCACCTCCTGACTGACTCTCTCTCTAAACCTCTGCTTCCGTCCTTTCTTGTCTCCCTCCTCCCTCCCCCATCTACCCTCTCTCTCTCTCTCTCTCTCTCTCTCTCTCTCTCTCTCTCTGTGTGTGTGTGTGTGTGTGTGTGTGTGTGTGTGTGTGTGTGTGTGTGTGTGTGTGTGTGTGTGTGCAATCATTATCATGACTAATGGTATGCTTTGTATTGGAAAGTAAAGATGAGGAGAAATATTGTGGAATCTATGGCGAATATTGTGGCAGAAGAGTGTAGACATGTATGAAGGTGAACGTTAATTGGCCCACAGGGAATTAATGACAGTTCCATATGCTGACGTCTCGAGGGGACTTCTTGTAGTTGTTCTCTATAAATATATTCCAATGTTTTATTTATTTTATAATACTTATATCACAGTTAAGTTATACTTTGCATTGACATTATTATTCACTACTACAGAACCTACCTTGAAAGAGAGAGAGAGAGAGAGAGAGAGAGAGAGAGAGAGAAAGAGAGAGAGGGGGGGGGCTGGTCATTCCCAGGGGACAAGTGGTCACTCCTCACCTCTCTCTCTCTCTCTCTCTCTCTCTCTCTCTAGCATGCAGACTCACCCACCCTGAACTCAAAACATCATCCTTCCTGCCTTCCTATCCATCCCCATCCCCTCTCTTCACCTAGCTTTTTGCCCACACACACAACATTTGCACACACACACACACACACACACACACACACACACACACACACACACACACACACACACACACGTTTTTTTAAATAACTGACGACCTACCAAAAAATCTATCATTCTATCAGAATATATATATATATATATATATATATATATATATTTATATATATATATATATTTATATATATATATATATATATATATATATATATATATATATATATATATATATACATACACACACACAACTTAGAACTATAAAACTTATATGTAAACTTCAGGAAAGTGGCAAATGAGGACCTCCCCTTAGAAAATTCCATGGTGCGCCCCTGCTGGACACTGATAGATAAATAGAGGCTTCACATTGTTTTATTACTTAAGCGTCGTGTGTGTGTGTGTGTGTGTGTGTGTGTGTGTGTGTGTGTGTGTGTGTGTGTGTGTGTGTGTGTGTGTGTGTGTGTGTGTGTTTCATAGTGACGGGATGGGGGCAGGGGGATTCCACCAGTGAAGAAGGTTTAGATGAGGGAGACATGAATATCGAGTGATAGAGAGAGAGAGAGAGAGAGAGATTGTATTTTCAATGTAAATTTTAGAATATAATGAATATTTATAAAGGAAATATTACTGTTGATCCTTCGATCAGTAATATTATTGTAAATCAGTTTATGTTTTTTCATAAAGAATAGTAATAAAACAATAAAATAAAATAAAATAATTTTTCTTCATCTTTCATGGCTTCCCAACTCCTCCCCACATTCCGACCCGGGCCACTCTCATCCTCCATCCCTCCTCATATGGACCGATATCAGGACACTGACAGATAAATAGAGGCTACACATTGTTTTATTATTTAAGCGTCGTGTGTGTGTGTGTGTGTGTGTAGAGGAAAGAAAACGGAAGAGGGAAGGAGGAAGGTTAAGAATCCCGAGGGGACCTCTTAATCCTTCACACGGTCACTCGTGTTCCGATTTTGGCAAAGGCTTTGTAAAATTCTCTCATTCATGTTTCCTGAGAAAGGGTATAATGGGCTTCACATTCTTGATCGACGTCCAGTACCACCCACGCGAATCTATAAGTGTGTCAATCTATAATTAATTTTGTTTGGATGGCCTGGATGGCCCGCTTCACTGCTATATCATTTATATTACATTCTTGCAATCTCCATACTTTCTTTAGCTTAGGAAAGATGACCCACTTTACTACGTTTTTTTAATACATTATTCTTGCGATCTTTAAACTTCGGAGGGAGAGGTGGATTGAAAGGTTTGGTGTAGCCTTCATTATAGCTTCTGCAGTACTAGGGGTCGTTTCTTAAATGACTGAAAACGCTTAGAGGCGGCAATACTATAACCCAGATGTCCTCGCACTGAGCGGGTTCATCCCCAGCAAGTAACGAGGGCCCATACATCGTGCTGGCAGTAAAGGAGTTAGGACGGAACTTACAATACCCCTATCATCATCATCATCATAATCCGGGCCTCCTTTCCCACATTAGAGCAGGGTGAGGAGTAGCAATGTCCGGACAGCCCAAATTTGCCCATTCCAATGGACCACACTTCCATTCACTCACCATTCAAGCCCCCGAAACCCTGGCTCTACCTGACACGCCAAAAACATTCACCACGTTCTGTGGCTTAACGTACACGTATCCGACAGTCAGTCCGGACGCTGTCACATTAATAAGGGGTGCCAAATCCCTAATCATGCGCTTCTCCTCACAATATTCATCCAGCCAGCACGATCTCTTGTCAGTCCCCTAGCCTCACCGACTTACAAAAATGCCAAAAACAGTCCGAATACAAAATCTCTAATGACAGTAATAATAACCCTGTGAATTTAATACCACACATTCTTATTCCAGACAACTGTATTAATCATCAGAGAGGCTTTTCGAATTGAATAAGATGGGGGTAAAGTCTTAATTTTCTCTTCAGTGTGAGTGGTATTTAATAGCTGAATAAAGCCGCGTAGAGGTAACAAGAATGAATTAAGACGTCATCGTACTGTAAGGGCACACACACACACACACACACACACACACACACACACACACACACACACACACACACACACACACACAGTTACAATGACAGCCTTGCCCGCACTAGGATATACACACATATGGGCAGAATCCGCAAGAGTGGTGCACATCTGGGTTGGCGTGTGAGCTGTGGGTCATGAACTAAAAACAACTGCGAACACAGGAATTATATTATTCATAGAAGGTCTTGACTATTTTTTTTATTTTAGTCTCCATAACACTTTCGAGTAAACATAAAAACATAAACAAATTATCTAATACTTTACACAAATTAAGCCCAGGAAACTTTAGTAATATCCCCTCCCCCCATCTCTCTCAACCCTACCTCGGCAAGCAACTTTCAAGAAGTTTTAGACTTTAGATGGCATATTACACAGTCAAAATCTCTAATACCTGCTAAAAAATATGAAACATGAAAAGTGATGTCAATGGAAATATTGGTGTAACTAAATAACAGAATTAAACAGTGCCAGTGCCCGATCAGCCTTATCCTTTCTATAATTTTACCATGGTATCCCTGAACTATGATTTCTTCTTATATTGTCATTTCCAAATCATCGTATTCAGCGTAGAGGTTACATAGTGAAGGAGTGAGTTGGTCCATACCTACAAGGGACCTTAGTCATAAGAAGACATAATAAAAGACGTCATTGTATTGGAATGGTTAAGAAAGAGATATCCATAGTATAATAAGCAGATCGGTATGGTACATACAGTAGGTATTGTCTCAGCTCTGTTAAGTTGGTATTTGAAGTTGATAACTGTTGTGGCTACATATATATACATATTACATATTATCTACATATACATATATATACTCGTGTACAAACACACACACACACAAATATATATATATATATAACCTCCACTACCGCCTCCCCAAACACGCCGGGAAAGAATGAAAGAGAGGGTTAATGGAAGAAAGCAGAGGAAGAGTGTGAGGATGGAAAAGAATGACGGTGAGGGGAGTGGCGAGGGAAGGGACTGGAAGAAGAGAGAAGGATGGCAGTGGAGAATGAAATAAGCCGTGAAGGTAGGAAAAGAATGAAGGCATACAGAGTGGAGGAAAGAAGGAAGGGGGAAAAGGTAGAAAGAAATGGAGAAGGAGAGCGTTGGAAGATGAAAAGGGAGACGTAAAGGAAGGAAGAGGATGGAGGCAAAATGGGTGGAGGAAGGAAGGAAGGGGGGAAAAGATCGAAAGAAATGGAGGAGGAGGATGAAAAGGGAGACGTAAAGGAAGGAAGAGGATGGAGGCAAAGAGGGCAGGGGAAGGAGGAGAAGGAGGGAGTATCTGAAGGAACAATGCCTCCACTGTCAACTGAACACAGAGTGAGTGAAGCAACAAGCCACCTCCTCTCTCTCTCTCTCTCTCTCTCTCTCTCGCCTTGCTCCCTTTCTTCCTGTCTCTATGTCTGGCCCTGTCCTCCCCCCCCCCCTCTCTCTCTCTCTCTCACCTTCCTTCCTGCCTATGTTTGTGTCTGTCTGTTTGTCTGTTTGTCTCCCTGTCTCTGTCCTTGTCCTTCCCTTCTCTCTCTCTCTCTCTCTCTCTCTCTCTCTCTCTCTCTCTCTCTCTCTCTCAAGTATCCTTCTCCCCCCCGTCGCACCACTACCCCCGTTCTTCCTCTTCAGTTCCTCTATTCCTCCCTCCTACCAGTACCTTCCTCCCTTCTCCCTCCTCTCCAGTACATCCTTCCTCCTACTCCATTACCCCTCTTCCTCTCTTCTTTCCATTACCTCCCTCCCTCCTCTTCCACTTTCTACAGTACCATCCTCCTTCCCGTCCTCTCTCCTTCCCTCCCATACCATCATATAGCCATCCACCCACATAGCCACACGATCCTGGGTGGAAATAAGGTGCGTCTTTTCTCTAACATTATTACCTTTAACTTTCACTGTGAGAGGCCTTCTTTAAACTGAATATAGACGCATGGTGGTAGTAAGGATATAATAAAGGTGACATCGGAATAAGGGGCTCCTGTGGATTATTTACGAGAGCGAGAGAGAGAGACTGCATGCATTAAATGACCTGGAGATAGCACAAATAAATGTCATCGGGCTGAAGGGTTTAAATAAGTGGGAAATGATACTCCGCGCACACTTAAGCCTCTTGTTCGTATCCAGGGCCGTATTCTAAGTGGTAATGAGTTCGTGATGCCACTTCCTGATCGATTTATTCTGCATATTACCCCTCGGTGTCCTCTTGTATGTTACTGATGTAAACTGTCGATATTAAAATGGTATAAACAGCACATAAGAAAATGTCAAGGTGTTGTATGGAAGAGAAAGGTGTAAGATTCCAAATAAATCGCTAAGGAAGAGGTGTTAATATGCCCCCTATGCCTGTTAAAACAAGGGTCACATTTAAACAACTCGATCACATTCCCCCCCACCCCTCTCTCTCTCTCTCGCACACACACACACACACACACACACACACACACACACACACACACACACACACACACACACACGCTTTCCCATTCACTACGCCTAGTTTTATCGCTACTATTTGTCTATAACTTCTCTCCTTCATTTGCCACCGTCTGCTTTCCATCATCAACATCCACTCTCCTTCATCCACCACCTTCCATCCTTTATCAGCTTTCTCACTGCCTATATTATTTATCACCATCCACTAAAAAATCTTTCGTCACCTCCTTTCATCATCCACTTTTCAGTCACTTCGTTCACCACTGTCCATCATCCATTCTTCATTCCCTTTCCTCAGTCCACCTATCCACCAGCCTCGATCGTTTACTCTCCTCCATCCACCTCTCCAGCTGTATCCACTTCAGACATCCACTTTCCCCCACCTTCCATTCTTATCAGTTTCCTCATTAGCCACCACTCTTCATCCATTCACAACATCGCTATCCATTTTCTTCGACCCACCACTCATTATCCATCACCTTCCATCAGTCCCTCCTTCATCCACCAATCTTCCATTACCGCTTCATTATCCACTTTCTTCCATGTACTCCATCATCGTTTTTCTTTCATTTTCTCGCCGTCATCAACCACTCTTCTTCCATCATCCACTTCCGCACCACCCACTCTCCTTGCTCCACCAATCACCATCACTACTCTTCGTTATCCACTCTCTTCCATCACCTCGCCGTCATCCACTCTCTTCCATCACCTCGCCGTCATCCACTCTCCATCCTCATCCACTGCCCCATCATCCCCCGGCTCCCCATTCATCACCTCGCCCATCCTCCTCCATTCCAGGTGCCCCTCTTCAAGGCTAGTCGTGTCCTGCCTTGCCCTGCCCTGCCCTGCCCAAGGTCACCCCATGCCCCTGCCTACATCATCATACCCACCAAGGACACGCCCTCCCCCCACAAGACCCCCTACCACCAACCCCTGTAACGCCATTTCACCCCCCATCCACCGTCACCTTTATTCTCACCTGGCAAAGATCCGGTACCCCTTTTCGGCTTGAAGTAGTTGATGGTCAAGAGCGGGCAGATAATAGGGAATATTTGACTTGTAACCAAGGAGACTCACTTCTACTTAACAGCTAAGAGTCATCGAATTCCGTCCGCGCAACCACAGTTTAATATCAGAGTTATGGAAGAGACTAGGTTCCGTCTCTGAAAACACACACACACACACACACACACACACACAAAGTGCTCACCATCCCCTAACTACCAACCACCTCTACTCCCTACTCCAACCCCATCACCCCCTACTACTTCCCCACCACTCCCTACTACTTCCCCACCACTCCCTACTACCATCACTACGACTACCCCTACCCACTAGCACCACCACGACCACCCCCTAAGTACTCGTAGCCGTCCCCAACCCTCAGACTTCCCCACCCACCCCTTACCACACTCCTCATCAGTCCCTACTGCCACCCTCACCCCCTACTGCCACTCCAGCACCATCCATCACAGCTCCCCAGGTACGCAGTTGGTGCTGGAAGGGAAGGCATGGGAGAGGGAGACAAGGGCGGATTGAGGAAAAGATAAATGGATGGAATGACAGCCAAACAGACACGGGCTACTCATGGATAGACATATGCATGCTCACTGAAACTCGTTATTTTTTATATAGTTATCATTAGGTACAAAAATAAATCTTACTATATGGAATCGGTATCATCTTCAAGGCCACCAGTTCCACAGTTGGTAAAATGAGCCTTACATCCGTAATTAAAAACTTATCACTATATAAACTTACCAGACTTTTAATATTGACACATAACACTGGATAATAGTCCTTAGGAAATCTTTTATTGCTCGCGATAAAATGGTGAAAAATTAACACAAAGTAACACTAAACGATTATTTTACATTTTTTTTTTTTTTAATAATGCCATTGCTTTTAGTCTATAGTAAATACTGATACATACCAAAACTTAGCAGTAACTCTAACACAACTAAAATCATCTGGAAATTGGTTTAGAGTGCAGACAATTCTCTACCGTCACAAGAGGCAAGCATACATTTTCATAAACGTTCCCTTGCACGAGACACAGAAATAAAAGTACATACAATTACTAATGTTAATATCTACCAGTGTATATGTGCTGTCGTTTCCCTGGCTATGAAGCGGATGGATGGATATAGAGAGAGAGGGGAGAATGGAGAAGTTGAAGACTGGTTGGATACAGAATCTAAAATAAAAGAGAAACATATGGGTGAATAAATGAATGGATTAATGACTAGCTGGCAAGCTTGATGAATGGTGGTGGAGAGAGAGAGAGAGAGAGAGAGAGAGAGAGAGAGAGAGAGAGAGAGAGAGAGAGCGAGCAAGTGCTACAAAGGAGGAAGGAATAAAATAAGAACGATAAGCACTGAACCTTGGCGAACCCTTCGAGAGCATAATAAGTATTGATACACATGACCTTCAGAATACCCCCCCCCCCTCTCTCTCTCTCTCTCCTTCCCAGCCTTCCCTCCTCCTCCCTCCCTCTGTCTCTTGCTCCTCCCCCCCCCCTCCATCTCCAAATTAATCCAACCCCCCCCTCCTTCCTCCCTCGCTTCCTCTCTCTTGTTCCTCCTTCCTCTGCCTCTCCAATCTAATTGATCTCCTCCACCCACCTTCTTATCCTTCCCCACCCCAACCTTACTTCGTCCTCTTCCCTTCCTTTTAACCTCCTTCCCTCTATGCCTTCCGTTCCTCCCTCCATCTCTCTTCCATGTTCACGCCCCCTCTCTTCTGCCTCTTTAACTTCCTTCCTTCTATCCGTCCCTCCCTTCCAGTTCCTCACTACTGCCATTCCCGTTCACAGTCTTTACATCCTTCTCTTCCCTGTTTACCAATTCCTTCACATATGCTTTTGTGTTCATTCTTGTTCTTATTTCTTCTTTACACATCCCTCTTCCAACTCCTCCCTTTTATGTTGTTCTTATTCTTTACACCCACCCTTCTCAATCATCCCCCCCCCTTTTTTTCTCCATACACCCCCCTCTACCTCCCTCTTTCCCCTCTCCAACCCCTTCTATTGTATTACCTTCCTTTCCATCCCCAGTCTCTATATCCTCATCTCATCCCCTCCACCCCTTTACGGCCCTCTCCCAGTCACCCTTTTTCTTCACCTCCTACCTCCCCCCCCCCTTCCCGTGCATATACCCTCTCTCGACTTTCTTCCTCTCCCTATCCAACCGCATTCCATCCCCTTCGCTTCCTTCCAAACCACCTATCCTGCCTTCTCTCCTCCTTCCTTTCCAGTTCCTCCTATTGTTTATTTTTTCTCTTCATTCTCTTTCTCTCTTCTCCTCACACTCTTCTTACCTCGCTTCTAGCATCTCCCTCACTTCCTATATCCCTCCTTTTTCCTACTCTCCTCCTTCCCAGTTCCCTTCCCCTTACCACATTCACCGTCTCTTCTACCGTACTTTCTCCCCCTTCTCTCTCCTCCCCATCCCTCTCTCGCTCTCCTCTCCCCCTCTCTCGCTCTCCTCTCCCCCTCTCTCGCTCCCCTCCCCTCCCCCCTCTGTGGCAACCCTCAGTAAGGCTCTGTGGCAAGCATTTAAAAGGTTAGGCTCATACGTAATCACCGGTACAAGCTCACAGGTAGGCTTTCTCTCTCTCTCTCTCTCTCTCTCAGCGGATTTACGGTTCATTGTCTCTACTTCATTACAATTTTCTCTTCAATATACTCATAACTACGCAAGGCTGCACAGACATACGTGAAGAATCTCTCTCTCTCTCTCTCTCTCTCTCTCCATAAAGGGAGTGCTAGTAACTGGACACGCCCACCTTGCCTCACTCTTCCCTCCTCTCACTTTCTCTCCCTCTCTCTAGCCCAGTTTCTTTTTTTAGTTCAATTTCCTTTTACTAGCTCCTCTTCCTTCCTTATTTTCTCTTTCCCCATTTTCTCTTTTCTCATGCGCTTTTCTTTCTTAGTACCTCCTCTCGTTTTTTTTTTTCCATCCTTTTTACCTCCTCTCACTGTTCTCTTCCCCACCTCTCTTCTTCCTCTTATTCTTTCTTCATTCCTACTCCTTACCTTTTTTTCCTCTCATGCTTCTCTTTTCTTAAACTCTTTTATTTAAGCTCTTCTTCTCTCGTTGGATTTGCTTTCCCTTCATTTTTTCTTGTTCAAAATATCAGTGTTTTATTTTGTTGTTTCTCTAGGGCGTTTACTTCACAATCTTCTCTTTTTCACATTTCTCCTCCACAATCTTCTACTGTCTTCTCTTCGTCAAGCACTATTTCGCTCACTTTCTCAATTACTATTCCTCTTCTCTTCATATCACTTTCTCTCTCTCTCTCTCTCTCTCTCTTTGATGTTGAGTACGAGGTTACCTGCTTACAAAAGACAGCAAACTGCCTGACTAAAAAAAAAAAAAAAATACTGAGGAACGGTAACATTAAACCAAATTTTACCATGAAGATTTCTAAGAGACAGAAAACACTTCCTTTTCTGTGTGTGTGTGTGTGTGTGTGTGTGTGTGTGTGTGTGTGTGTGTGTGTGTGTGTGAGTGAAGGAAGGAATAACGACGAATTAGCCCCAATCTATATTATGGCTCTATGGCACTGTAGGAGTAGAGGGAAAACAAGGCCAGAAGAAACACGGAACTATCAAAGAAAGGTAGGATAGGAGAGCTGAAGAGGACAGTAACGAGAGAAAGACTGGAGACAAAACGGCCCCCCTTTTAATCACCTCTCACGACAAGCAGGGATACTGGGGAAGCATTCTTTCTCCCCCCCCTCCCCCAACTTTCCCCAGGAGGATTTGAGTGTGAAGACATTACCTGATTCTGGAAAATATATCCTTATAAATACCCTAATTATTCTTCAAGGCTCCCGTGGGATTTGTTTTACATTTATCCTCATTTGTCTCTAGCTAAATCCCCCCCCCTCCCTCTCTCTCTCCCTCTCAATTCCTATTCCACCCCTGCCCTGCCTTGCTATCACCCATTTTTTGCCTCCTCCTTGCATTCCATTACCTTCACCCTCTCCCCCCACTTTCCCACACTCCCTCAACCCCAGACACCCATTCCCCCACTCTGTACTACCCCTTCCCTAACCTTTATTACTTCCCCCTCCCGCATCCCTCACTCCCCCTCCCGCACCCCATACTCTCCCCATCCGCTACTTATTACTCTCCCTTTTCCTCTGCACCTTGCTCCTCCTTTCCCCCCACTCCTTACTCTCCCCTGCCCAGCCCTTATTCCTCCCATCCCCACTCCTTACTCCCCCCTTTTCCCTAATACTTACTCCCTCATCTCCCCACCCCTTACTTTCCCCCTTCCCTTAGATTCCTTACCCCCATGCTTAATCTCTTACTTCTGCTCATCTCGATCCTCTTCTCATCTGAGTTTCCCTCTCAAAATCCCTCCTTCTCATCATCTAGACCCCATCCTCTCCCCCTTCGCATCATCCAGACCCATCCTCTTCCCCTTTCATTGATTCAAATCCCCTCCTTTCCCCCTTCCCCTCAAGCAGACCCCATCCTCTTCCCCGTCCCCTCATCCAGACCTCCTCCCCTCCCCCTTTTTTACCACATCCAGCTGGGCGGACTTGCATCTCTTTGTTTATGTCTCTTTGTCCACCTGTCGGGCAAACAAGGCGGGGGCTATTATCCTCTCTCTCTCTCTCTCTCTCTCTCTCTCTCACACACACACACACACACACAAACGAGTTCGGTTCCATCCGATCCTTTGTCTCTTCAAATCAACATCCCATTACTAACATATATATATATATATATATATATATATATATATATATATATATATATATATATATATATTTTCACAGCTAATTTTCTTTTACTCCCTATTCCTCAGTCTTACACCCACCTTCTTTCCCCACCTGCCTCTTTCTCTCCCTTTGCTCTCGTCCTTCGGAAAACGTTACTTACCTTTTATCAGTCCCTTGACATTCAGCTTCTCTGGGACAATGCAGTTTTTATCCATGCCATCTCAGTCCTCAGTCACACGAAAACTTGTGACTTCCTCTCCAGGGTTCGGCACCTTCGAATGTTGTTTTTTCTCTAAGTTGTTCTAAAACTGTCGTCTCTCTATCCTGAATGCTAGGTTGTATGAAGAGATTAACACTAGAATATGATGCTAGTCACGAAAAAGTTGCTATGGAAAGGATGGAAAGCAGCATTTTTTTTTTTCTACCAAAGAGCTGCATAAAGATGCAAAAGGACAAAAATCTAGACCAAGATAAGGTGCAAATGGTATAATCTACTCTTTAACCTGTTCATTAAGAACGATAATGTACAGTTCCATAATCTCCCCTATATTAATGCAGATATAGAATTACTTCGTAGCGAAAAGGAAGTGTGCAATGACTGCCTGTATTAAAATTAAACGAAAACTCCGCAGTGAAGGTATTAACACTGCATCCCCCTCGTCGCCTCTTTAAGTTTGTTCTCACGTGCATCAGGGACTTTTGTGCGGAGCCTCGACCCTCACCTGCTGACCCCTGCCTTTTGTCTTCTGCTTTCTTGCTGCTTTTCCAGTGTCTTCCTGCTTACCCTCTCTAAGTCTCCCTTTACCTGCCTGTTAGCTAGTACACAACCTTTTTCCACTTTGTGTCGTAATCACAATATCCATAATACGGTACATGATTTAGAAAAAAAAAAAAAAAATGAAAACACACCCTTCCACGAATATGACTGGTTTACGGGGGAGAAAATGAAGCCGCTTTCACACCAAGACATTCTAACCATGACGTCACCATTCACTTTCCTGGTACTCTCACAAGCAGATTATAGTCATGTTCTAAAATCGGTACGTCGTCAAGAAAATAGATGGGGCTTCAATGCCTTTAAGAGGACACTTCGAAAAAATTTTGAGATGAACCAGCAATCACAAAATAAAATGTGGATACCGTAATATATGTTCCTTTGAGATTTATTCTGCACATTACACCTCAATAACTTGTTTTATGTCGATGTAAAGTATGTCGATAATTGAATAGTATAACTCAAATACAGAATACTGATAGCCAAAACAAAGACATACACACACACACACACACACAAAATCGCCAAGGAAGAAGAGCACTGATGCGTCCTCTGCCACCAAAAATAAAGTCCTTATTAACATACCAATCCACTGTATCACGGTTTATGATCATGGTAGATGGGTAGCAAGAACTCAGGGTACAAGGAAGGTTTACGCGTAATCCGTAGCACATGATGTTCCTCCTAAATAGGTTGATTTTCCACTAGAATGATTCTTTCTCAACATTCTTGCCTCCCTATTTACATTCTCCACCTGCCCGCCCTAACCAAACCCGCCTCTTTATCCATGCAAGCCTCACCACGCACCCTTTTACACCTTCCCAGACACACACACACACACACACACACACACACACACATTCCTCCCACCCACCCCTTCTCTTCCCCTCCCCTTCGCACTCTCTGGCATCGACCCCCGGCCTAAATAATGCATCGAACGCACTGTAAATCCGTTCACGTTCTCAAGGACCTACCCGGATCGGTGTTTACGGCCTGCAAGAACGGTGCGGGAGCCGATCGGATGCAGGAGGTACTAGTGGGTGCAGACGGGGAACGCAAACATTCATTACGGTGCGAGTGGATCGGAAAGTGTGTGTGTGTGTGTGTGTGTGTGTGTGTGTGTGTGTGTGTGTGTGTGTGTGTGTGTGTGTGTGTGTTCATGGGGTTGTGCACGTGTAGTCTCCCTGTGTGTGGACATAACCTGCTGGATGTAAGAATATGATGTATCTTTCATATATTACGCATAAACATACTAACATGCGCGCGCACGTGTGTAGTGGGGTGGTGTACAAAGCAATATTACGTAATGTCTGACCCTGTGCCCTTCCCTAGATTTCTCTCACTCCGCTTCTCTGCCCTCTCCACCCACCCTCCACCAGCTCACCCCACCTTCACACCCCCGGCCTTACTCGCATACATAAATGTGAACGAACATACACACATACATACATACATACATACGCACGTACAGTACATCCATACATCCCAACCTCCACTGCGCACACCAACACACACACACACACACACACACACACACACAACCTTCCCTTCAGAGGAAACGAGGCTCAACAATCAGGCGTACATCGAACCGCTAAGGCATTTTGTAGTGATGTACAGACCTTTGTTGATACTCTGACTGTAACAGTTCGCTCATGCCACCCTAACAGCTCTGATCCCATCCAGTGCAATTTAAGCTTCTCTCATTGTAAGGTTGCCCTGGTGTCATTCAGACTGCCTTTGTGTCACTCAGACTGTTCCAGTGTCACTCAATTTCCCCCGGTGTTATGCAGACTGTGCCACTGCCACTCAGGCTGCCCTAGTGTCACTCAGACTGTCCCAGCGTCACTCAGACTATCTCAGTGTCACTTAGACTGCCCCAGTGCTACTCAGACAGCCTCAGCATTGCTCATCAGATTGTCCCAGTATCACTCAGACCACTCCAATGTCTCAGAAACCGCTTCGGTGTCACTAAGAAAACCGTAGTGCACAGAAACTGTCCCAGTACCCCTTAGACTGCTCCACTGCCTAAGAGTCCGCTTCAGTGTTACTCAAACTGCCACACTGGTAGCCTACCGATACTTCGACAGTCGCCGTGCCACAATTCACTAAAGTGCCATTGAAGGTGAGGCATTCTCTCCCTTACATCCCAAGGGTCAATTGATTCGCCTTACCTCCCAGGCAGTCTTAACACCCTTTTATCCTGGAAAGGAGTGATTAACTCTAAGGGTAATTACGTCTCCAGGGAAAATCAATTGTCCTAAAAGGTAAACTGCTTCCCTAACGCGTAATTTGATTATACCCGGGGACTGATGACTCTCCATGGGGGAAAATTCATAAACCCCATGAGAATAATGATTTACTGTCCACATATCTACCATTCACCCATGCATCTATTCACCCACCCAGCAACCTATTCACCCATATATCCAGCCGATGATCTTATCCAGCCACCCATCCACCTGTCCACCCACCATCAACCTATTCATCCACCTATCTCTTTCCATCCACATATCCACCCCTACCCATCCACCCACCCATCAGTCTTCCCAGCCACCAGCTCACCCACCTACCATTCTCCTATCCATCCACTTATCAGCCCCCTATCCATCCTCTACCTACCCTCCCATCGACCCACTTACCCTCCCATCGACCCACTTACCCTCCCTCCCATCCATCCACTGTCAACCCACCCATCCATCTACCTCTCCACCCATCAATCTTCCTACCCATCCGTGTATCCATCCACCCACCGTCATCCACCTGCCTACTCGACCATCCACCTGACTATCCACCCATCTACGTCCCTGTCCACCCACCTATAGTGTTCCTCCTCGTAACATAGGGTTTGGGTGGAGTCACCCCCTCCCTACACTATTGCCATGTTTCCTAACCCTACGATGTATAACGCCTGTGGTTTGTGTAGTAGGAATGATACATAAACATAACTCATACTAATATAACTGTAATGAAAGTGCTGACATGTATCAAGGAAGAATAAAACTATTCTGCATACTATATTATACGATAATAGAGAAACGTGGCATAAAAATTTGGCAGTGTTGCTCTAAAAATATTCTAATTATTATTTACTTCCCCAACACTTCTAACATTGCTAATTAATTTAGCAAGTATAATTGCAAGAAAATTTGAAGGGATAAAAGTGGGAAGAGGCGATCCTTTCATAATTAAAATAAATATATCAAACAGCTCTGGGGTGGCAGCACTCACGCGACACGTGTTTGTGTGTACGCTGTGGGAGGTCACCAACCCCCTACAGGATTTAGGCCTATTGGGGAAACCTCTATAAAAAAAACGCGCCGTGACTTTTACCTCAAGGGTGGTGCGGAAATAAAGTCAAAATTATAATCCATACATAAAAATGGAAGTAAAAAACCATGGATGACACATAACAAAATCTAGCGAGAGAGAGAGAGAGAGATAGAGAGAGAGAGAGAGAGAGAGAGAGAGAAATAATAATAATAATAATAATAAAACTTTATTTCCACTAAATAGTGGGTATTCTTATACATTATACAGTAGTACAGCATACAGTATGAAAGTTCTATACACAATATAATACAAGTTGATACATATGGTGGAGAATAGTGACAGAGAGGTAAATGGTTTAAAAGGTGTGGGGACACTTAGGTTAAAAATAGATCAATTAAGGGATTTAGGAACGAAGGCAGTGGGAAGGATTAAGACAGATGGGATTGTAAGATTAGGGAGTTTGAGCAATAGGGTAGAATGTATGCTCTCAATAAAAGTATAGCAATTATCAACGGCTAATTATTATACAGGTGTTGATGGTGGGGGTCTATATTTATAGGAGGTGTTGGTGGTGGAGGTATAGCGGGTGTTGTTGATGGGGGGGTTGGTGGGGGGAGGGGGATAGGGGGGGTTGGGGGCAGGGGTATAGGGGGTATTAGAAAAACGGAGATCACAAGAGGGAAACAGTGTCAAGGTCATCGCTGATGGAGAGGTCAGCTCGGAAACGTGGCAACAGTGCAGGGAGGGGGTGACTCCACCAAAACCCTACGTTTCGATCTGTCAGACTATAGCCATGTAGGTAAACAGGTAGGTAGGTAACAGGTAGGGAAATAGTTGAAGAGGCAGATAGATATAGGTAAGAGTACGCCAATAAGTATATACACAGGTACTTAAGTAGGTAACTAAGTAGGTAGGTAAGTATGAAAGAAATACGTAGGTAATCTGGAAAAGGGGTAAATGAGTGGACAGGCTGGTAAGTAAAAGGTTGGCAAGTAAAAAAGTATTAGTAAATAGGTAAGTGGCTGGGTAAAAGGACAATACTGCAGACTGGTAGGTAGGTAAACAGGTACGGTACGTAACTACATTATGTAAACAAATAGGCAGGTAGGTAGGTAAATAGGTTTGTTGGTTGGTTAGTAGGTAGTTGGTAAATAGGTGGGTAGGTAGGCAGGCAGACAGGCAGGAAGGGAGGTAGATTCATTCGTAACTGGTTGAAGCAGAAGATATATAGGTAGGTAGATAGGTGAATGGGAAGGTTAAGGCAGGGTCGGGTACAGTAGGGTAGGATTTGATACGGCAGGACAGGGCACTGTGGAGTGGGGAGAGGCACGGGAGGCAAGGATAGGGTAGGAGAG
>NC_137047.1:26859012-26864012 GCF_032717465.1 Coenobita brevimanus | reverse complement strand
GAGAAATGTTTCAGGAGACAGCGTGATGTGAACAAAAAGGGAGTCTTTAAATATTCAGTCAATTGGTCTAGTGTCCACCCTTGAGAGTTCCCAGAATTCTTTAACTGAGTTAACTGAACCTGCTTTGAGGGGTAACTTAAATTCTCATGATGGAGCTCCTCTTTTGAGCAGTAACGTGGGTGACACTCTCAAGAGTTCATGTGCTAATTTCCTGTCTGATGGTTTTGTCAGTCCTCTGGACAGTAATGACAGGAAATCAGTTCAAATATATCGTGATACAGGTGCTTGCCAATCCCTTATGCTGACCAGTGTTCTAGGCTCTAATGTTAATTCCTCTGATGAAACTGTAATCTTACAAGGTGTAGGGAATAATTATTTCTCTGTCCCTCTGTGCAGAGTGAATTTAGAGTCTGGTTTTGTTAATGGTTCCGTTATAGTTGGGTTGGTTGAGACACTTCCAATGTCAGGTGTAACTTTCTTACTTGGAAATGATATTGGTGGAAGTCAAGTGTGTCCAGCTCCTCAGTTGTCTAGTGAGCCAGTGGCTGCGTCCCAGGATTGTGATGTCCCTGATGTGTTCCCTGCATGTGCTGTCACTAGGGCTAAGTCTAAAGTTACTGGTGATTTAGAGGATAATGATGATGATGATGTTATCCTAGCTGACACTTTTCTTGCTAATTTGGACCACTCACCAGATGAGGCAGTACCCCGTAGTGTTCATAATTTGTCTCGTCAAGAGTTGGTTGAGTTGCAGGTTGCTGACCCTGAGTTGAAAGGTCTAGCTAACTCTGCTTACAGTGAAGAAGAGTCAGCCGGTGCTTCTACTTGTTATTATGTAAAGTCAGGAGTACTTATGAGGAAGTGGAGACCCCCAACAGCATCAGCCGACTGTGAATGGGAGGTTGTACATCAAGTTGTCATCCCTCGTGTTTGTAGGCAGGATATCATTCGAGTGGCTCATGATTCCAGTTTGGCAGGACATGTTGGAGTGAGGAAGACTGTGGCACGCATTTTGAAACACTTCTACTGGCCAGGTATCTTCAGGGATGTTTCCTGGTATTGTAAGTCTTGTCACACCTGTCAAGTTGTGGGGAAGTGTAATCAGACTGAAAAGGTTGCACCTCTAGTTCCCATTCCTCCTTTTGAGGCGCCTTTCACCCGTGTGTTGGTGGATATTGTGGGCCCTCTTCCTAAGACTTCTTCAGGATTTTCTTATGTGTTGACCATAATTGATATGGCTACTCGTTATCCTGAAGCCATTCCACTTAGAAACATCTCAGCAAAGAACGTGGTTAAGAAAATGCTAGGGTTCTTCACAAAGTTTGGTCTGCCCAAGGAGGTACAGTCCGACCGGGGAAGTAATTTCATGTCAAACGTTTTCAAGCAGTCTCTGAAAGAGTTGGGCATCACCCAGATCACGTCTTCAGCTTACCATCCCCAGACCCAAGGAGCGTTGGAGAGATATCATCAAACACTCAAATTGATGCTCAAGAAATACTGTTTGGAACATCAGAAAGACTGGGATAAAGGTCTTCCATTCGTCGTATCTGCCGCAAGAGAATCTCCAAATGAATCACTGGGCTTCTCACCTTTTGAACTGCTGTTTGGCCATGAAGTGGGAGGACCCCTTAAGTTATTCAAGGAATGCTGGCTGTCGGAGGAAGATGACGTCAACCTGCTGGAGTATGTGATGAAGTTCAAAGAACGGCTGTCCACTGCTTTACAGCTGGCGAGAGAGAATTTAGGAGCTGCTCAGGAGAAGATGTAGACTTGGTATGATAAGAAGTCCAGGTTACGCCACTTTCAGCCAGGAGATCAGGTTTCGATTCTGCTACCAGTTCATGGGCAACCTCTTCAAGCCAAGTTTAGTGGCCCTTATTTCGTGGAGAAGAAACTCAGTGATGTCAACTATGTCATCGCCACACCAGATCGTAGAAAGAACAAGCAACTATGTCACATCAACATGCTAAAGTTATATCACAGGCGGGACGAAAATAATCCAGTCTGCACTGTAGCTGTTCCACCCGAGTCTACAAGTGAAGTTCTCCCATGCAGCATGAGCCTGAGTGATAGTTTGGGGAAGAATCCTGATATCATGAATGATCTCCAGACTAAGCTTTCTCATCCACCTCCCAAGGCAAGGCAGGAGTTTTCGGCATTACTGCAGGAGTACCCGCAAGTGTTCCGTGCTACTCCAGGAAGAACCACTGTGTTGATGCATGATGTCGATGTTGGAGACGCAAAGTCAATTAAACTGCCTCCTTACCGTGTGAACCCAGTGAAAGTTCCTCTCATCCAGAAGGAGCATGGCTACCTGTTGGACCACAAGATGATTGAGCCCTGTCAGAGCGAGTGGAGTTCTCCTGTCACTCTAGTCCCTAAGCCAGGTGGGTCACAGCGGCTTTGCATTGACTACAGACGTGTTAATCAGATAACCAAAACAGACACTTACCCTCTCCCTAGCGTGGAAGATTGCATAGACAAGATCGGAAAGGCTAGGTACATAAGTAAGTTTGATTTGTTAAAGGGATACTGGCAAGTACCTATGACTGAACGTGCTAGGGAGATCTCATGTTTTGTAACATTAGGAAAGACTTTTGCATGTTCTGTAATGCCATATACAGATTGTTTTAGAGTAATAAGAAATTTCCTTTGTAAATTTCTTTTTTCTTTGTGGGGAGGTGTTACATAGCCTATGATTTCATCATCCTTTGTGTAATTTTAACGCACAGTATGCTGCATGTTTGATCACGAGCGTGTTCTGCCTCAGTCCCCCCCTTCTACCGTTATAGTAGAGTAAGTCGTTCTCTCTGTTATTCAGAGTGGGATTGTCAACTCTCTGTCCCCATGGCTTCATTTGCGCGTCCTTCTTACAAGTTGTATCAAGCTCTGCTGGCCCCTATATAATGAGCTCAGTCTCTGCATCATTGCCACTTAGATCTGCTCCTCATTTTGTTCACATCTCTGTCCTCCCCTGTACAGATATTATTATTATTGTGAGTGCTCAAGAAATCTCCAAACATCTAGCAGCTGTGTGTGATTTGAGTATAAGCGGCATTTTTCTTGTACTGTGTAGAACATAAGGTTAATTCTTAGGCCTAGTAGGGGTTTACAAAACATGAGATCTCCCTAGCATGTTGGGTCATAGGTACTTGCCAGTATCATTTTGATAAATCAAACTTAGTTATGTATCTAGCCTTTCCGATCTTGTCTATGAAATCTTCCCGAGGGAGAGTATGTGTTATCTGGCATTCACTGGTTATCTGATTAACACGTCTGTAGTCAATGCAAAGCCAGCTGCTGACCCACCTGGCTTAGGGACTAGAGTGACAGGAGAACTCCACTTTCGCTCTGACAGGGGCTCAATCATCTTGTGGTCCAACAGGTAGCCATGCTCCTTCTGGATGGAAGGAACTTTCACTGAGTTCACACTGTAAGGAGAGCAGTTCTGGTGACTTTGCGTCTCTCCAACATCGACATCATGCATCTTTGAGTGGTTCTTCCTGGAGTATGCAGGTGCTGCGAGGCCTCCTGCAGTAATGCCGAAAACTCCTGCCTTGCCTTGGGAGGTGGATGAAAGCTTAGTCTGGAGATCATTCATGATATCAGAGTTCTTCCCCAAACTATCACTCAGGCTCATGCTGCATGGGAGAACTTCACTTGTAGACTCGGGTGGAACAGCTACAGTGCAGACTGGATTATTTTCGTCCCGCCCTGTGATATAACTTTAGCATGTTGATGTGACATAGTTGCTTGTTCTTTCTCTGATCTGGTGTGGCGACAGCATAGTTGGCATGCTGAGTTTCTTCTCCACGAAATAGAGGGCCACTAAACTTGGCCAGAGGTTGCCCATGAACTGGTAGCAGAATCGAAACCTGATCCTCACAGCTGAAAGTGGCGTAACCTGGACTTCTTATCATACCAAGTCTACATCTTCTCTAGAGCAGCTCCCTAAATTCTCTCTACTTGGCTGTAAAGCAGTGGACAGCCGTTCTTTAGAACTTCATCACATACTCCAGCAGGTTGACGTCATCTTCCTCCGACAGCCAGCATTCCTTGAAGTAACCAAGAGGTCCTCCCCACTTCATGGCCAAACAACGGATTCAAAAGGTGAGAAGCCCGAGTGATTCTGTTTGGAGATTCTCTTCCGGCAAAAATCTGACGAATGGAAGACCTTTATCCCAGTCTTTCTGATGTTCCAAACAGTATTTCTTGAGCATCAATTTGAGTGTTTGATGATATCTCTCCAGCACTCCTTGGAGTCTGGGGATAGTAAGCCAGAGAGCGTGATCTGGGTGATACCCAACTCTTTCAGAGACTGGCAGAAAACGTTTGACATGAAAGTACTTCCCGGTCGGACTGTACCTCCTTGGGCAGACCAAACTTTGTGAAGAACCCTAGCATTTCCTTAACCACGTTCTTTGCTGAGATGTTTCTAAGTGGAATGGCTGGGATGTGAGTAGCCATATCAGTATGAGGGTCAACACATAAGAAAATCCTGTAGAAGAAGTCTTAGGGAGAGGGCCCACAATATCCACCTGTACACGGGTGAAAGGCGCCTCCAAAGGAGGAATGGGAACTAGAGGTGCAACCTTTTCAGTCTGATTACACTTCCCCACAACTTGACAGGTGTGACAAGACTTACACAATACCAGGAAACATCCCTGAAGATACCTGGCCAGTAGAAGTGTTTCAAAATGCGTGCCACCCAGTCTTCCTCACTCCAACATGTCCTGCCAAACTGGAAGTTGAGCCACTCCGAATGATATCCTGCCTACAGAAACACGAGGGATGACAACTTGATGTGCAACCTCCCATTCACAGTCGGCTGATGCTGTTGGGGGTCTCACCTCTCCTGCATAAGTACTCCTGACTTTATATAATAACAAGTAGAAGCACCGGCTGACTCTTCTTCACTGTAAGCAGAGTTAGCCTAGACAGCAACTCAGGGTCAGCAACCTGCAACTCAACCAACTCACCAGCGAGACAAATTATAGACA
>NC_137047.1:26851512-26854012 GCF_032717465.1 Coenobita brevimanus | reverse complement strand
GTCTCTTAACCTCCCTTCTCCTGCTCACATATTCTTCTCTCTTCTCTCTCTCATCTTCTCCCCTACCTCTACTCGCCAACCATTCACCATATGCCTTCTTCTTTTGTTCCACAGCTCGTTTCACCTCATCATTCCACCATGCTGTCCCTTGCACACCCTTATATCTCCTCCTCACTCCACAAACCGCCTCATACGCTGAGCCTATCTCTTCCGTGAATATCTTACATACGTCTTCCACCCCTTCCATCTGCTCTAGCTCATACCTTCCCAATCTTTCTTCCACTATGCTCTTATACTCTGTCATTTTCTCACTATCTTGCAATTTCTCCACTCTTCTCACAGGAGCTGCTTCCTCCTGTCTTCCCCTTCGTCTCCTCAACCACTTTCTTTGCAGCTCTACCTTGGCCATCACTAAGTGATGGTCCGAGACTCCATTCCCCCACCTTCTCCATACTCTTGCATCCAACACTTGTCTTCTCATTCGCTCATCCACACACACGTAGTCTATCATTGCCTTTCGTTCAACAAGTTCACCATCACTCTCCATGTATACCGGTGGATCATCTTATGACGAAAGTAGGTGTTGGCTATTGCCAACCCCTTACAAGCACAGATGTCCACCAAAGCACTACCATTCCCATCTACTTCAGCTGGCACACCCCACTGACCAACCACTCCATCCACTCGTACATTCCCAACTTTGCCATTCATGTCTCCAATCAACAGCACTCTCTCGCTCCTCTCAAACTTGTCCATACATGCTTCTACTCTCGCCCAAAACTCATCTTTCACTCTTGCCACTCGATCCTCTGTTGGAGCATACACACATACAATCGCCCATGCTTGTATTCCTACTTTCATCCTCACCCATACAATCCTTGCACCCACTGTTCCATACTCTCTTATATTCTCCTTCCACTTCTTGCTTATCATCAGACATACTCCCTCTCTTGCCCTCTCATTCTCACTGACTCCCGCACATATACCTACACCATATTCCCATTCTCTCACCCTTTCACCTTCCCATTTAGTTTCAGTCAATCCACATATATCCACTTTTGCATCCTCAAGCACCTGAACAATCTCTCTCTCTTTCACTTCATCATTCACTCCTCTCACATTCCATGTTCCCACCCTAAGAATGTCCTTTGTCTGTTCCTTAGTCGTCAACGTATGGTCCGTCCGGGTCCGAGGCGCTTTATTTGCTTTTTTAGTTAGTTCTTTTTACGGGGTGGGGCACTATAGTCTGACAGATCGAAACGTAGGGTTTTGGTGGAGTCACCCCCTCCCTGCACTGTTGCCACGTTTCCGAGCTGACCTCTCCATCAGCGATGACCTTGACACTGTTTCCCTCTTGTGATCTCCGTTTTTCTAATACCCCCTATACCCCTGCCACCAACACCCCCTATACCCCTACCCCCAACAACACCCCCATCAACAACACCCGCTATACCTCCACCACCAACACCTCCTATAAATATAGACCCCCACCATCAACACCTGTATAATAATTAGCCGTTGATAATTGCTATACTTTTATTGAGAGCATACATTCTACCCTATTGCTCAAACTCCCTAATCTTACAATCCCATCTGTCTTAATCCTTCCCACTGCCTTCGTTCCTAAATCCCTTAATTGATCTATTTTTAACCTAAGTGTCCCCACACCTTTTAAACCATTTACCTCTCTGTCACTATTCTCCACCATATGTATCAACTTGTATTATATTGTGTATAGAACTTTCATACTGTATGCTGTACTACTGTATAATGTATAAGAATACCCACTGTTTAGTGGAAATAAAGTTTTATTATTATTATTATTATTATTTCTCTCTCTCTCTCTCTCTCTCTCTCTCTCTCTCTCTCTCTCTCTCTCTCGCTAGATTTTGTTATGTGTCATCCATGGTTTTTTACTTCCATTTTTATGTATGGATTATAATTTTGACTTTATTTCCGCACCACCCTTGAGGTAAAAGTCACGGCGCGTTTTTTTTATAGAGGTTTCCCCAATAGGCCTAAATCCTGTAGGGGGTTGGTGACCTCCCACAGCGTACACACAAACACGTGTCGCGTGAGTGCTGCCACCCCAGAGCTGTTTGATATATTTATTTTAATTATGAAAGGATCGCCTCTTCCCACTTTTATCCCTTCAAATTTTCTTGCAATTATACTTGCTAAATTAATTAGCAATGTTAGAAGTGTTGGGGAAGTAAATAATAATTAGAATATTTTTAGAGCAACACTGCCAAATTTTTATGCCACGTTTCTCTATTATCGTATAATATAGTATGCAGAATAGTTTTATTCTTCCTTGATACATGTCAGCACTTTCATTACAGTTATATTAGTATGAGTTATGTTTATGTATCATTCCTACTACACAAACCACAGGCGTTATACATCGTAGGGTTAGGAAACATGGCAATAGTGTAGGGAGGGGGTGACTCCACCCAAACCCTATGTTACGAGGAGGAACACTATAGGTGATTAGTTTTAG
>NC_137047.1:26782378-26839878 GCF_032717465.1 Coenobita brevimanus | reverse complement strand
AAATTGTTGAGTGCTGTGAAGAGTATGTACGAGGGAGCTAGGGCTACCGTGCGAGTGGATGGTGAGCTGAGTGAGTTCTTTGATCTCAATGTGGGACTGAAACAGGGTTGTGTGATGTCTCCATGGCTGTTTAATATATACATGGATGGGGTTGTAAAGGAGGTGCAGGGTAGGGCAGTGGATGTGGGGGTGGCTCTAATGAATGAGGGTGAGATTTGGAAGCTTCCGGTGTTGCTGTTTGCTGATGATACAGTATGTAGGAGGAGGAATCTGAAAGTTAATGTCAACAAAAGTAAAGTTATCGTGTTTGAGAGGAATTAAGTCACAGAGTGTGCAGTGAGGTTGGATGGTGAGGATATGGAGAATGTGAGTGCATTCAAGTACTTGGGTAGTGTGATGAGTAAGGATGGAACTCTGGGGGATGAAGTGCGTGAAAGGGTACAGCAGGGAAGGAAGGTTGTTGGTACACTGAAAGCAGTGATGAGAAATAGGGAGGTGAGTATGGAAGTTAAGAAGTCACTGCATGATAGTATTGTGATCCCTACCCTGACGTATGGAAGCGAGGCATGGACCTTGCAAGAGGGGAACAAGTCAAGAGTGAGAGCAGTGGAAATGAGTTACTTGAGAGGAGCATGTGGAGTGACAGGTTGACGAATGAAGAAGTGAAGGAACGCTGTGGGGTGGATGTGGATGTGGTTGAGAAGATTAGGAGAAATACACTGAGGTGGTTTGGACATGTGAAGAGAATGAAAGACTGACTAAGAGGGTGTATGTAGGTGAGGTGGAGGGAGGGGGAGGGAGAGGGATAGGTAGACCGAGGATGAGGTGAAGGGATGGAGTTGAGAGGTATATGAGGGAGGGGGTAGTGAGTTGGGGGAGAGAGAGGAGTGAGTTGGGGGAGGGGGGTCAAATGGTGGGTGACAGCGACTTGGAGGCCTTTTGTCTGCGGCCACCCTTTGCGGGATTAGGGCGTCGGGCAATATATATATATATATATATATATATATATATATATATATATATATATATATATATAAATATATATATATAAATATATATATAAATATATATATATAAATATATATATAAATATATATATATAAATATATATATAAAAATATATATATATATAAAAATATATATAAATATATATAAATATATAAATATATATATATATATATATAAATATATATATATATATATAAATATATATATATATATAAATATATATATATATATATAAATATATAAATATATATGTATAAATATAAAATATAAATATATATATAAATATATATATATAAATATATATATAAATATATAAATATAAACATATATATATATATATATATATATATATATATATATATCACCTGCCTCACGCACCTGCTCTCATACATCTGCCTTAATCCCGCCATGTTACACACTTTTCACTATGTTCTTCAGTGGTACTAGCTTTTCTCACCCACACACTTCCACTTCGACACCCCTCCCATCTCTCCCATTCCATAGCCCGTACACCTGCCCCACACCTGCTCGCACAACTGCAACAACTGTGAGTGACTTGACAGACCTACAATTACCAAAACAGACGAGTATATCCGGGTGACCCACTTAGCTGGCAACGCTGGCAGCACTGCTATGGTATCTCTTTGTTGTTGCTGGGTCTGGTAATACGGCTGAGAATGCTATAAATCTGCTATGATTACACTGCCAGGACTGCTATGCCTCAACTACGCCTTTCGCTGCTATGAACTCTGTTCTCCTGCTACGGCTTCTACTCTTCCACCATGCTTTCTGTGTAGGAGCAACCATATTTCTAGATCATGACCATACCCAAATACAGGCATATTTAATTTAACTAATTTGAGTTATAAAATGTATTATAATTCTACTATTATTAAGCTGCTATGACTATCGTAAATTGCTAGAGGTAAATGGTATGGTTTTTATGATTTTCCTGTGACAACAACTTAGACTGCTCTTCTTGTATAGTGACAATGCTACGATAAAACTGCTAATGAATCAAGCACCGTATTCAGCTAAATTCTTACATGTTTTTCTATTTCCGTCAACAGTAAGTCCCTTTATACATTCACAGTCGTTATCCTCCAGTTCCACCACCACCAATATCACCACCATCACTATCATCATCATCATCACCAACACCACCGCCACTACCATCACCATCACCACCACTATCACCATCACCACCATTACCATCAGTTCCACTCCATCGCCACCCTCTTCCATTTCTTGCTGTGTGTGTAATGTAGCTGAACGCTCATGGTGTGTGCGTGAGCGTTGCAGTGTGTGTGTGTGTGTGTGTGTGTGTGTGTGTGTGTGTGTGTGTGTGTGTGTGTGTGTGTGTGTGTGTGTGTGTGTGTCTGTGTGTGTGTGTCTGTGTGTGTGTGTGTCTGTGTGTGTGTGTGTGTGTGTGTGTCTGTGTGTGTGTGTGTGTGTGTGTGTGTGTGTGTGTGTGTGTGTGTGTGTGTGTGTGTGTGTGTGTGTGTGTGAGAGAGAGAGAGAGAGAGACAGAAAGAGTTATATTATTTATCAATAAGAGTCCTATTTAACCCCTTCAGTACAATGACCTTTTTGTATATTATTTTGGCTCCCTCTTTATGGTCCACTTCAGCTAGAGAGGGATTAAAACCGTCAAGCAAACCCTTCCCTACAAGAGTCATTTTTAACTCTATTCTTGCTCCCAACAGACGATTTTATCAAGCTTAGCAAGGCCCTCTCTCAGCGATGGGGTTAGCCTCTCTCTCTCTCTCTCTCTCTCTCTCTCTCATTCCACTCCATTTCCCCCTGCCATCCCGTCCCTTCCACCCATGACTCCGTCCACTCTTTTGCCGTCACACCTCTTCCACACCACGCTGCTCCACCCTTCCGTTCTCTCTCTCTCTCTCTCATTTTACGATATTTTCAATTATAATTCCCTCTTTCTTCCTTTTACACCATTCCCAACCATCTTTCTCTGCCCCTCCCCCCCCCCCTTCTTTTTCGTCTTCCCTTACCCTATAAAATTTTTGCTCTCTCCTCTTCCTCCCTCCTTCCCTCTCTTCCTCCTTCCATTTCGACCTCAGTCTCCCCTCCCTAGTTTTTCCTCACTTACCACCTTACCCCTCCCTTCGTTCCTTCACCACCATCAGTCAGACATACAATACACTGTTTCTTCTTATCTCCATTCCTCCCTCCCTCTTCGCTTCACTCTCACTCTCCTTCCCACTCTCGTCTCCCTTCCTCCTCCCCTTAGTCTGCCCTCCGTCCCTACCACACTCCTGCTTCACTCCCTCCATCCCATTCTCTCCCCACCCTTACAATCTCGCACTCTTTCCTTCTCGCCTCCATCCCTCCCTCCACGCACTTTCCCCTCCTTCCCAGCCACTCGTCCCCTCCCACTCCTCCCTCCCCTCCCGTCCACGCTCCCTCCCTCCTCTTCCTCCCTTCCATTCTCTCCTCCCACAATCACCCATGAAAGGAAAGTCGATCTAGAACCCACGCACACGCATGTAAACACATACATGTACACATCCTTTATACAGATCCCAGCAATCATACTGATGCGTAAACATCCTGGACACACACACACACACACACACACACACACACACACACACACACACACACACACACACACACACACACACACACACTCTCTCTCTCTCTCTCTCTCTCTCATTCTATTTTTTTTCAACCTTTCTCCCCTACATTTCCATTCTTTCATCCCTTTCCTAAATCGTGTTCTTTCTCCTTCCACCCCCCCTCATCACGTGACCTCTCTCCTCTTTCCTATTACTTCTCTCTTTTTCCTGTATAGTCTCTCTCTCTCTCTCTCTCTCTCTCTCTCTCAGCTGTCTTCACGTGTCTCTCCGTTTTACATTCACAGACATTTCTCTCTCCGTGTGTTTCCTCCACCTCCCTCCAACATTCCCTCTTAATGCCGGCACAACAAATCCTTCCTTCCCTGTCTTTCCTTCACATTTCTTTATTTCCTCTCTTCTTTACTCCCGGATTCTCCTCTTCTCTTCCTTTATTTTTCTTCTCTCCTTTCCTATCCTCAGTATTTCTCTTTCCACCTTTTCTTCTCTTGTCACTGATCTTTTCCTTTCCTTCCCTCCTCTTTCCATACTAACTTTATTAAATTTCATTTCTTGCTTCCTTCATTTCATCTTTCCTTCTCGCCTCTTGTTTTCTTTTTCTTCTTTTTCCTTTCCCTGCTTCCCCTCTTCTCTCTCCTTCCCTTTTCTTCATACTCTTCTCCTTTTCTTCTATATCTTTCCCTTTCGTCCTCTGTTCCTTCCCTGTTTCCCTCTTCCTTTTCCTTTCCGTTATTTCCCGTCTTCTATTAATTTCCTTCTTTTCCCTTGTTTATCCATTCCTTACTTCACCCCTTTATCTCTTTTTTTTGTCCTTCCTTCCGCACCATACCCATCCTTTCCTTTATTCCATCATTTTAGTTCTTCATGCTCTCTCTCTCTCTCTCTCTCTCTCTCTCTCTCTCTCTCTCTCTCTCTCTTCTTTCACACCCTTCTACACTTCCATCTCTCCTGTTTACTTTCCTTCTCTCCTCTCCACCATTCTCTCCTCCCCTCCATGTCCCTACCTCCTCCCTCCCCTCACCTTCGTTGGCTCATATTTTCCCTACCTCAGCTTCCCTCCTCCTTATCTGGCTGTTTCCCCAGTGTTATTTTCTGGGAGTATGTGAGGTATGAGGAGGGAATGAAGAGTCAAGTATTGGACCAGGGATGAGTAATGAGGATTGAGGAGTGAAAAGTGGGTGGGGAGAGGGGTGAAATGTTGTCGTACCGTATCGTGTCGTTTATAAGGGCTCCAACTTGCATGCGTCGGCCTTGGTCACCTAATGGCGGCTACCCACGCTGCTCGATCTCTAGCAACCTCCCTATTCAGTCTCTTATCCCTACGGTCACACTCATGGCCTCGTCCCAGGTCTTTTTCGAACTGCCTCTAGCAGCACTATCCCCGACGTTCACACTTTTCACTTTCCACACTCAATTGTCATCCTCCATCCTCTCCACACGCCCAAACCATCTCAATCTACCCCTCTTCATCACAACACCAGTACACTCCAGTCCCGTCCTTCAATCGTAAACCTAGCCTTCCGCCCCTTCCCCCCCAGGTTTTGCATTCAAGGATGCACTACACTTCACCTAATCATTGTCATTTCTGTACTCTTGAGGTCACAGATATCCTACTCCTTTACTGCTTGGGTCGAACTACCATACAGCATTGCACTCTTAACACATGCCACACACAAATATCCCTTAACACGGAGGAAGAGCTCTGAAAATGTCAGGGGCGGCAACAACTCCCTGAACTTTCTCCAACCACTCCTTACTCCAGTCCCACCTCTGGCACATAAACAAAACGCTTCCACACACTCAAGCAGCTCGCCAGGAAGATCAATCCTTACACGCCTGACGATCTCCACTGGCTTCCCCGGACACATCACACACACGATATCGGCATTATCTCACAGTCTACCTCTAATACCACTACATCTCTTATGCACACACTTATCACAAATACTGCACAAGATGGAATTATTTCCCACGTCCTTGTGGCAAACCGCACATGGCCACTCTCCCTCTGCTTTGACAGTCCCGCCACCAGCCCTACATACCATCACTTTTGTTTTACCTGCATTTACCCTCAAGCCCTTGTGCCCCATACCATCTCTCCACTTCCTAAATCCTTTCTCCGCCTCCCTTTCATTCTCTGCAATCAACAACAAGTCAGCAGCATACATCATCTCCCATGGTAGTGTGAGGAATGAGTGTAAGGATTAAAAAGTGAGTGAGGACTGAAATGTAAAGTTAGATATGAGAAGAAAGCTGGGTCAGAAATGAGTAGGGTGATGTGTGAGGAATGAGGAGAAAGATAGTATGTGCAGGAAGAGGATGGGGAATGATGCATAAGAAATGAGAGGCAGATATATCATTACTACAAGCGTCAACGAATACTAGTACCTGGCCAGTCTGAAATTAATATGATGACGATTTTAACTCCAAATTAAATAAACAACATAAAACAAGTGCGTAACGTACGAATTATTAAACTGAATACTTTTTTTCTTTTTTTTCACGGAGAGAGAACTTAAACCCTCATGGATACCAGACGTCATATATTGCTCTATTTCTTCTTGCACATTATTTTACTCACCCAGAATTTTTGCATAAAGAAAAAGTGAAAGTAATATGTAACTCCAGTTTGATGTCTCTCCTAAACTAAGTAAAGCTGCTTGGAGACCGCATGAATTAAAAAAAAAAAAAACCCGTAGTGAAAGGGTTGACTGATATGCATAAAATGAAAAACAATGAATATTTACGTCTGAACACCAGATCATAAAGAATACCTAAAAAAAGCCACATTCACTATCATACGATCGTGCATCAAGATTCCCTTTCTACAGAAGACTCGATTATGGGACAATTACTTAGTCAAGAACGTGTAATCGATCCAGTAATTACCGTCCCTGATTACAATTACCCCAGGTCAGATGAGAATGAGGAAGGAGGGAGGAAATGCGGCAGGGAAGGTTTGTATGGAATGAGGAGTATGGGATGTGACTAAAGGAATGTGAGGTGTTAGGAGCTAGGAACAGGGGAAATAAGGAATAAGTGAGGAGTGAGGGAGAGCGTGATGTATAAGGAATGTAAAATAAGGTATGTCTGAGGAGAAGAGAGGTGGTGAGGCGTCGATATGATTGTGAGGAGTAAGGGAGGGATGTGAGGAATGAGGAGTGAGTAATAAAACTATTGGAACGAGTGTGGATTTTGTGTAGGTTTGAGGAATTAAGGAATGATTTTTAAAAAAGTGGGAAAGACGAGTGAGGCTGTGGAATGATGAGTTGAGGACTGAAAAGAGAATAATCAGAATGGAGAAAAAAGTGAGATGTAAGAAATAATGAGCTAAGGATTGAAAATGATCGAAAGTGAGGAAGGGTTAAAGTGCGTGGGGCTGAGGAATGGAGAAAGAATAAGTGACAGAATGAAGACCTGCGCGAGGTGGGAGGAATGAGGAGTTGATTAATGAAAAGTGAATGAGTGAAAAGGGAGGAAGATATCGAGATAAGAATGAAGAGTGAATAGTAAGAAAATAAATGAAAAGTGAGAAAGAAAGGAACGATATGAAACAATGGGGAATGAATTGAATACGTGAAAGAGTGGGGAAGGCGAGCGTGTTTGAGGAAAAAAGAATGAGGGAATGAGAAAAGAGTGAGAACTGGGAGAGTGAGGTGTAGCTGAGGAAGGAGTGACAAGAAAACTATGAAAATTAGAAGTGACAGAGTGGTGAGCTGACGTGTGAGGAATGGTGTGTGGGCTATGAGAACTGAGGGATGACAGGGGTGGTGGTTGGAAAGGATGGTGTGAGGAGGGGTGATGAGTAAGTGGAGAGAGAGAGAGAGAGATCCCCCCTACCCATAGCCTACCACCCATACAGTGAGACCAATTTAACTTCTTAGACAACCTGCCACTCTAAGACCTATCTCCCGACTCCCTTTTTACCATCTCCATTTCTTCCTCCCTCTCGTCCCTCATTTATCTTGCCCCCCCTGCCCCCCCTCTCTCTCTCTCTCTTCAGTGTTCTCCTTTGACAATCCTTACTATCTCTCATACTCTCTTTCGATACCCTATTTATTTAACTTTGACTCACTTTCCCTCTCCCCTTCGACCTTGGTCTACTCGGCCGTGTAGTTTTCCCTTCCCGTTTCCTATCTTCCCATCGATTCTCTTCACATTCCTTACTTTTTTTCTGTTCCATCTCGTTCTTTGCTCTGTTCCACCTTTCCTTCTTTGCCTACTTTACTCTTCCTTTTCCTCCCTTTTGTTTTTTCCCACTCCATTTCCTTTCCCACGCAATCCTTCCCTATTCTACCATTTTTTTCCCTTAAACTTCATTCCTCAACCTGCCATTTCCTCCCTCTTCTACCTTCTCTTTCTTTTCTATTTCATTCCCTGCTCTGTCCTTCCCTTCCCTTCCCTTCCCCTCTCCTCTCCTCTCCTCTAAGCATACATGACAAGCCAGCCTCCCACCTAATCTGCTTTTGGCACTCCTCTAGCACTCCAAATAACAGGCCAGTGCCAATAATGATCTGGGGGTCGACACTGGCACTAATAGAGGGCCACGTCTCACTCCTGGCACCTCTGATCCTTGTCTGTCACTTGGCACCCTTGAACGCATCGAGGCGACGGTTTAGAGAGGCTAGAAATTTGCCCTTCAGTAAGAGGACCTATTTTTCATCTTAATCATGTCATTCTCATTCCCCTATTTCATTCAGCTTAGAATTTTTTTTCCGGAAATGGGTTACATACTGTCTGCAATAATCCTTTCATCAAGAACTATCACGTGCTGCGGAAAATCGTCTGGTAGTAAGAAGAATGAATACGAGAAGATGTCATACTTCTGAAGTGGTTAAGAAGGCTATTTTAAATGATGGATGTTGTCGACAGAATGGCTCGATCTTGACAGGCGTGTGTGAAGCGCATCTACAAATAAATAGCGATAGAAAGTAAATGTGCAGATGCTTATGAGGAGGAGCCACAATTCCTTCAATGATGTGTGAATGTGTGGCTTGATTCTCTGGCCATGTTATTGATAGTTCTCCCAGGTTAGTGCTTTCTCCTTTGCTTTTAGATTTTACCTCACCCCATTTTAGTTTTAAGTGCCAATAGGAGACGGATTAATGATGATGGTGATGAAGATGATTAACCTCCCCTCTTCCTGTAAAGTTTATCAGTTTTCTTCTTACCTGTAAAATGTCTTCTTTCTTGTGTCAGTCTGTGATTCCCAGTTCTGTTTGTGAATCTAAATTTTCTCGTGTCTGCTTAAGACCCAATCTATATTCTTGTCAACCTCTAACAATATCTACTCATATTTCCTTCTATCTATGAATCTATATTTACCTCTGAAAGTATCTGTTCACATTTCCTCCTATCTACCTGTGAATCTGACATTACATATTTTCTTCTATCTATCTCTCCATCTTCTTTCTTATCTACCTATTTGGCTACTCTACTTCTTATGTAGCTACCTGCGAATGCATCTATCAACAGCTTCTCTTGTCTTATCTATCCACATTTCGTCCAATCTACCAGTAAATCTAACAGCTTTCCCCTCCTGTTTATCGGTGAGCATATCAACGTTTCCTCTGATTATCCTGTGAATTTATCTAATCTACTTCCTCTTACGTAATGTGTGTCCTAATCAGCCAGTTAACCCTAACCCAAAAAGGGGTCTATTGTAATCAGAGGTGTGTCTGTCTCCTTATCCTTCTGTCCCATGTAGTTTGCGCGCGCGCGCACACGCACGCACGCACGCACGCACGCACGCACGCACACACACACGCACACACGCACGCACACACACACGCACACACACACACACACACACACACACACACACACACACACACACACACACACACACACACACACACACATCGCTTCCTGTCTAGTTACCGTTATGTATTTTCCCGCCACGTCATTCTAACTATCCCATCGACTTTATTTCTCTCTCTCTCTCTCTCCCTCTCCTACTACTACTACTTCTACTATTACTGCTGTACTGCTGTTTCCTATTACATTTACTACCACAATCACTTTCTTCTCGACCAAATTACCATGCCTACCACACTACCATGTCCTCCTCCTACTGCATCATAACTACCATCATCACTCCCTCCACCACCACCATCCCAGTACTTTTCTACATCATCTCACCTACTACCATCAACCTAACATTAACTACAATTATCACCACACCCATCACCATTACCATTCTGCTGGTACCATTCATCTCACCACAACTCCTACCTTCATCATGCATACCACCATCACCCTCACCACAACTGTTCTCATCTCTTCACCACTACTACCAGCACATTCACCACATCTACCACCATCCTCCTCACCACAACCACCACAACCTCACCACACCTACCACCATCATCGTGACTACAGCTACCACCACCTTTACCACAACTACCGCCATCACCCTACCATAACTACCATCACCCTCCCCGTAACTATCATCACCCTCACCACACCTACCATCACCCTTACCATAATTATCCTGACACCCACTGCATCCACCACCATCCTAATCACGTCACCATCACCACCTTCCTATCATCAAACATAACTACCATCACCTCCATCCTCACACAACTATCACCACCACAGCCATCATCACTACGTCTCAAGTCATCAAACCCACCACCATCACCAGCACAAAGGAAGGACAGCCAGGACCCCCAGGACAAGTGCGTGAGAGGCATGCTTGACATGTTCATCACTGGCGCGGGACATGTGTAAGACGCGCGGGGGGGGGGAGGGGGGAGGAAGAGAGAGAGGGGAGGGGAGGGGAGGGGAGTAGGGGGCTTGGGAACGTGGGGTATGTCGGCTATGTTGAGGGAAAGGAGGGGGGAAGGAAAGGGAGCACAAGGAAGAGCTCTTATATTCTTTTCCAGGAACGTGATTTGGATATAGACCGAACTGTACTCACCACCACCTCTCAATACAGCTCACCAGACATTAGTAGTTACCTGTAAGAAAAAGAACAGAAAATTAGTAAAAACATCAGAAAATTTATTACATTTAAACACGTACGTCTATTTGTTTATCTTTTGCGTATTGCTCTCCAAACGCCCACATCCACCTCTCTCTCTCTCTCTCTCTCTCTCTGCCACGTGCACACACAACCTGTAAAACTGTAAAAAAAAAAACAGGGACCGGCTTCGCAAAACATCAATTATTTTTAAATCTCCGTACCTGTTCATGGGGCGGGGATAGAGAGAGAGAGAGAGAGTAAAAGACATATCACTCCTCCCTTCAACCATTTAAAAATCATACATCTATAGAACACCCTGAATGCAAACTATATATGTAAAAACAAAAATCCCTTTATTCATTCCAATTGGTGACCTCAAAGGGGAAAATTAATGAAAATATATAAACTGACGATGAAAATGTTGAAATGGCCCGAAAAATGACGGGGAGGGGAAAAGCCGACGCATAATTTCCCGGAGTAACGTGACTGGGTGGACAAAAAATATGTATATCGTGCGGTACATAATGAAAAAATGTGGGGGTTACCGTACTAATGAATAGGATTAACTGGAAATGAGAGAGAGAGAGAGAGCACATTTCCTCAAGTTCGCTCAATCTAGGGAGAACAGTGCCTGTTTACGCGCAAGCCTTCATCCTCACTCCTACTGGATGGATAGATAGGTGGATAAAGGACGGATGGAGTGGAAGAAGAGATGGATGGACGGATAGATGAATTAATGGATGGACAATGGTATGAGTGGGAAAAACAGGATGAGTTGATGGGGGAAGGAAGAGGTTGAGTATAGATGGAAAGCTCGGTGACTGTAGGAACATGGATAGATGGAGAAGAGATGAATGGATATCAAACCAAGCTTCCACACAGTACAATACATCAAATAACATCTCTCTGCTAAATTATTCCTGTAAAGAACCTCACATAACCTTTTCAGTTCTCAATAAATGTATAAAAGTAACGAATACTGAAATAAATAAACCAAATGGGAGGGTGGTCTGTTGTCAGGATGTGGTGGTGGTGGTGGTGGTGAACATCTGGGTCACCACGTATTGATAGGACACTGGTTCGATGCCCTTGAAATATTTAAAGTCACCCACCCGCTACCTTACTCACTCACCACCCTCACCTGCAGCCCTCCCCTCCCTACCCCTATTACCTCATTCATTCCTGTACTCGAAGCTTAACTGTACTCTCTGTCCTCCAGTTGTTTGTCTCTGTTCTTCCATAATTTCTTCCTTTTCTCCTTCTGTCCTTCGTTTCGTTTACCCCCCCCCTCTCTCTCTCTCTCTCTCTCTCTCGTCCCTGTCTCACCTCTTTTCCTTGGCACATCCATCCCTTGTGTCTCCATCTGTTCCCTTATTTTATCCACCTCTGCCCTCTCTCTCTCTCTCTCTCTCTCTCTCTCTCTCTCTCTCTCTCTCTCTTTTCCCTCTCAGCTATCTGTTTTTACTCTTTCCCTCCCTTTACCTCATCCCTTCTGCTCTTCTTTCAATCCTCGTTGTCTTTCCTCTTTCATTTACCTTGTCCTACCTCATCTTGCCATTATATCCATCCTATCTTCCCCCCTTCCATCCATCTCTCTACCTCATCCCTCCTCATAAATCCTTCCATTACTTCTTACATCCTGCGCTTGCTTCCTTTTCTCTCTTCCTTTCTTTCCCCTCACCATTCCTCATCACTACCACTTGACATCCATTCATCCTCCATCTTACCCATCCCTGTCCATTCATACCCCTATCCCTGGCCATTCCTATTATCTTCTTATCTACCCTACCTTACTCTATTATGCTCATGCTCTACTCTACCCTATGCTGTTTTATTAGTGTCAGGCTCTACCCTAGGGTTCTCAGGTTCTGCTCTAACCCATCCTAATAATAAGTACCCTACCTATGACTGCCTACCCTACCCTGCCCTACCCTACCCTGCCCTACCCTACCCTACCCTACACTACCCTACCTTATCATACCTTAACCTGTCCAACCGTACCCTACCCTACTCTACCTCGTTCTATCCATCCTCTACTTCTCCATCTCAATTTCTTCAGCAGCAAGGTCGCTTCTGGTCGCAGCATGAAATATTTTGAGGATCTGAATTTCGCTGGAACACTTCTCGTCCATCCGCCCACCGGCTTGTCATAAAAATACCTGTGCTATTACGAGTCTGGAATGTGATACCCCAAGAATGTCTTAATACAGAGGGTTAAGTATTTATGCCCAAGTGGTGACCTGGGACGGTATTTGGCGCCTAATTCGACCCTGCAGTATTACATAACTTCCTTATCTAATAACCCCGTAATTTTCATGGCGTTTGTTATATTTTATTCCTGCTGCTTCGTCGGTTTTATTCAACGAGGGAATTACTTTTAGTAGGCAAGGTGTTGGTGAACGATACAGTCTACCTACGTCTTCTAGTTCGAAAGTTTCCAATGCGGTGAATTAAATGGTTTGTGGGTAGCAAATAAATATAACAACAACAACAATAATAATGATAATAGCAATAATGTTAATAACAATAATAAATAATATCGCAATATATCAACAGACTAGTAAAATAAAAAGTACTGAAAGCGGAAACCTTTGCCATACCTTCAATATTCTCCTGCCACTAAATTTTTCATCCTATGCTATACTATCATATTCTCTATTTTCTATCTACTGGAGTCTATTTTCCTCTCTCTCTCTCTCTCTCTCTCTCTCTCTCTCTCTCTCTCTCTCTAACTGGCGGTCCAATCGTTGGATCTTCAAATATTCAGGGTTTATCCAATATTCCTGGGAAGGGGAGGGAAGGTAGGGAGGAAGGAGGGAAGGGGTAGGGGAGGATGGATGGAAGGGAGGAGGAAGGGTAGGGAAATGAGTTCAGGGAAGGAAGGAGATACGGTGGAAATGAAAAGGGAAGGGTGGATGGATGGAGGGAGGGAGGGAGGGAAGGAAGGACAGATGGATGGATGGATGGAGGGAGGGGGGAGGGGGAAGGGAGAGAGGGACCGGAAGTAAAACAGGAAACAGGAAAATAGGAAGGATCCATAAGCGAGGAAAGAATGATGAAAGGAAGGAGAGAGAGATGGACGGCAAGGATGAATGACGCAGAAAGAAGGGCCGGGTAATGAAAAAGGGATATAAGAGAGAGAAAGGAGGAATAACTAAGGGAAAAGCGAGGAGAGAGAGGAAACAGGAAACAAGTATGGAGATGGAGGGAATGAAGGAAGGTAAAAAGAATGTCTGAGTAAAGGAAGGTAAGGGATTATATGAGAGAATGAAGGTAAGGGAATGTATGAGTGCATGAAGGTAAGTGAATGTATGAGTGAATGAGGGTAACCAGAATGAATATATGAATGATGGTACAAGGAAGAGAATGAACGAAGGTAAAAAGTAATGAAGATAAAATTGTAGGGAACAAGAGGAGTAAAAACAATGACGATATGACGGCAATAAAATGAGTTAAAAAATAGACACACAAAAAATGGAGAAAATACAAGGTAAGAATGAACGAAGGAAAAACGAAGGAAAGACAATAAGAAGGAAAAGGGCAAAATGCAGAATGGACAAGACAGAAGGAAAACGGAAAGCAGGGCGAAAATTCAATAAAGACTAGTGAAAAGAATAACGTGGAAGGACGAAGGAATGCAGGAAAAGACTGAAAGAAAACGGGAGAGGGGCGGAGGGAGGGAAGACTACAACAATACCATCAATACATAATCTCCTCTTATGACCCTAATTTGCAAGAAACTAAGGGGAAAAAAGAAAAGCTGAATAAAACATGAAATTACGGAGAAAAGTCAGCGTATATCCCTTTTTTACAACTGATCTAGATTCTCTTTTCTTTTTATTTTTTGTCTTTTTCCTTCTTTTTATTTTATATTTCTCCACCCCCCCCTCTCTCTCTCTCTCTCTCTCTCTCTCTCTCTCAGCCATCCTCCCGAGATTAATACCTCTGAGGGTGGAAGTTTACAGCCGGAGTCCCACCATTTCTCATCCACCTCCGCCCACCCACTCACACCCTTCTCCGCCCACCATTCCTCTCCCGCCCACCCGCCCGCCCACTTTCCCTGATGCACTGCTCACCCTTCTCTAACGCCATCTGTCCATTTTCTCAACCACCCATCAATATATTCCATTTCGTCCAAAAAATCTTTCATCCAGGTTTAGGGTCATGTACAAATGCATGAATCAGGCCTTAATCGATTAGAGGGCAGTGGTTTCCTTTGTGTGTGTGTGTGTGTGTGTGTGTGTGTGTGTGTGTGTGTGTGTGTGTGTGTGTGTGTGTGTGTGTGTGTGTGTGTGTGTGTGTGTGTGTGTGTGTGTGTGTGTGTGTGTGTGTGTGTGTGTGTGTGTGTGTGTGTGTGTGTGTGTGTGTGTGTGTGTGTGTGTGTGTGTGTGTGTGTGTGTGTGTGTGTGTGTGTGTGTGTGTGTGTGTGTGTGTGTGTGTGTGTGTGTGTGTGTGTGTGTGTGTGTGTGTGTGTGTGTGTGTGTGTGTGTGTGTGTGTGTGTGTGTGTGTGTGTGTGTGTGTGTGAAAGAGAGAGAGAGAGAGAATATACGGGTAACAATAAGTAAATATCTACTCATAACTTATCCTTCAGACAAGTTAATGATTACTATTACTGGAAATACGAAAAATTAATATCCAGTACTTATAAAATCTTGACTAAAATAAAAAATCACGTACACTAGTCTAGTAAATATTCAAATACATATCATCACTGCATCGTCAAATCTCCAGAGCCTATTTCTCTCACCTGGAGATGGAGATGGATAAATTTAGGCCGTTTGCAAGCACTGAGGAGCTATGCTGGATGTGTTACTCATAATTTTGCAACCTATCATCTTGCAATACCTCGTTATAATGTCATCAGTACCTGTAATCATCCTTTTCATGTTGCATTCTGGAATAAAACGATGATTCAAAGCTTATTTAAAGATATCCCCATCACCCTGTACTGAATAGGTGTTTACTAGGGTACAGTGCTCTCATTTAAAGTACATCACTATGTTTTTGGATCTAAGAACGGTAAGGAAAATGTACGATACTCCAAGATCGCTCTCGTACTGGATGCCTACATGTCCTCAAATATAGCTACCGTAACAGTATTTGATTCTCTCTCTCTCTCTCACCACTGTCATCCACACCTATATGTCACTTCCATCAATTCACCTGCCAACGCTGCCCATCACACCTTACCCCCAACCCCCTGTCAACCTCTCACCTCACCCTTCACTCTCCCACTTCAACCCACCCATCAGACTACCCTACTTCATCTCCTCTAATTCTTTTCCTCTGAAATATCTGCATAATTTTCCTTCGCACTTTTTCATGCCAGGTTTAATAAAAAATGACTACATAAGAGGTAGCACAAGAAACCATTTGACTTTCAAAATTCAGAATGCCAACTGCGAGCCATCTTCCTTTTTCTGATCTTTCTTTCTTCACTCTTATTCTCGTCCCCCCACCCCCATGTCCCACTATTACTACTGTATATTTCTGCGTCCGTCTCACCCACAGCACACACACCCTCTACAGTGCTAAAGGCTTAATGTTAAACTAATAATAAAACTGGCGAAGTGTCTGCCATCGGTAGAATAACACCTCGGACCATGATGTGCGTTGTACCCTCAGCATCCCAAGGCCAAATATTCACACCTGATATCCATAACAATTAAGTCACCCCCACCTGCATTATCAATGTTTTTAATTTCTGTTGCTAAGAGATGGTCAGGATTCGTGTAACTCTTCATCAAACCATCACTACCACCCTTCCTTCACCTCGATACCCTCATCTCCCATGCCCTGTCTCACCCCATATACTGAAATGTCCAATTGTCCATGTCAGGTCATACTGTGAGTAGGGATTGTGTACTTTACTCGCCATCATCCCTCTGTACTCTTAATCCCACAGCTCGCCCTCACTTCCACCTGCCGTGCTATCCGTTTGGGGCCGAGAGTTAGGATTATAAACATGACGATCCATATAGCTGAGGGATGAATCTGTGTATGTTAATCTCCAGTAACCTCTCCACATACAATTCTGTCCCTATACCTCCTCTCTTCTCCCCACCCAGTGCCACCCATAAACTCTCTCTCTCTCTCTCTCTCTCCATCACCGCCCTTGACATCGGCACGCGCCCTGCTCCTCCTGCCCCTCCATCCAATTTGTTCCTACCTTCCTCCCCATCCTTCTTCCTGTCCCTCATATTTTACATATTTCTCTCCTTCCTTCCATCATAAGTTTTTCCTCCTCCTCTTTTTCCCTCCTACATGTCCTTCTTCCTTCTGTCCTTTTCTTCCAGCCATCTTCCTTCACTGCTTTCCTTTCCTTCACGTTTCTCCTCTTTCCTTCCTGCCAGTCCTCATTTCTCTGGTTTCCTCCCTTTGAATCTCTCTCTCTCTCTCTCTCTCTCACTGAGTGGAGAGAAATGTGGCGTCCATCCAGGAACCAAACCTCCACACTCTTCGCGCCTCGCTGTTGTAAGGCGCTGTCTGCCACAAGGGAACATACACCATGGGACGGACCTGCAGGGGGCGGTTGTTTGCCTGGGATTGATGGGTCTCCTTGGCCAGACCAGGGTTAGTCTGTTACTACCAGCAAAGTGCGCTTTGTAAGCGCGTGACGAGCGAGGGAGCGTCATCACAGTTTGCCTCAGATATAAAATTATAGGCGGAATCTCCGATATTTAATTGCTTGCCAAAAAACACTGTGTTCCGACAGAAAATCTTTCTTAATTTGATTTCGTAATTGAGGCGTTCACCGAATACAGCCGAACACTTCCTTGGAAATCTCGAGATTTGAAGGGGTTTCTCCACCTTCATGGTAAGTTTTTAGTTGATAACAAGATCTACTGAATGAATGTACCACATGCAGAAAAAAATTCGCCACTACTTCACATTGAAGTAGAGTTATTAGCTTTTGCTAAGCGTGACGGTCGGGTTGGGCCGGATCAGGCCGGGCTGCTCATTTCTAAACTTAACTGAGAGTATACCAGAACATCTCTCGCTCGCTCTCATCTACTACGACATAGCCTACATACTTCGCTATCTTTCATTTTCGTATGTGCCTTCTCTTACTTTCGGTCAGTGCTAAATTTTCCTTCAGTATCTTTTTTTCTCTATTTTTACTTGTTTATTTTTCCTTGATTCAAATCTCTTCTATGTTCACATTCATTTTTCACATTTTTCTTTTTACATGTCAAGCATCGTCAGTCTTTTTCTTTCAACATAGTATTTCTGTTTCTTTTCTTTCTCTCTTTACTTTTAATCCCCCTTCACTGTCAATCCCCATCACTATCCCATCACCATCCTTCCATCTTCATCAAAAACCTCCCCGTTCATCCACCTCCACATCCTTCTCCATCAACTTCGCATTCTGTTAAATTCTGCTTTAGTCTCTCCTCTCTCTCTCTCTCTCTCTCAACCATCCGTCTCCTCCCAACCACCCAGCCCCACATAAACCATCCCACAATCCCCTCCTTCCCCCACAACTTCGGACATAATTCCCTCCCATTAGCCATTATACCCACCGAGTTAGCTCAATTTCACCTAAACTATCGGGGGGTTCAGAAAATGTGGTGTCGAAAAGTTTTTGGGAAAGCGCGATCATTCATTAAATAATCGAAATGTTGGAAAATTTTATAAGGTAACTCGTCCCGGGAAGGAGGTAAGTTGCGCAGTTTTTTCTCCATTTTCTTTTCTTTTGCCAGTTTTCTTTAATACCTAGGGGTAACTTCACTCACACTAGCTTTTCTGGGGAGGTACAGTATTATTACTCGACTGGATAAAGGAGCTCGTAGACTTGATTGCAGCGTCAGGAGTTCAAATCCTGGCTGTTGCAGGGATTTGTGTGAGGCACTGGATTTTGATGAAAGGTTCCTGTTCTTTCCATACGGCCTTCTGACATGACAAAATTTCCCATGCTAACACCTCTACATTAGTTCTGAATGGGAGATCCCTAATAACGTATGGGGAACCGGCATCACTACTCAAATGGTGGCATGCAATATCATAACCTGGTGCAGATGACTGATATTTCATAACTACTACAATAATACCTTGCCATCTCAAGTTCCGTGCAGAGTACACAAAGATATCGTTCTCCAGTAAATTCAAACCACAGAAGGCATTACATTAAATTAAACTAATTAACTAGAGGGGCACTCAGTGGAGAGCATCTCTTCGACGGCCAACGTAATTTCCAAACCACTCTTCATTATGGGTTAGGGTTTCTCATCACTGATAAGGGTTTCGCAAGAAGTGTTTTCTGGATTCGAATCTGTAATAGGATCCGGATCGGTCCAGAATGTTAATCGACTGTTCCCTGGGACATGGGCAATCTACCCAACAAATTTGGTCCAAATCTCTTCTAGTTTTTGAGTAATCCCGCCGACAAACATACAAACAAGGGTGAAAACATACTCGCATTGTCGGAGAGAACTAGGTCAGCGTCGACAATAAGACTCCACACTACACCAATCCACTCTACACCACACCATACATACACTGTATAATTCTCTCCGCATCGGTATTCCAAACCAAACCTCAGGAATAATACACCCTCCTCCACGTCACAACAGATCAAACTACATTAGTATTAAACCTACTCCCCCATGCACCACAACAATATTGCTCTCCTCCACACTACATCACAACTCACTATTACTATATTCTCCTCCACACCACACCACCCCACTATTACACCAACCTCCACACCACGCCACACCACACTAAATTGCAACTTCCTCCACACCATGTCACACCATACGAAATTTACACTTCACATATCGCAGCACACGACGCAAAATTACGCTCTACGCCACACCACACCAAAATTACACACCAGCACACCAACAAACCCCAGCAGACCAATATTCCAGCCCGATCCTGCCCAGCCAGACCTCCAATAGACCAGGCCGGCTCACTTTACATGTAGGCCGGCCGGGTAGAATTCAATATGTCTGATCGCTGGTGCATACAGACACCCTCCTCCCGCCTCACCCTCTACGCCCTCTCTCTCCTTTCTTTCTCCTCTCGTGCTGCTCGAATGTACATAATGTGGTTTTGTGGTGTGTCTGTGAGGAGTGGATGTTGTGGTGGTGGTGTGTCTGTGAGGAGTGGATGTTGTGGTGGTGGTGTGGTGCGGGTATGGTGATGGTCTGGAAATGTGGTGTCGTGTGAGGGGAGGTATGGTATGGTCTGGTGTGGTATGATGTGTGTATTTTAGAGGTGGTGTAGTTGGTATGTGTGCTGTAGAGGTGGTGTAGTGTGGATATTGTGATGGTGGTGTTGTGTGGTCATTGTGGTGGCGTTGCTGTATGGGTGTTGTGATGGTAATGTACTGAGAGTATTACAGGGGTGGTGGTGTGATGTGGTGAAGGTACTGTGGTGATGGTGTCGTGCTTATAAGGTAGTGTGTGTGTGTGTGTGTGTGTGTGTGTGTGTGTGTGTGTGTGTGTGTGTGTGTGTGTGTGTGTGTGTGTGTGTGTGTGTGTAAAAGTAAAGTTACGTATGTTAATGTGGTGGAATGAGGATGGAGAAATGTTTATCGTATGCTAATGCGGTAGGAACCTGTAGCGACTCTCAGCAAATTAATTTTATAATAAAAGTAATCTTATCTACGCCATCCAAGGTAAATGGAGGTAACATTTTCACCCCAGTTAGTCTGCCTGCACATCAGTATCTCTGTCTACCCACCATATGACAGGATATCTAATGGAAGGCACATGCTAATAAATGCTAATAATGTGTTGGAGTTCCTGCTGACCCAAGGATTTGATTATTAGATCTTGGTGATAAGGATGTCAAAGTACAAGGCCATAGTCGTGAATAGCAAAAAGGAAAGTTGACCTGAAATACTATCATGCCTGGTTTTCATGAGCTGTTCAGTGTGGCAGAAATATGCGGTTTACTTCTTTTTACAGTGTGTTACAGTGTGATGTGCTGGTGATGTGGTGCCCGCCCTCAGTGGTATGGTGAAGGATTTGCTGTGGTTTTGAGGTGAACCACAGAATTATAAGATACCTCGGGAAGTGTATGAATATCAGCCGAAAATGAGAAGTTTTGAAGGTTTTTGTGCTTAATCGATAATTCAATAGTTGCACAGATGAACCAGTATCATCAGAAGATATTACATAATTATTTTGTTTATTTGCGGTTTTCTCTCTCTCTCTCTCTCTCTCTCTCTCTCTCCTCCCCCTAAAGTGTCATAGCTGAGTGGGGGTAGGGAGGGAAGGGGAGAGGGAATGGGGAGGTGGGAGGGGGGTCGCTGGAGGGGGGGTTAGCAGTTCCGGTGCCAGAATCGAAAAGGAAAAAGGAAATTCGAGGATGATGGTGATGGTGGTGGTAGTGGTGGTGGTTGCAACTGTGGTAGAGGGGATGTGGTGGTAGCTGAACTGTGGTGGAAGTGGTGTGTTGTGGTGGTAGCTGTGGTGGTGGTGTTTTTGTAGAAGGCATGTGACGGTGGTAGTGACCATGGTGGTGGTGATGGTGGCAATGGTGGTAGTAATGGCAGTGATGATGGTAATGGTGGTGGTAGGCAATGCTGGTGGTGGAAGTGGTAAATCAGTTTTTGGTACGGGAATCGTGGTTGTGCGGTTGGACTGGGTGTGATGGTAGTGTGGTAGGAAGTGTGTGGTAGTGTGGTAAGAGAGAGAGCCATGGTGGTAGTTGTGGTGGCGGTGGAAAGAGTGATGGTGGTAGTGGTGGGTAAAGTGGCAAAGTTAGAAAGGGTTATGACGAGAGAGAGAGAGAGAGAGAGAGAGAGAGAGAGAGAGAGAGTAGGAAATAAGGAAGAAACGTGAGGAGAAAAGAAAATGGAGAGTAAATAATGCAGAGGAAGACAAAGGAAGGACCTAGAAAAAAAAATAATCTGAATTAAAAAAGAAAATTAACATCAATGGAAAAAATATTATAAAAAGGAGGGGAGGGAGACATGAGAAGGAACCCCCAAAAAAGCCGAAGGAAAAAAAAAAAAGTGTCGGGAAAGGATCAGATTAATAGGAGACAACTGTAAAGTGACGATGAGAAATAAAAGGAAACAGGACGCAGGATGGAAATGAAGGCCCCCCCCAAAAAAAATAGATAAATAAATAATAATAATAATAATAATAATACGTTGCGGGTAAGACTGACTGAACAAAACAGATCCAAACAGGAAAAATGGAGAGAAGAAGAGAACGAAAGACGTGACGAGAAGGAGCTGCAAAAGGGTGAAGGGAAAAAAAAAATGTGAAAACTGGAGAGGAAGGAAATATTCACTATAAAATACAAGAGAAAATAATAACGAAATAGAAAAAGCAAGATAATAACGTGAGACGAGGAGAACGGAATGAGGAAGGTTGAAAAAGAATAGCAGAGGGGAAAAAAAAAAAAAAACACGCATGAACGCAAGAATCTGTCAAGGAAGAATTGAAAATTAAGACCAAAAAAATGTCGCCGAAAATGTGTAATGGAGGGTAAAACACAAGTGGAAACAGATGACCGAAAGCCGAAACGCATAAACCCCACAGAAATTTGAGGGGAAAGAAAAATGCGAGGGGAAGGAGATACGAGGAGTGGAAGGAATGCGAGGGAAGTGAGGGGTGAAGACAGTGAGAGGCCGACCCTTCCCCTCACCCCTGTCCCACTCTGTCACTCTCTCCTCCCCTTATCTGCTCCCCTCTGTCACTCCCTTAACCCTTTTCTGTCAGTTCTTCGCCTCATCTCTCGTCCCATTTCTTTTCCTTCTCTGTTCTCTTTTCACTCCCTTGTCTACATCACCCCGTCCCTTCATACACATCCCCACCCTTCTTCTCCTTCTCCCTGTAACCTCTTTCCCCATTTCTGTTCTCCCTTACCTATCCACCATCCTGTTTTAGTCTTCATCCCTGTCCTTCCTTCTTTCATTAACTTCCTCCTTTCCACACTGTCACACACCCCTGTTTTCCCACTCACACTCTCTGATTCCCTCTCCAATCCTACCTCCTCTCTGCCCAATCACTCCATTCCTTTCCCATCACCCCCTCCTCACTCTCTCTCTCTCTCTCTCTCTCTCTCTCTCTCTCTCTCTCTCTCTCTCTCTCTCTCTCACTCACCCCTTCAACACCCCCCCCCCCGCCATACCTCTTACCTTTACTCCCTCTCCCCTTCTCACTTCCTTATATCGCTTCTCCCATGTTCACTCTTTCATCCCCGTCCTTTCTTCCCTCCCCCTCTGTCCCTCCTTCACCCCTATATGCCCTCTGTCACCCCCTGTCAGTCAGTTATGCCCCTCTTTGTTATATATTACCCTCTCCTCTCTCTTCTTTCTCTAATTTAACTGTCCTGCTCTTTTCTCCATTCGTCTCCCCGTTTTGTTTGTAACTGTACTCTCACTTTTCTCTCCTCTACCTTTTTCCTCCACTCCAATTTCACTTTTTCATTCTACTCCCCGCTCTCTCTCTCTCTCTCTCTCTCTCTCTCTCTCTCTCTCTTTCTTTCTTTCTTTTCGTATCTCTACTCCTTTCCCTTTACTTCTAACTAATCTTCAGTCTCTCATACTCTCTTCACTCGTCTTCCACTACATCGCCTCACTTCCCTTCCCCTCTCTTTACGGATTCCTTCTGCATCTTTGCCATTTCATGTTTCCCCTTATTTGTAATTGTCCTCTTCTTCTTATCACTTCTCTTATTTTACTCGACCATATTCTGTTTGTGTGTGTGTGTGTGTGTGGGGAGGGGGTGCGTGGGCCACAGATCCACGTGAGGGGCTAGTGACCTAAGCGGGGAGGGACGGGGGGGGGGTGAGAAAGGGTAGGTGGAAACTGTATAGCACTAGGTGGAAGGGGACACTGGGGAAGGTGGAGGTGGGTGGAGAGGACAAGTTAGGGTGTACAAAAGGAGAAGGAGAGACAAGGTACGGTGGGAGGAAGAGGGAAAGAGTGAAAGAATAGGGAAGACATGGGTTGGGATTGGATAGGATGGGACGGGAAAGGAAGGGAGAGATAGGATGGGAAAGGGACGAAGGAGCGGGAAGGGAGAGGGGAGGGGGAACAGGATGGGAAAGCAGAAAAGGGTGATAAGGAAGTGGTCTGCCTACCGAAACACCGATTCTCTAGCCGGATAGGGAACAGTTTGAGGGTTTGAATATCATTAAATTTGTCACAACAGTCCTGAATGAAGATAACCCTAGCATATTTCGGTATGGACGACTCGGTGTTAGCGCCCAAGTGGTGACATGGGAGGAGTGTATTACGCCATCAACAGTCGGTACGCAAGAGGATCGTTGGGCTTCATGGAGGGACAGTAAGAGTTTATGTCCAAGTCGAATACATGTTAATAAAAGTATGGGAAGAGTAGAAAGAGTTAGGAGGGAAATTAGGCTTGCGGGGAGAACGAAGGTGGGGAAAGGGATAAAAGAAAATGATGGTAAAAAGAAAGAACACTAAAAAGTTGAAGGCGTGAGGGGATAGGGGACGGAGACGAGGGGATGGAAAAGGGCCGGAGGATGAGGGGATGGAATGAATATGAATACGAAGAGGGAGGAACGAGAAGGACAGGAGGAAGAGGGAAAGAAAAAGGGGAAAAATGAAAGAGTGACAAGAAAGGATAAGGAAAGAGGGGAAGAAAGGATGGAATTAAATGTGACAAGAGGCTGAAGCATAGGATAAGGAGGGGAGGGGTAGTTGTGGGTGGGAGAATACGGGTTTGAAGACGTGGGGAGGGAAGGGGAGAATGAATAACGGAGGGGAGGAGAAGGAAGTTAAGAGGTGGGAGGATGAGTAACTGAGGGAAAGGGGGGGGGGGAAGGGAAATGGGTGGATGAAGAATGATAAACAAAGACATGTGTAACACGATGAAAAATGACGGGAGATGGGGTGAGGGAGGAACGAAGGGGGGAGTAAGGAGAGAACAGGGAAGGATGGGTAGGGAAGAACAAGGGACAGAGTGAGGGGAGGGGCTGTAGGTAGGTGAGGTGAGAAGAAATATGTACGAAGAAGTACTGGGAAGAAACTGGATGATAGGAGAGAGGAGGAAAGGGACTGAGTGACAGAAAAATGAAGTGGAGGAGATATGAAAGGCCAGGTGAAAGGAAGGGGGTAGATGGAGCGTTAGAGGAAAGGAAGGGAGGTAAGAGGAGACGTGAAAGTGGACATGAAGAAGTATGAATACAACGAAATGGTGGAAGAAGGAAGGGGAAGAAAAATGAGAATGAGGAGAGAGGATATGCTGTAGGAGTATGATGAGAGAGAGAGAGAGAGAGAGAGAGAGGTGGACGTGAGAGAGGGGAGGGTGGGGAAAAAAACTGAGGGGCAGCCAGAGTTGAGCTTGAGAGGAAATGTGAGGAAGTGAAGGGAAAGTAAAAAGCTGCGAGGAGAGGATTTTAGAGAGATGAGGGCAAGTGAGACTGGTGAGCAGAGAGGACATGAGGGGAAGGAGTCGTGAAAGTAGAGAGGTAAGGGAAAATCCAGAAATGGATATGAAGGAAAGACGAAGACAAGGAGAAACTGGTGAGTGAAGGGGAAATGAAGGGAAGGAAATGTGTGGTCGGAGCGTGTGATGACGGGAAATGAGGGTAAGTTAGGAGTGACGGGAGGTGACGGGCTGGGTGCTGGTAATGAAGTGAGGGGAAGGGGGTGAGGAGGGAAGAAATGAAAGGAGAAAGATGAGGAAGGAACGTGTAGTGGAGGAAAATGAAGGTAAGTTAAGGGGTGAGGGATGATAAGGACAGAATAGAGGAGGGAGAGGAAGTGAGGAGAAAGAAACTCAGGGAAGGTAAGGAGAGTAGGCTACGGTGAGGGGAAGGGGGAGGAAGGGAGAGTCTGGTGAGGGGAAGGTATGGAGAGTTTGGCGAGGGGAAGGGGGAGGTAGGGAGAGTCTGGTGAGGGGAAGGTATGGAGAGTTTGGTGAGGGGAAGGGGGAGGTAGGGAGAGTCTGGTGAGGGGGAGGGGATGGGAGTTAGGTGAGGGGAAGGTAAGGAGAGTTTGGTGACGGGAAGGATAAGGCAAGGAGAGTTTTGTGAGATAGCAGATAGGGAAATTGCTGAAGGGAGATGAAAAAGATGGGAAGGTAGGGTAAGCAGTGATCATGAGTGTTGAGGGGAAATGAAGGGAAAGGCAAAAGAAGAAGTGAGCGTGTGGTGAGGAGAAATGAAGGGTAATGAGTACGCGTGCGGGAAGGAGAAATGAAGAGAAATGCAAGGTGAAGGGTAAGCATGTGGTGAGGGGAAATGAAGGGAAAGGCAAGGTTAGGAGTGCACGCGTGTTGAGGGGAAATGAAGAGAAATGCAAGGTAAAGAGTAAGCGTGTGGGGAGGGGAAATGAAGGGAAAGGCAAGGTGAGGAGTGAACATGTGTTGAGGGGAAATGAGGGAAAGTTAGGGTTGAGGGGAGGTGAGGGGCTGGGTGCTGACGAGGGGCAATCACGCCCTCAATTTCCCCTTCAACTGGAAGCTGACACCTCGATATCGGGCTGAGGGGAGAGGGAAGGAGGAGGGAGGGGAGGGGGAGGAAAGCGAAGGGAGGGAAGGAGGTGGTGGAGGAAAGAGGAAGGGAAAATTAAAAGACTGGGGAAAGGAGAGGGGAGAAGAAAAGGGAGGGAGAGTGGAGAGAGGAAAGAGGAAGAGATGGTGAGAGGGGGGAGAAAGAAGGGGAGGTAAGGGGAAGGGAAAGTAAAAGTTTAGGGGAAGGGGAGAAGGGAGAAGATAAGGGAGGGAGAGGGAGAATGTGGGGTTCGGGTAGGGGAGGGAAAGTGGGGAGAGACGAAGGGAAAAGATGGTGAGAGAAAAAAAGAAGGGGAATGGGCGAAAGAGGGAAGGTGAGTGCACGGGGGTGGGAGGGGGAAGACAGCTGCGAGGAAGAGGGAAGAAAATGGCAGAAGAAGAGAGAGAGAGAGGTGTTAAGAAAATCCGGTATGCGTTTCTAATTGTTTTACAGCTGCCTAAAGGTACAACTCTTTCATATTTTAGCCTCAGAGATCCTACCTATATCAATCCTTTTGGCATTACGGATAATAATCTAAGAAGGGCGTCACTGTACTAAAGGTGTGGAAGGAATCTAAATCTGACCACTGCCCCATTTACTGTCTTCGCAATGACCTGTTACCTCACACTGAAGGCGAGTTAGTTCCTTGGTGCATAATATTCTAAGTCTTACCTCACACTGCCTCCGTCACTTTCAGGGTAGACTTTGGTGCTCACTGCTTATATTCCACCTCTTACCACTGCTTATATTCCACCTCTTACCACTGCTTATATTCCACCTCTTACCACTGCTTATATTCCACCTCTTACCACTGCTTATATTCCACCTCTTACCACTGCTTATATTCCACCTCTTATCACTGCTTATATGCCACCTCTTACGTCACTCTATTCCCATTACCTGATGTTAATAATTGGTTCAGTTCACCCTTACTTTGGGGAGCGGCCACACCCCTCCCAGCATGTGACTGATAGCGAATGAGGGTGACCAGGAGAACATGATTATTACATTCTTGCCTACGGAATTATTAGCACTGTCAGCGAATTAAATGAACATGGTATTGTTTATGCATGTTTAATGTTGACTACGTGGTTACTTGGTTTACGTTCACAATGAGGCGAATACAATTATCATCGCAAATATCAACCCAGTCCAAATTTCCACCTAAGAGATACGAAGTAGGACTCAGAAACAAAGTATAAACTAGAAAAGCTATGAAACCGCGTGTCTTGTGAGGTAGTTTGAAAAATGTGATATGAACTCAGGCTTTTTTTTTTTCTTTTTTACTTTTATTCAGAAATATAAACATAGTACTCCTTTCACTTTCTGAGCCGTATTCTGAGTGGCCTAGGCGATTTTGTAGCAACCTCTTTCTTAGCGATTTAATTTGACTACAAACCAAAATGTTTTGTGTCAGTAATATCGTTTTAATATCGACAGTTTGCATCAGTGACCAAGGTGAATACTAAGGTTTAATGCGCAGAATAAATCGCCAAGGGAAAGGCATTAAGAAACCTCCAGAGCCCCTTAGAATACAGCCCCTGTGTGCTATCTGTTGACCAGGCTGCTTGCAAACTAGCGCACTTAGCGTAAATTAGGCCCAGGCGTCCCCCTGCTTTAGAGAGTTAAGGCGCATCCCCCTGCCTTAGAGAGTTAAGGCGTCTCCCCCTGCTTTAGAGAGTTAAGGCGCACTTCTTTAAGGCTCCCACTGCCACTCAAGCCCCACCCTATCAGCAACTTGGTGTCTGTTACTACGCGGGGCAGGGGAGAAGGGGAGACAGGGTGTGGGGAGATGTTGGAGTGGAGAGGGAGGGGAGAGAGGAGGAAGATGGACGAAAGGGAGACAAGGAGTGAAAAGAAATGGGGATGACAATCAAGGAAAAGAGAGAGAGAGAGAGAGACAGACAGACAGACAGACAGACAGAGACAGAGACAGACAGACAGAGAGACGAGCTGATGGAACAGATGAAGTGAAAGACGTAAACAGATGGGGACTGATAACAAACACGTAAACATTACACACATACACACACTGACGTTCGTGTGTGTGTGTGTGTGTGTGTGTGTGTGTGTGTGTGTGTGTGTGTGTGTGTGTGTGTGTGTGTGTGTGAGAGAGAGAGAGAGAGAGAGAGAGAGTTAGAGTGGAAGGGGAGAGCATAGGAGGGGAGGTAGGCAAGGGCAGAAAGTATGATGGAAAATGAATGGGAGGATAAAGAGGAGAGTGTAAGGAGTCAGAAAAAAAAAAAAAAAAAAAAAAAAAACCCGAAGTCAGAGGGTGAAGAGAAGAAGGAAGAAGGGAAGGGAAGGATTGGGGAGAGAGACAGTGAGGATGAATGGGAGTGAAGTAAAGAAGGATCCAGAGAGGGAAGAAACGAGTGACAGAGTGGGCGTAGAGTGAGGGAAGAAGGGAGAGATGATGAGGGAAGGAAGGAAGAAAGGATAGATTAGGGATGGAAGAAAAGATGGATGGAAAGAATGAGGAAGGTGGGAATGAAGGATGGAGGAGGAAGTAGGGGAGGAAGGAACGATGGATGGAAGGAGAAACTGGGAAGGTGAAGAGAAGGAATGAGGGAAGGAAGGATGGAGGGAAGGAGAGAGACTGGTGATGGGGTTAGGGAAGGACGGAAAGTGTAACGGCCGTATGCTTAAACACATATGGAGAGGCCCTACATTGGTCCCTACTTTACACACTAAGGAAAGCACAAGCAAGCCCTCAATTTTTACACGGTATGCTAAGAGAACATTAAGGGAAAGGGGGTGGTTGGTAGCCCTGCGTGACCAGTTGGTACGTCAGAAGTGCTCCCGTGGGAGTCGCCGTGACTATTCTTTGTCCAGACGATGTCAATCAGCACCAAAATAAAATAATTTTCCATCATTTTTTTATATATCAGCACTTACTTGTACGTATACTTTATATACTATTATAGTAATAAACTTTTTAATCAATACTTGTGTTGTAAATATGATAGTTAGCGCTGGAGATAGGTCAGGTTAGGTTAGGATAAATTTGGTTAGGTTACCTTAAAACTGGTTAGGTTAGCTTAAAACAAGTTAGGATAAATAAGGCAGGGTTGAATTACGAAAATTTATGATAGGTTTGGGTAAATGAGCACTGATAAGGGCAATTTCGCTGAAAAATAGCGTTCTAAGATGGCGTTTGTCAGTCTTCGTGCACAGATTAGGATTAGTTTGGTTGGGTTAGCATAAAATTGATTAGGTTAGTCTCAAATAGGTTAGGTAACGTTAGGAGAAATAAAGTTGGGTTGTTACGAAAGTTTAGGTTAGGTTTGTTTAATTAGGCCTGCAAGGGTAATTTCGATCGTATATGGCGCTCTAAGATGGCGTCCATCGGTCTTCATGCACAGCAAGATAGTGGCTGTCCATGAACAAACACCGCTTTTTAAAGCACTTTTTACCATATTTAAAAGAAATGAAAAACACTAACTTGAAAACACAATTCGAGAGTACATGAAGAATTCCATGAAGGGCTAAAGCAAGGAAAAAAAATGCAAAATAAGGTGGTCCTATGTCTCCTTAACGATTACCAAGAAGTATGAATAGAATGCTGCTGATATATAACAAATAATGGTATAAGAAAATGAAAAACAATTTGCAGTGCCTGAGATTAAAACGCAATGATGATCCAATGCTGGCAAGACGCTTCATAGTTTGGCCTATGAGCGAAGAACAGTACCTTTCTCGTTACATATATTAACGTATATTATTACCTTTAGCATTGTCTGAACGTTCTATATTCAGTTAAATCACATGAGTAACGTATTAAAGTGGTTTACACATGTCAATTTTAGGATCTCGCCTACTGTCAACTACTTTTAAAAATATAAAAATGACAGTGCGTGTCTCCGCCAGGTCAGAGACGGGCCCGAATTTGACCTACTACTCGGTAAGGTACAGCCCGCGTGTTTTAATAACCAACGGTTCAGTTCCCGTGTATGTTTGCATTGCACTTTTAGCAAGTTAAAATATTTTTTACATAAACTATTTACATTATTCTATGCCTTCTGGAGGTACAGAGTTACTTTGTTACGAATAATTAAATCTAGGGTTTGCGAAAGCCAAGCATTCCTCCCCTTAAAAAAATGTTGGAACAACCCTACATATTGAGGGAAGTCTTTCCCTACTTAAACTTTTAGCATACCGTTTTGATATAGGGCCCTTAGGAAAGGCCCTACATTAGCTTTAAGCATACGGCCGTATGAGTATGAAGGGAAAGGCAGGAAGAAATGAGAAAGTGACAGTGAGAGTGTAAATGAATGGAAGGAAGAAAGGACAGAGAATGGGGATGGAGTCAGAGAAGAAGAAGAAGAAGAAGAAGAAGAAGAAGAAGAAGAAAGAAAGAGAGAGAGAGAGAGAGAGAGAGAGAGAGAGAATGTGTTGCATAATATGGTAGAGATGAGGGTGGACTGGTGTGTGTGGGGGGGAGGGGCGAGGGAGGAGGTCGCTAACCCCACCTTCAATCGGGGGGAGGGGGTGGTAAGGAGATGTGAGAGAGAGAGAGAGAGAGAGAGAGAGAGAGAGAGAGAGAGAGAGAGAGAGAGAGAGTCGAAGGATGGAAATGGATTAAAAAAAATAAAATATGGAAAAAATAAGGAAGGAAAACATTGGTATGGAGAAAGATAGAGGGAAGGAAGAAAAATTACAGTAAAGTATTAAGGGAGAGATGGGGAGAGGAAAAGAGGGATGTAGAGGGTAGGGGAGACAGGGGGAGTGTGGGGAGAGGAGGGGGAGGAAGGGAGAGAGAGAGAGAGAGAGAGAGAGGGAGCGAGGGGCGGGGATGGGTGGGGTGAAGTGGGCGTGGATGATGGATGGAAGGGCAGCTCTTGTCTGACTGATTTCCTAAGTTAACAGCACCCAAGTGGTTCAAAGCAGATCTGGCGAGGAGGGGGAAGGAGGAGGTGAGGGAAGGAAGGGAGAGAGGGAAGGGAGATGGGAAGGAGAGACAGAGAGTGTGTGTGTGTGTGTGTGTGGGAGAAGGGAGGAGGAGGCATGAGAGAGTACAGGGAAACTGGGAAAAAGGGAGGACAGAAAGGGAACGGAAAGGGGAAGGAGAGGTATAGAGAGGGGAAAGAAGGGGAAATGCAGAAGGATGGGGAACAAAAAAAACATACTGACTGGGATGTAGGGATACGAAGAAAAGTAATAAAGAAGACGAGAAGAGAGAAGGATGGAGAAGGGCGAAGGATGGAAAGGTGGAGAGAGGAGGGGGAAGAAAAGGCGAAGGATGGAGAGGTGGGGAGAGGAGGGGGAAGAAAAGGTGAGGGATGGAGAGGTGGAGAGAGGAGGGGGAAGAAAACCAATGGAAATCAATGAAAATGAGAGAAATGAAAAAATGACGAAGGGAAATTTCTGGGAACTGAGAAAGATGGTGAAACGAAAAGGGCTGAGGCGAAAGGAACACCAGAGGGAGATATGAGAAAGACAACCAGACTGGGGAAGAAAGCAGGAAAGAGAAACTGGAATCATGAGAGAGAGAGAGAGAGAGAGAGAGAGAGAGAGAGAGAGAGAGAGAGAGAGAGAGAGAGAGAGAGAGAGAGAGAGAGAAACTGTCATATGGGGAGGAATGGGTGAAAGCGGAGTGTCGAGAGAACAATAGCCATTTAATAATGTTTTAATTTTTTTTTTTTTTTGTGTGTGTGTGTGTGTGTGTGTGTGTGTGTGTGTGTGTGTGTGTGTGTGTGTGTGTGTGTGTGTGTGTGTGTGTGTGCTATATTTGTATGTATTTCTTTGTGATCTGAGGGAATGAGAGAGCTGGCCATTAGAGAAAGTATCCGTTTTCTGTTCATCCAGTTTGTTGCCTAACCGTGCAAGTAAGTCTCCCCCCTCTCCTCTCTCTCGTTTTGTTACCTCCGTAAATGAAGTTGGAGGAGGTAACGGATTCAGCCATGTTAGTCTGTCTGTTTGTTTATCCAAAAGATCTCGAAAAGTTTTATGTGGATTTCAAAGATATTTTGTTGATATATGAGCCATGAACCAAGGAAGAGTTGAATACATTTTGGTGGTGATCTGAGGTGCCTGGTATAAGCGCTGGTGAAGGTACAGTATGTGTGCTGTGGGTGCAGTGAACTTGTTCTGTTATGCTTTGAGGCTAGTCATTTACTGGACCTCAATCAGAGAATCCCATAACATCCAGTGACAGTACCAGCTGTCACGAAATCCAGCAATTTTTTTCTGCAATAAAAGGATGACCGAAATTTTAATTACTTAGGCCTACTTGCATAATAACAGTTCATGTTAGGTATCTTACCGGGTAAAGGTAAACCTGGGGACAGATGCCATGAGGCGCTATGCCCTGGTGCTCATCTGTGCTTAAGCCTTCGAACCTGTGGCGGACTATTTATCAACTATCTTGGGATACAAGGCCAGTGTAATAGGTTACCTTCCCTTGGTGTTACCCCAAGTACTTATTTTCCCTACTATCCCACAGAGGGTGAATGGTCACCTGAATCGAGTGGCGCCAGTTGACCGCATCAGGTTTCCATACCTAAGTTTGTCGAGCCAACAGTTTCGTAGCTAGCCTTGCTAACCTCTTGGCCACCGCGGCGGAGTTTATACGTTGTTCTTCCCCTAAATCTAGCGCACCTGAACCTGGTATACTTGAAACTGATTTCATCATGCCAGTTAAAACACATCTGGATCGTAGTGCAAAATGCACAATCATGCAGGTAAGATAACTGCATATGAGTCTCACCTCTGACGATGCCAACAATTATGTTTATAACAACTACAAGTCTTTTAGCATGTTTGTCCCCGAGTGCAAACTTCAAACATGCTATGATAAAATACGTACGTTAAAGCAACATCATCATCATTATATGTCCCACCTAAAGGTACATAATACAACATGTAAAGTATGCATACCTCACAAAAATGTACCGATATATGCATGGATAATCTTCCACGCACCCCCGGAAATGCATACATGGTTATGTTATTGTCATAAACAATTCTACGGATACCGGGGGGGGGGGGGACATAAGTTGAAGGAAACAGAATCCAGGGAACTCATGTAAGACTTTCAGTGATTTTTGCTTCTACAAAGTTTTTAGCAATTGCACGATGGAATTCCGCATTAGCCTCTACCCTGTTCTTTCCTAGTTTCACACACACTGACATAAAAGGCACTGGGGAAAAAAGAAACACGGTATGGTTAGGCAACAAAACTGGCTGAACAGAAAACGGGCACCCTCCCTCATGGCTAACTCCTCCATTCCCACAAACCTTGAGAGAAACAGTAAGAAAAGCATACCACCAGCCACAACTGACCTCTCCCCGGCGACTTCAGGCCATCTGGTATCACACGTCGGCCCGATTAAGAGGTCAGAGGTGAGAAAAGGTCACCTGACGCAGTACCAGTTTAGGTCAGACCACTACGTTATGTGGGACGCGTCTGTGTAATTTAGGGTTTCGAGAGACTAATGAAATACTGGAGGAAGTGGGGAAAATTAACAAGAAAAAGTGGGAAAAATTAATAAGAGGAGGGAAAATGAAAGGGTGTGAGAAAGTGTGGGAGTGAGAAAAAGGGTATGAGGGAGTATACTTGACAGAATATGAGAGAATAAGATAGACTAAGCGAAAGAAAATCAGGGCAATAAGATGAGAAAAGTAGGAATGTGAATAAACTAAAAAGAGTAAATTATGAGAAAGGGGAATGTAAAACAGGAATAAGGCAAACAAACAGAGTAGATACATGAGAAGCTATATCTAGTTACGAAAACCCGACGGCTACCCAGCAGACGAATACCAATACTGCGCAAAACGTTATGATGAGAGCAAAGGTGGTGCAATCGTACTGAAGAAATTAACAGATTCTATACACGACGTTTAAAATAATGTCTGACGGTAGCAAGAATTGGAAATATGAAAGGACATGGTTGTGAAGAATTAGTGGAGATTATGTCTACCTCCTTCACTATATAAATTCCTCCCTTTTAGTATCACAGATTTTGGTGGTAGCAAGAACAAAATATCACAAATGTTATATTCAAGGAGTTACGGGAGATTATTTCCAACAAGTACGGTAATATAACCCAAACTGGATATCTACTTAACAGCAAAAACATTCACAAGCACGACTACTTTCAACCATCACCACAATTGCCACAGAGGCCACTATCGCTGTGACCAATTTCGCAATATCACCATTACTGTCTCCATCATCATGACTATCACTAACAGTTATCACCACGAAATAATAACACCACCATTTCTTACTACACCCACCACCATCACAACCACTAACACAACCACCACCACAACCATCACCATCACAACCACCACCACCACCACAACCATCACCATCACAACCACCCCATCACCATCATTATCACCACCACCACCACCACCATGACAACCACCACAACCACCACCACCACATCACCATCACAACCACCAACACAACCATCATCATCACAACTATCACAACCACCACCATCACCACCACAACCACCACCACCACCACAACAACCACCCATCTCACAAATAAGCCATCACGGCTGTCACACTATCACTACCATCGCTACCACCACCATCAGAATTGCAACCATGACACCATCACAACTAAAACCATTATCACTACCATTTCAGCTACCACCTTTACAACTGCCACAACAACTACAACTACTAACACCACCATCACAACAACATTCACCATAACTTCTAGCTTCATCACGCCCAACACCATTTCACACATCACAAAAATCACTATCAAAAAACGTCGCTATCATAATCATCACCATCATCACCACCATTACAACCAGTACATCATCAGCTACTACCACTACAGTCATCACTTCAACATTCATCACCAAAACAATCACCACCACCCACAACTACCACCATCACAACAACAACTACTACTACCACCATCAACACATCCTCTACAAGAACCACAACCACAACCACCATGACATATCCACCACCACCACCACCACTGCTACTAATATCAAGACATCCACCATCTTAACTACCTCCATCACAATACTAAAGGAGAAAAGCGAGAAATGTACAAACTTGTCCCTAACTTGTTTCATAAGACTCACCAGCCCTCAACCTCTCTCTCTCTCTCTCTCTCTCTCTCTGGACGGGGAGAATGAGGGGGATGCCGAAATGAACTTTAACAATCAGTAATAAAGTGAAAACTTGAGGCCCCCAAAGGGAGGAATCACACCAGCCGCGAGCCGATACATATCTAGCGCGGCTCGGAATATGACCTTGGCCCACTTTCACCAATTTCGAACTCGTATTTTCATCCTTAGTACACAACTGTAAAATTTTGTGACATCCTGAGCGGTTGCGAAGTTATCGAGGTAACAGACAGACTGACCTTGACCTACTTTCAGCAATTTCGAACTCACAGGAGATTTTCATCCCTACTACACACTTGTAAAATTTTGTGATGATATCTTGAGCGGCTGCGAAGTTATCGTGCAATCAGACACACAGACAGACAAACTGAAAACAAGACTCGTAGATTTTAATCCCTACTACACACCTGTAAAATTTGGTGATGATATCTGGAGCACTTGCCAAGTTATCGTGGTAACAGACAGACAGACCTTGACCTACTTTCTCCAATTTCGAAATCATGATCGCTTTTTTCCCTACTACACACCTGTAAAATTTTGTGATGATATTTTGAGCGGCTGCGAAGTTATCGTGCTAACAGACACACAGACAGACAAACAAACTGAAAACAATACTCCTAGGAGATTTTCATCCCTACTACACACCTGTAAAATTTTGTGATTATATCTTGAGCGGTTGCTAAGTTATCGTGTTCACACACACACACACACACACACACACAAACTGAACACAATATCAGCTTCGCTTCGCGGCTGGTAAAAAAAAAAAAAAAAAAAAAATCGAAAGGCATAAAGAAAAACAAAAGCATACAATGCTCGAACATGAAATTGATAAGACAGCCCATGAAAACCAAGCTGTGTGAGGAATAATGAATTTATGTTAAGAATGACACTTTTTCTCACCTGTAACTTTTCATATTTCACCACAATTCAACTCGCAACCACCTACCTCCTCCTTAATTCTCTGTATATCCTGTAAAAAAAAAGTGTGTGTGTGTGTGTGTGTGTGTGTGTGTGTGTGTGTGTGTGTGTGTGTGTGTGTGTGTGTGTGTGTGTGTGTGTGTGTGTGTGTGTGTGTGTGTGTGTGTGTGTGTGTGTGTGTGTGTGTGTGTGTGTGTGTGTGTGTGTGTGTGTGTGTGTGTGTGTGTGTGTGTGTGTGTGTTTTTTTGTGTGTGTGTGTGTGTGTGTGTGTGTGTGTGTGTGTGTGTGTGTGTGTGTGTGTGTGTGTGTGTGTGTGTGTGTGTGTGTGTGTGTGTGTGTGTGTGTGTGTGTGTGTGTGTGTGTGCATAAGCCAACAACAGCGGGCGAGCAGAAGTATGTTATTTTACAACCACATTACACGGGGACCAAGGCTGTGGTGCACCCCGTTACTAACATGTGTTCCTGAAGAATCTTAACACATGTGCAGACCATCCTCCTAAATTGATAGATCAAATGCCACTTGCAGTTACACAGATGGAATTTGACCTACTGGCTAAAACACTGTTCTTGTGCGTCTACAGCTGCACCTGCAATTACGCAGCTCAATTTCCGCCAGTAATGTACTAACTGCCTCCAACGCTGGCACAACAACTAAGTTTGACCTGGCAAAAACCGCATTTATACTTCTTGGATTTACTGTGTATCTACGCATGGATATATATTCTGGTCCTGCACACTGATAGTCACGGTTCGACAGTGTATATCTAACCAAAACGATGCCAGGTAATATTGCCTGGAGATAAACAGTGACATTTTCTTTCCCCTACGCCAGAGGAGAACCGGAGTGGCTGGGTGAAGTTCCCACGTTACTCACACTATGCAAACACCAGAACAGTAACACACAAGCAAATGATGTGGTCACAGTGGAACGGAACATAACTTACAACTAAAAATGGCACCAATGACACCTGGCCTGTCTTCCCTCAAGGTGCCGGAGTGGTTAAGGCGCGGAGTTTCCCATCTTACTCACACTCCAAGGCCGCCTGACGCAACGACTACTTCTTACCTCAGATTGTGCACAGCTCCCCCCCACCTCCATCTCAATTTTCTCTATCCCCCTCTTCCTCTCTCTCTCTCTCTCTCTCTCTCTCTCTCTCTCTCTCTCTCTCTCTCTCTCTTTCACCCACCTCTTTATTCACTTTCCCCCTCCCCTCAGTACCCCTTGTTCCTTATCCCCCACCTTCCGTGAAGCCTTCGTCCCTCCATCCCCTTTTTCCTTTCCCATCCACACCTGTTCCTCCCCTTTTTAAACACCCTTTCCTCTTTACTTTCACTCCCTCCTACATTTTCCTTACTCCTACCCCCTTCTCACTTCCATCCTTTAGTTTTATTTTCCTTCCGTCTCTAAGTCAACGTAACTCACCTTTAATACCATGACCTGACTCACTCTAATCCCACTTAACCCGGTCCAATCCAGCATAGATTTACCTTCCCCAACCTCACCAAGACAAGCTGAATCTCACTCAAACTAACCTAACTAATTTCAAGTGAGCCTAACTTCGTCTCACCAAACTTTTCTTTTATCTAAATCAACTCTGCCTGACTAAACCACGCAATCTTATCTCGTTATTCTCTCTCTCTCTCTCTCTCTCTCTCTCTCTCTCTCTCTCTCTCTCTCTCACCTTTTTTACATACCATTCTAATTCCCTTCCACCTTCCTCCCTTCTCTACGTGACCTTCCCACGCTATTTGATTCTCTCTCTCTCTCTCTCTCTCTCTCTCTCTCATCCCCTAGCTCAACCCCAATCACACTTTCCCATATAACTCTACCCTTTTCCAGACACACATCTTCCCCACCCCACTCAATCTCTCTCTCTCTCTCTCTCTCTCTCTCTCTCTCTCTCTGCTGTTACTTCACCCCCAAAGCTTGTGGTCAGTCGTAGTGGTGAAGAGTGGTCTTTGCATGTGGATTCTCAAGGCATCATCATCATCATCATCACTATGTGGATTCTCAAGGCATCATCATCATCACTATCATCATTATCTTCACTATCATCACCAATACTATAATTATCTTCATCAGCACCGTCACTATCATTATCGCCATCATCACCGTCACTATAATTATCACCATCATCATCGTCACTATCATTATCAACATCATTATTATCACCATCACTACTATCCTCAACATCATCATCTTTCTCATTTCACCATCACTGTCATTAGCATATGCACACCACCATCATCACTACTGTCATCAGCATCCTTACCATCATCAATTTTTTCATCCAGCCTCACCACAATTACTATCATCATCATCATCATCATTTCTTCTAGCCCTGTCACTGTACTTCGATAACGTTCTTACCATCATCATCACTATCATCATCATCATATACTGTACATTAGTGATATGTAGGGTATGTATGTATATATATATATATATATATATATATATATATATATATATATATATATATATATATATATATATATATATATGTATGCACGTGTGTACTGTATATATATAAGATGAGTGGACCCTTTCTTATACATGCTGGCAAGGTACGAATGTGAAAAAGGTGACTGTTTACGTGAGTGATGCATGTGAGTGTAGAGATGTACTGGCTGTGTGTGTGTGTGTGTGTGTGTGTGTGTGTGTGTGTGTGTGTGTGTGTGTGTGTGTGTGTGTGTGTGTGTGTGTGTGTGTGTGTGTGTGTCTCGGCTTGTTCACGTCTTTTCCTGCGAGTGACAAAATAATCCCATCAATACCGTATTACTGACAATTTATTTTTTTATCTCCGACCTCCCATTTTTTTTTTTTTTTTTTAGAGAGAGAGAGAGAGAGAGAGAGAGAGAGAGAGAGAGAGAACGACCTCTCACACAGAATGGATCAGAAATAAAAATCCTTATTCAGACAGCGATTTTCTGCTAATTTTCTGCACAAAACGATAGACAGACAGACACAGATATACCGACAGACAGACAGATAGATAGATAAGACAGATAGATTCACAGATAGACAGATAGATGCTTTTTTCATCCAAACAGCATAGCCTCCAAACCTCCACCTCTTCCTTGTACACAAATACTTACAATCCTCATAAACATTTAAATCCGAAAATTCAGGAAAATAAGAGAAAACTGAGATATGGAAATGAGCGAAAGTTTTGGTCCGAAGGTGAAGAACAATGCAATGAAACACACCTAAACACACACATGGATTTCGCAATGCATCGATTCTACTCCTTTACACACACACACACACACACACACACACACACACACACACTCAATTCCTCTCTCTCTCTCTCTCTCTCTCTCTCTCTCTAATCTCGCCATCAGATATCTTTAAATCTACACGCCAAGAAAAGTACTCAAGTTATTTTAACAATGGTTTTACTATTTTTTTTTCCCCATTCCCTAAGCTTTCCTGATGCAATGGGTAAGGTCACACACACACACACACACACACACACACACACACACACACACACACACACACACACACACACACGTCTACAAGAATACAGACATATACATACATACATTCTCTCTCTCTCTCTCTCTCTCTCTCTCTCTAGTAATCAACAATTAACACTAATTTATGTCATCTGATGCTGAGTGAAAACGGAAAACGAAAAAACTGGCCAAAGGGAAGAAATTTTAGAAACATACCCTCCCTTTTTTTTTTTAAATCCCTTCAATTTATTAGCTGGGTTTTGTGACGTCATAAAACTGACTAAAAAACGAAGCTTATGACGTCATCGAGGGGGAGGAGCTATAGTGACGTCAAGTTGAGAGGAGCTTTAGTGACGTCATCAAGTTGAGAGGGAGGAGCCATACTGACGTCATCGAGTAAGCTGAGAGGGAGTGCTACAGTGACATCAACAACAAGGCGGAGGCAGTGACGTCACGGGGTACTCACACGCCGATAAAGAGGTAGGCAGGTCACGGGAGGTCAGGTCAGAGGTCAGAGGTGAGGGGAAGGGCGCCTTAACTCACTCACCTGCGGGAGGAGAAAACAGGAAAGACAACATCAGATCAGGTAAGGTAACAACACGAACACAAACACAAGGTCAAATAAAGCAAATAAAAAACAAGTAAAGAAAAACGTAACATTAAGTAAACAATAAGGCATAAATATATAGAAATAATAAGTTTAATTACAGAACAACGAGGTAAACAAAACAAGAGAACAACACGTCAGACAAAAACAATAATAAGGTGAGAACAGGGTCATCGTTGCTAGTGGCGAAAAAAAAAATATATCTTCTGGACACTCTTGTTTAAAATATCTTTCTTTTCTTCTTTATCATTTATCCTTATTATATATACAGTACTTCTTTACCTCATTTAGTTTATCCATATTAATTAAATACCGTGAATAAAACAAATGAGGCTTAGGTTAAGAAGTTTTGAAGATGGAGGAAAAAGACCTAGTTCAAAGTTTTTTTTTTTTTTTAATCAAGGGGGGGGGAGAGAGAGAGAGAGAGAGAGAGAGAGAGAGAGAGAGAGAGAGAGAGAGAGAGAGAGAGAGAGAGAGAGAGTAGTTAAAAGGTAGGTAAGTTAGTAGGTAGACAGGTAAGTAGATACGTATGTAGGTCGGTGAGGGAGGTGCGAGTGAGGTAATGAGAGAGAGAGAGAGAGAGACAGACAGACAGACAGAGAGAGAGAGAGAGAGAGAGAGAGAGAGGGAGGGAGGGAGGGAGAGAGAGAGAGAGAGAGAGAGAGAGAGTTACGCCTCCACTCAATACACACACACAAACACAACTTTACGTCACACAACAAGTACCAGCAACAAAGCCTTAACACAAAGAGGTGAGAGAGCGTAAAGGAAGCTCATTATCCATATTAATTACCCCTCATTAGCACACAAGCCTGTCACAGGTTGCCTAATCAACTTACTTCACCCCCTCTCACTTTCAGGCACTCGCAAAAAGCATATAAGATCAAAATTACCTTCGTGACCGTCATTAAATATTAAACGTAATTAACTAACAGAGAAGGTGACGTCTTTGCCCAACATTACTAATTTTCATCTCACATAATTGCCCATGAAACAAATATACTGAATCTTTATTACCTACGTAAATATTAATCAAGACACCTTAGCATCAATCGTAAAACAAGCATAAATTTGGTGACTCACATTGCTTAACCTGCTTCTCACCTGGCAAAGCATCGTAGCATCGCGTAGCACCTCTTCCTTAGCGATTTATTTTGCGTATTACGCTTCAGCATTCACTTTTTTTTTTTTTTTTTTTTGTTACATTTTAGTATTCACCTGCACTTTATATCACAGTAATATAGACTCATTTTTCAAGGGTAACATAACGAAAGGCTACTGAAGTTTAAGATGCAAAAGAAGTGGCCAAGAAAGAAGTGTTACGAAATCTCCAAAGCCACTTAAAACAGGACCCAAGTTACCCAAGGAGACAGCGGTGAAGAAAGCCGGACCACCTGCTAATGTGTCGTGTTGTAATGAGGGTGCGTGGTTGGGGCATACCTAATCAACTCTCTCATCTTTGGGACAGCTCTACGGTATTATTCTGTTCCAGCTAACGCCAGACGATTTTATTCAGCGGAGTGAGTCATGGGATTGAGTGTTTTAGTACTGTAATCATTAACCCGATTTTAGTGTTGAAAGAGACGCAGAAGCCTGAGAGTTAAAAGGGTCATCGTTAGCCCTCTCGTAAGGACAACTCCAGTACTCTAACGCAGCTGACGCCATACGATTTTGTAGTCATAGGAACCCTTAAACATTAACGCTTAAACACAAGACGGAATAATTACCGCATTTATTACTGGTTCTGTACCTCTGTTTACTGTTTACCGAAGGTGTACGATTTGTGCTAGTATGATATTTGTTGTTTTGTCTGAAGGGTGCAGGAGTAAGTGTTCCGTCAAGTGGTTCTAAAATAATTACAGATCCAATATTACAAGGTGCTTTCCTTGCCACTCACTCTTGCTGCAGGGAAAAAAAAAAATGGACTATATCTTTTAATCTGTTCATTACCGTCCCTCGCACACAGTCATATATCATCCTGACTGACATACGTTTTTCCCTCAACAATGGCACATACAAACAACTTAATGCAAGGCCGACCAAGCCATCAACACATCATCATCAACAGCTCTCCCCCCCCCACACACACAACCAACAAATGCTCTATTTCTGCAAGGTTATACAAACACAACCTCCACACCGCCACAAACATCCACCCTCCTCACGCCACCAATCAATCCACCATCTCCACCCAGCTCTTTAAAACTTCTACACTATATTTCCATCACTCTCCAAAAGTAGGTGAGAGGCGCTAAAATCACTCCCTCTGCGACCCATCCAAGGCTGGTTGTCTTCGGTCCACTTAGCTTTCGTCACGGGTCCACTCTTACCTGGAACGCATTTTATAGACGTTCGTAAGATTGTGATTAAGATTGCCTGTACATATGTAAGTTTGCCTTCGCGATGATTAAGACTGTTTGTATGTTCGCTTGTCTTTACTTTTACTGCTACCACATACTTCACAATGAGATTAAAGCGAATATTAAAGTTGCAAAATACGAAAAACGAAACGACCTGTGCCGATAGTGTAACTGTTATGGACACGTGTTTGATCGTCATAATCGGTTAATCATTATACTCCTTCTCTGACCACAGTCCCACTCTGTACTCCAGCATGTGTCTGGTACCCTGCTTGCAGTAAATTAAGAGTACTGGTAAACAAAGTCACGCCACAAGGCTTGTTCAATTTTACCAGTACAATTAGGAATGTCCATTACCAAAGACATTTAAAAGACAGTACCAGGCCATTATTATCATCACTAACCTAGTTACCTGGTATCACCCCCAGCATTTTGGAGGAAGTTTTAGTAGTTCAATTAAATAAGGTTACAGATTTTGAATTGTTGCTTAGTTACATACGCCAATGAGACTATGGATACACTAAAGTAAACGATTGCCGTAAAGGTGTACAAGCCACGTGAAAGACTGAGAACCACTTATGCAGAGCCACAGTATTGCCATCTTCCGTCAATGAGCCACGGGAAATACGCTGCAAAGGGACGAAAATCTCCACCAAGCTAAGTGGACGAACTACAGGACACCACCTCCACTACACACTCCATTTCCACTGCACACTCCACCAGCACCACTGTCATCCCACCAACCTCCTGCTGGAAACTGCTCACTCTGACTCAATTTGCCTACTTTCTCACTCACTCGCTTTTTATCGCTCCGACTAGATTACCTTTCTGTCTCGCTCTTCGCTCGGTTTTCTCTCATTATTCTTGCTTAGTGGAGACAGTTTTCCCCCCCTGTGACTGCTGCGAGATTTCTTTGGGTGAATACAGTTCTTTGAAGAGCCTGAATAAAATGTCTAGATTGTCGGAGGGAAGGCAAAGGTTTTTATTCTCAGTTACTTTTTTTTTTTCTTACTTTACTTTATTCTTTACTCATCGCACGCACGAACTCATTCTCTCTCTCTCAAGGCTCCGCTCCGCACTTTCATCTCTCTTTTATCTGCGTCCATTCCTCACAACATTATCGCCAGTCACGCAAGACACAACATCCACCACCACTATCTCTCCCCGTCAAAACACTGCTACACTATCATCACCATTATGTACCCTGCCACCATTATCATCACTATGCAATCTTTCATCACTCTATCCGTCATCACTGCAACACCTCACAGTCACTATCATCACCACTATGTACCCTGTCACCATTAATATCATCACCACCATCACCCAGTCTGTCATTACTCGACCCATCACCACTCACCACTACCATTTGTTATTCGTCTCTATAATCTATACCCTGACTTCATCACAGCACTATTTGCACCACTACCTTGCCCCAGCACCACACCATTCTGACACAATCTTCCGCATTCTATCACCATCATTCTGAACTATAACGACATCTTCATCACCACTCTCACAGCCCTGTCACCGTCACCATCACCACGACACTACGTCATCACTCATCACCACCCACCATAACAACACCATTTTCTTCCCCTCATCATCACCCACCATAACCACCATCACTCTTCCTGCTGTCATCATCATCACCATTAGATCACCACAACACACATATCTTCACTCCTGTCTCATCATCATCATCATCATCATCTCACCTCACCACAACATTCACTCCCTTCATCACCATCTTCCTGACTACTCTTACCTATCACCACCGCCACAACGACACCACCCCCACCACACTATCTGTCCCGTCACCATCACGCCTCCCCAAGACACGTGTGAGCGGCTGAGTGGGTGGTGGATGTGTGGTGGTCTGGTGGTTGGCGATGTGGGCTGGTGATCACGCGCTACCTGGTTTCAAGCCTTAACTATAATGTCTTTCTGCATCTTATTCTTATATATCATTTTTTTTTTTTTCCCAGGAAGTGAGACCCCCCTAAAAATAATCCTTGTCATCAGTTTATTCCTTCAGTACAATGGAGTCTTATTTTTCTTTTTTCTTTAACTAATATTGGACGATTTTATTAAGCCTGAGGGGTTTCTCGGATTGGAGGACGTTCATGTAGCCTTCAATACCCTCTTTATTAAGCTGAATAAAATTGTTCATTATTAACAAGAATATATATTAAAAACGCATCACCTTACTGACGAGGTTAAATTGTCGAGAAAGAAAGGTCTTGCGAGTGTTCCTTAAAAGAGAGAGAGAGAGAGAGAGAGAGAGAGAGAGAGAGAGAGAGAGAGAGAGAGAGAGAGAGAGAAAAAAAAAAATCTTGCTACATAAATCCCAAGCAACGTTCCACGACAGAAAAAGAGAAAGTTGACACAATGACCTTTCTCCTGGTAAAAATAATTCTCATCTCAGGGTGGGCGGAGGGTATTAGAGCCATATTGGTGACAGGAGGGAGGGAGGGAGGGAGGGAGAGAGAGAGAGAGAGAGAGAGAGAATGGATACTACGGAAGGATGGGAAAGGATGAAAGAATGAATGAATGAACAGATAGATGGGTAAGGATGACTGAAGGGAAGGATGGATGGGAAAGGGTAGGCTAAGTGAGTGAAGGCATGGATGTAAGGAGAAATCTAGGAAGCTGGGTGGGCATATCAAGTGGACAGGTGAAGCAGTGATTAATAAGGAGTGAGATGGATGCGAGGAAAAATGGGTGAGCGGGTAGGCTGGAAGGGTATATGAGTGAACTGATGGATGAGTGGATGGATGGATGAGTAGCTGGAAGGGTATATGAGTGGACTGATGGATGGACCAGTGGATGGATGGAAGGGTGGGTGGATTGGTGAACGGGCGGGTAGGCTACGTGGATATGCGGGTAGGCTGGATGAATGAGTGGATGGATGGAAGAATGGATAAAATAACAGAAGGATAGTGATGGACGAGTGGATGAGTGGATGGATGGAATAGCAAAAGTGGCACTAGTCTCGCTCCACCTCCACTTACTGTCATGGCTCCAACACTGTAAAATTGACACAGGGCAGGGCGGAACAAAGGGTTATAAACAGAGGTAAACAAAGAGTCCAATCTCAAATTTTATCCTTCCTCGTTGTGATATGTTTTGGTGTGTGTGTGTGTGTGTGTGTGTGTGTGTGTGTGTGTGTGTGTGTGTGTGGAAGGAGGGTGGGGCTGTGAGCGTGCATGTGGGGAGGGACGGTGCTAAGTAACTTGTGTGGGAATATGAGAAGGCTCTAAGGTTGCTGAGAAGTGTGAGGAGGCGTGTGTGGTTTGTGTGGTATTGTGTGGAGAGTGGGATGACTGCAGGGATATAACAAGAGTGTGATATTTTTGTGAGTAAAGACGGTGACACACTGGAAAAAAAAACAGCTTACGTGTTTGCCGTATTCAACAGACAAATGATCAAGCCAATGGGATTACTATGCCAGGAGGTTTGTTGCTGCGATGACCCAGATGAGCTAAATACCAAATGTTTAGTTATTTTTAATTGTAGATGAAATATTCTATCACAGCACGAGGGAAGTATAATTATAAAAACGGCACGCAAAAATAGCTAACACGATTGTCGCTTTTGTCCAGTGCGATTTTATAAAGTTGTAAGATGTGTGAAGTGTGAGGGGGACCTGAGATGGGTAGAGGTGGGTGAAGACGTGAGACGGTGTATGTGGGTGAGGTGTGGAAAGGAGGGGAAGTGGTGTGCGTGAGACAAAAGTGACGAAATGCGTGAGTGTGAAGTGCGAGGGGATGCTGAATAAGTGAGTATGCTGAGAGAGAGACTGAGTGAAGTGTAAGAAAGCGATGGGTAAGTACGCGAAGTACGTAATGCTGTAACTGACATGTAAGAGGCGATGGGAGTATGAGAGGAATGTGGCAGGCCGAAGACTGAAGGGAGATCAGGAGTGGAAGAGTAAAATGTGAGATACTGTACGAGAAGAAACCTGTGAGCAAGAAAACTGAAAAGAAAAAGAAATAGAGGGAAAGCAAAGCGTGTTGATTAAAACTAGCTCAACCATTGCAATACGATGACGATTTTTGTTTACTATATATTATTTAGTTTAGCGAAGAACCATCGGACTGAAAAGGGTGAAAGTGTGTATGAGTGAAAAATGAGCAAGAAGAAAAGAGAGGAGGGGGGGAGGGTCGGCAGTGAGTGGGTGACGTGCGACTGAGATGGTGCGAGAGAATGAGAGTGGGGTGGTTTGCGAGTGACTGTAGTGATGTGTGAGAATGAGAGTGATGTGGTGTGTGTGCGTGTGAGTGTGAAGTGGTATACAAGAGGTGGGTGCTTAGTCGTGTGTGTGTGTGTGTGTGTGTGTGTGTGTGTGTGTGTGTGTGTAAGGCATTGTGCAGCAGTGAGGTGTAAGGTGGTTTGTGGACGTGAGGTGTGGGGTGTACGGTGTGTGTGTGTGTGTGTGTGTGTGTGTGTGTGTGTGTGTGTGTGTGTGTGTGTGTGTGTGTGTGTGTGTGTGTGTGTGTGTGTGTGTGTGTGTGTGTGTGTGTGTGTGTGTGTGTGTGTGTGTGTGTGTGTGTGTGTGTGTGTGTGTGTGTGTGTGTGTGTGTGTGTGTGTGTGTGTGTGTGTGTGTGTGTGTGTGTGTGTGTGTGTGTGTGTGTGTGTGTGTGTGTGTGTGTGTGTGTGTGTGTGTGTGTGTGTGTGTGTGTGTGTGTGTTTTTGTGTGTGTGTGTGTGTGTGTGTGTGTGTGTGTGTGTGTGTGTGTGTGTGTGTGTGTGTGTGTGTGTGTGTGTGTGTGTGTGTGTGTGTGTGTGTGTGTGAGGTGTGGGTTGGCGTGCGGGTGAGGTACGAGGTGGTGTGCAAGTGAGGTGTGGGGAGGTGTGCGAGTGAGGTGTGGGGTGGGTACTGTGCGAGTGAGGTGTGGGGAGGTGTGCGAGTGAGGTGTGGGGAGGTGTGGGGAGGTGTGCGAGTGAGGTGTGGGGAGGTGTGCGAGTGAGGTGTGGGGAGGTGTGCGAGTGAGGTGTGGGGTGGCGTGCGAGTGAGGTGTGAGGTGGTGTGCGAGTGAGGCGTGAGGTGGTGTGCGAGTGAGGTGTGGGGTGGTGTGCGAGTGAGGTGTGCGTTGGTGTGCGAGTGAGGTGCGAGGTAAGGCAGTAAGGGGCAATTTTCCGGTGGGTAACTATGCGTCTCTCACCCGTAATGTCACACAGTCATCCATCCTCTCTCCCTGTCCTTACCCTTTTATATTTGCTTTTTACTTTTTCCAACTCTTTTTAATTCCCCTTTCCTCTGTCCTTCATCCTTTATCAATATTTTTTTCTTCTTTTAATTTTTCCTTGTCCTTAACTCCTTCAGTGTGTGTGTGTGTGTGTGTGTGTGTGTGTGTGTTTTATCACTATCTGGACCATGTTCTCTTGGTTGAGTTCATAAGTGTTTGACAAGTCTCTCTCTCTCTCTCTCTCTCTCTCTCTCTCTCTCTCTCTCTCTCTCTCTCTCTCTCTCTCTCTCTCTCTCTCATAGATATTAACCCACTTAAACGTCATTACTTTTACCCATCACTTTTTTACCATCACTCACCATATGTTCTTCCTGACACTTCATCAAATTCATCCACACCTCACCTCATAACCAAGCGTACTCATTCATCACTTCATAACATACACTTACACACAACTATTGTCACCAAATCACGAAGTATATCCAGGGTGAAAAGTTAGTCTATTATTCCACTGCGTCTACTTTTTACTTAGGGCATCTTCGTCATTATCCTCCCTCACGCATCACATCAAAGAGAACGACCTAAAGACCAAAAATAGATAGACAGACAGATAGATAGATAGATAGATAGACTGATAAATACGAGTAGATAAATTAAGCTTCTCTAAGTACTGGAACATTAGCCAACTGAGGAAAGTGACAAAAGAGGAGAAATACTGAGAAAAATTTTGTCCACGACTACACATTCATTTTCCTCGTATTCGACTGCACATTCATTCTATCATAATAGACTGTTCATTCATCTTCCCCGTAATCAACTGTTCATTCATTTTTCTCGCACATTCATTCTCCACCTCGTAACATACATTCGTCTTAGTCACGTAATCTGCTGCTCCTTTCACCAAGCCCCTTAAGGTGAGTAGACACAATTACTCTGCTCATTTACTGCATTAACTCAAAGCAGGTGGCCGTCTTGCACGTTCACTTATGGATTGGGTGTATCTCTCTCTCTCTCTCTCTCTCTCCAGTGTCAAGAAAAGGGAAGAGAGACAAGGAGAGAAGAGAGCAAAAAAATACCGTAGGTGTCTGAGAAAGAGAGAGGAGAGGAGAGGGAAGACAGGGAGAGAAAGGAACAGAGGAGTGGAAAACAGACAAACTGGGAGACAGAGGGAGAGGGAAAGAGAAAGAATGGGAAGGAGAGGAAGGAGAAAAGAGCTAAAGAAAAAATGGAAATGAAAGGACAGCAGATGAGAAGAGAGGAGGTGAAGAAGAAAAGAAGGGACGAACAGGGGATGAGGAGAGGATAGAAGAGGAGAGGGTGACCGAGAAGGGAAAGGAAGGAGAAATAATATGAAGGAAATGGAGATTGAAGATTGGAAGGAAAATGTCAGAGAGGATAAAGAAGGTATAAAAGATGAAAATGAGGAACAAAGATTCGGTGAATTGAGGCTTAAAAAAAAAAAAAAAGGAGTGACGGGGAAAACAGGGACAAAAAGGCTATAGTTGGAACAGAAAAAAAATTAAATCAAGAAATATTTAATAAGGGCCATGGAAAAGAGAGAATGGAGACGATGGAAGTAAACACAGAAATGGAAGGGGGAAAAAAGCAAGAGAAATGTAGCAGAAAGCAATGAATGAGGCATAGACAGTATTAGAAATTCAACAACTAAAAAAAGGCAACTAAGAAGGAAGGAAGGGAAGGAATCTGGAACAGAGAAAGTGCATACACAGAATGGTGAAGAAAGAGCACAATCAAGTAAAAGATGTGAGGAAGATGAGAATGAAAAGAAGGGAAATAATAACAGACTGAGAAGGAGGAGGAGGATAATACGGAAAGAGGACAATAAGGGAGGAGAACTAAAAAGGAAACATGCAAGGAAGAAGGTTAATTGTATACCAAGAATGAGAACAAGCGAGACAGAGGGAAGAAGGAAGAAAACGACAAAACATAAGACGTGTGAAAGACAAAGGAGAGAAAAGTTCACTGCTTTAAACAAAAAGGGGATTAGTGGCATAACAAGAACCAGAGAGAAACAGAAAAGGTGGATGACAACAACAAAGGAAAAAATAAAGATACACAAAGATGATGGAAGAAATTTATGCCTATCGACTGTGCGGGTCATTAAGGGTGGATCAGTTTCTGCCAAGTCTCAGTCTTTCCCTAGAATACGACCTGCATTACCCGGTTTACGTATAGGTCTCCAATTATACCGATGGGTGAAAGGGGACAAGGGGGAAACAGACCAAATCCAACAGTCTGACCGGCCCGAAAACCATCAAAAGAGGACAGACCGAATGCACTTGGTAAACACTTATCTTGTACCCAAAACACCAACGACATGTAAAAGAGAAAATGTGGACAATCAATACTAATTAATTCATCTTGAGGGTTATACGTACCGGTATTCACCAGACGTTTCACATTCACCCTCCGGTATGACTGACAAGGAATGAACCTAACATCCCCCAGACTACGACAGGCAACCGTCTATTTACAGATTCAGGTCCCTATTTCAGTTCCTGGTGCGAGCAAGCTGGGGTAAGTTATTCTGGTTACCTCCCGACGATTATTATTCACCTCAGGCATCATCTCTCTGACGCAAGGGATTAAAAACATCCTCAATCGACCCCTTCACTAATATTGATTTTTCTACTTTATTCTGGCTACCTCCGGACGATTTATCTGTTCCCTTCATTATCGTGACGTCTTCTATTTTCCTGCTGTCAACAGACGATTTTCTTCAGATCGGGACAGACTTTTTGATAGGAGGGAGGGTAAAATATAGCTTAAGTTTACCCCTTCATTTATACAGATCCTTCCGAAGTTGAGGAAAATCGTCTGGTTGCAGCAAGAAATAAACTAAAAAAAAAGGAATCACAGGACTGTAGGGGTTAAGCTTGGCCAGGAACTCTCGTTGTGAAGAGGTTACGACACTCCAACTATTACTATGAAAGAAATATTGTATCTGGGAATCTTCATCCCACGTCTTTCCTTCCAATCTTCCGTCTTTCTTCTAATATTCTCTGCATCGTCTTTAGTATTTTCTACATATTTTTCTTCTTCGTTGTTTCAGCATCTTCCACATTCGTTCTTCCACTTTCCTCCACCTCTTCCCTATCCTTATTTCCCCTCTAAATCTTCCACCTTCTCCTCCACCTTCTTCTTTACCCTCTGTATCTTTCATCTTTCTTCTATTTCTTTCATCTCTTCAACCTTCCCCTCCCTTGTATTTCCCTCTGCATCCTTCACCTTCTCTTCCACATTCTTCTTCATTTTCACTCTTCCTCTGTCTTCCATGCAGCCTCTGTTTCTTCCACGCCCTCCTCTTCCCTTTCTTTATTCCCCTCTACATCTTCCACTCTGTCCTCCGCCTCTAATTGGCTGCCTCCGCCTCCACCTGATTGCCTGCCTCTTCCACCTCTATAGCCACCAATTACGTTCCATCTATGTCTTATCCACTTTTTGTTGCAATGGAGAGAAGACAATGAGGGAAGGTCAAAAAAGGAGAGAGGAGAGGAGAGGAGAGGAGAGAGAAAAAGAGAAATGGCAGGGCAAGGAAAGAGAATGAAGAAAGAAAAAAAAGAGACCAGGGAAGGGAAGGGAGAGGTGGTGATGGAAATGAAAAGGAGAGAGCACAGCGTGTGTGAGAAGAGGAGGAGGAGGAGGAGGAGGAGGAGGAGGAGGAGGACGAAGACGACGACGACGAGGAACAGGAGGAGGAGGAGGAGGAGGAAAGATAAGGAAAAGGGGGAAAGAACACTACAGGTACATATATATATACTGTACATCAAACATACATATATGCATACAAACATACATGCATATATACATAAATACATACTCGTACATACATAATACATAAACATAAGCGTATGATTATAAAAGACCATATTCCATTTTCTTCATCTTCCGACCTTTTTTTTTTTTATTCTTCGTCTTCCCCCCATCCCCCTAATCAGCGTCCATTCTTTCCCGCTTCACCTTTTTCTTCTCTCCGTTCATATTCAATTCTTATTCTTCACTTCCCCTCCTTTCCCATCTCCTTTCTCCTCCTCTTTCTCTTCTTCCTTTTCACTTTATCCTTCTATGCACTTCCATCTGTCTATTGTCATATATCCCACTTCCTCTTCTCCATCACTTCCTTACGGTACTCCACTTACTCCATCTTACTTTCTCCATCAATTCTTCGTTTCTTCATTCTACATCACTCGTTTCTCTCCCTTCTTCCATTACTTCATATTATTCCTTCCTTTCTGATTTACTTTCATCCTTGTATTCTTCATTCATTATAATCTTTTTCCGCCGTTCTTTCCTCTTTATCGTATTTATCTTTATCTCTACTTCCCCTCCTTCCTTCCATTCTCTCTCTCTCTCTCTCTCCCTACCTTCATTTTTCCCCTCTGTCTCTTAATTTTCTCCCCTCCCTCCACTCTCTCCTACTGCCTCATCATCTCTCCGTATCATTATCCTTCCCTCCTTTCTTTCCTTTTTTGCGCCCTGTTTCCTTTCCTTCTTTCCTTCCAATTTCTTTTTCCATCTCTCTCTCTCTCTCATTTTTTTGTCCTTCCCTCCTTCCTCCCTCCCTCTTCTATTTTTAACCAAATTCCTCCTTTACGCTCTCCACATCTCTACTCCCTCCCTCCTCTCTCTCTCTCTCTCTCTCTCTCTCAGCTCACCAGTAAGAGTCCATTCCAAGTTCCAAGATCGCAAGAAAAATGCCCTTCAAAAAAATCCCCCGAGAATCCCTTTTTTACTGCTCCAGATCTTAAGGAAACTAATGAGGAGATTTGGGGCGGGGGGAGGGAAAGGGAGGGGGGAAAGACGGGAGGAAGGGGGGGAAAGACGGGAGGAAGGGGGGGAAAGAGGGGAGGAAGGAGGGGAAAGCAGGGGAGGATGTGGGGGGAAACGAGGGGCGGATGTGGGGGAAATGAGGGGAGGAAGAGGGGGAAAGGAGGGGAGGAGAGAGGGACTAGGGTTAGGAGATGAGGGTACAGAGGAGGAGGAAGGTGAGGGAGGGAGGAAATGAGGGGAGGAAGGTGAGGGAGGGGGGAAAGGGGAGGAAGAGGGGGAAAGGAGGGGAGGAAGTGGGGGAAAGGAGGGGAGGGAGAAGGGGAAAGAAGAGGAGGAAGTGGGGGAGAGGAGGGGAGGAAGTGGAGGGAAGGAGGGAGGGGCTGGGGTTAGGAGAGGAGGAGGAAGGTGGACAAGGGATAGGATAAGACACAAGAAGAGAGGGAAAACTGAGGTGAGAAGGGGAGTGAGAGGCGACAAGGGGGAGAGGATCAAGGATAAAGAAAGGTACAAGAGGGAAGGAGATGAAGCGGAGGGGGAAAGTGGGGAGGAGGACATGGGAAGTAAGTTGGAAGAGAAGAGGATACGAAGGGGAAAGGAGCGGGAGAGGAATAAGGGGAAAAGGGAAAGGGGAACAGGAGAGGAGTAAAGGGAGGGAAGAGGAAGGAACTGAGGAAGGCGGATGTGGGTCGAGAGGAAGGGAGACGACTGGGGCGAAGGCTGTCTCTCTCTCGGGTTCTGCCTTCTTAGGGATAAATTTTAGTACTGCGTTCGTCTGATTATTTCTTAGGTTTGGCTGTAGCTGTTTCTGATCCACTGATTGATGGATGGATGAATGAAGGGAAGGAAGGAAGGAAGGGTGGAAAGAAGGAAGGAAGGAAGGAAGGAAGGAAGGATGGATGGATGGATGGAGACAGACAGACAGATAGACATCGAGAGAGAGAGAGAGAGAGAGAGAGAGAGAGAGAGAGAGAAATACATTAAATCACAAACAATAAGGCAGAACAGGGGTACATAAATACAAGAGAAATCTACATAAACACAAGAGAAATCTATCATAAAACGCAAAAACCACAACATAAACCTTGACTGTACAAGAAAAACAGTCATAGCAACAAAACAATCCAGCCTTCAATAATAATAAGTCACCAGATACTATAATTTGGTGATAAAAATGATGTCCAGTGACCAAATAAGGTAAAAACACAAAAATAAAGGAAAAGATAATGTAAGAGGTAAATACAAGACGTAAGTGTCATATAAAAAGTTCTTGTCTAACCAAAGTCAAAGGTTTATAGTGATTCTCTTTCTCTCTCTCTCTCTCTGGTGACCTCGGCAAACAAAGGCAATAAAGTGGAGTGTCTGTATGATTAACTTCGCCCTGACCCCCTGCGGGATGTGGTCAGGGGGTGCTCTATTCCTGTCACACCGCCCTCACCTCTTTGCTTCCATCAGCCACACCTCATATTTACCTCACTATCTTTAATTGCCTTTCTCACCTCGAACTGTGTCACCTCTTAGCCTTCCGGACGAGAAAATGAACCTCACTTTTAGCTGTTGTGTATTTATTTACCTGCTTACTTGTTTATTCATTTCTTTATCTTTATTCCTTGTTAATGCACGTGACAAAAGTTGCACTCCCTTTTTAACTTTGCTGGTGAGGGAACAGTCTATCCGATAAGCGTTATGAGGCGTTTTTATTATTATTATTATTATTTTTTCTGCGTTGATGGCTGGCTTATGAGACGGTCAAAAATTTTCATAAAGTTGAAAGAGGTACTGGTTCTGCTTTCATGCTCTGCTTCTATATCCTACCCACATCAAAGTTAATTTATAATGATGATGATGATGATGATGATTTTTTATTTTTCTAACTGGCCTCTTCTGGATTCCTCCCTTAAACTGAACTGCCTAACCACATTCTATCTTCACCTCATTCCTACTTAGCTGCCTCCTCAGTCACTGCCTTCATAACATCATGTCCTCTTTCCTTTCTTCCTTCTTTGCTCACACCAACACTCCCTCTATTTTTCTCTCCTAATTATATATTATATCTACAGTCTCTGTTTTCACTATTTCACTACCTTCACAATCTCCACAACCTACACAACCGCCAACTTTCTTTCACAAGCCTACTGAATGAAAAGCGGGCGTTGAGAAAGCCAAATGGTTGTACAGGATTACCCTTTCTAGGTAATTTTTCACGGTTTGAATATAAGCCTGTCACTCTTATCACGTATTTCTGTCCTCCTTTTAAGTCTGTCTAACCAGTCTCACCTACGAGCATATTATTTTCCTTCACTCAGTACTGCTTTTTCTTACCTTACCCCCCTCAACCGTTTATCTGCAGCATGAACAACATAAACATTCATAATACATACCAGGACACATTCATACATATACATACACACATACACATATACTGTACATACATACAATACATACACAGCAAAACAGTCATTAAAAACACTTCCACAAGGTTGTCAGCAGGAAAGAAAACACGTACACAAGACCACAAACAGACGACATAAAAAGGTCACACACAGGAAGCCTGCAGGTATCTAAGATTGCAAACACACACACACACACACACACACACACACACACACACACACACACACACACACACACACACACACACACACACACGAGAAAGTTAGGAAGTAGGAAACGTAGAGGACAATGAAAAGATGGACCCAAGTGCACACACACAATTCTCTCTCTCTCTCTCTCGCGTGTTCTTTTTTTTTTTTTGTCCTTTTTCTTCACATACTTTCTAATCATTTTTATGTCAAACTTATTCTATCAACTTTTTCTCGGTTAGTCACTTTAGTCATCGTTACTCATCCACGCATTCATAATCTCTCTCTCTCTCTCTCTCAATGGCCACAGTAGTCCAGGTGAACACAGGTTAAGTGGCCAATCACAGGTCACTAAGAGGACATTAGGAGAGGGAGATAGCTTTAATTCTCTCTCTCTCTCTCTCTCTCTCTCTCTCTCTCCATCTGTATCGCTGGGAATTCTTTTAGTTTTCCCTTCACTTTTATTTCTATCCATTCACAACCTCAGTATACATACACATACACACACACACACACACACACACACACAGAAACCTGCCGATTATCACAAGGCCACCCACGATTCCACGAACACACACACACACACACACATGCCTACGCCCCCCCCCTTCTCTCTCTCTCTCAATTATTTCTGTCTTCAGTCATTCGTGCATGTCCCTTCCCTTTTTCCTCATTGTTATTTTCTTTTCTTTTTTCCTTCTCCTTCCTTTCTTCTTTCCTCCTCCTCCTCCGTGTTTTTTCCTCACTTACTTTCGCTCATTCCTTTCCCCTTTCTCACTCCTTTTCTTGACTTTTCCTTTTATTTTCTCAGTCATCTCTATATTCCCTCCCCTCCTCCCATCTTTATTCTCTCCCTTTCCTTTCCTCTTCCGTCACCTCATATTTCCTCCTTTATTACTATTATTCTCTGCCTCCTCCCCGCCTCTCCTGCTTCACAGACTAAAGTTTTGATCTTATCGTATTCAGAACTTTATACAATTACCTTTGGGATTCGAAAATAATGGGATTGTTTTAAATATTATACAGGACTTTTGTTTAAGTCAAATCTAGCATGTTAAGAGTTAGGTAAATACATCTAGGTAAACACAAAAAAATACCGCTACATTGCGGCCTTCACAACCACTACACAAAATACACACACACACACACCCACACATTCATTCCTCTTCACACAGCACCTTCACACACACACACACACACACACATTCATTCCTCTTCACACACACACACACACACACACACACACACACACACACACACACCTCCTCACCCACATCCTCCACCCCCCCAACACAAAGACACGCAAACCCTCCTCCCACACAGCGTCCATACCAAACACACAAACACACACAAAGCTCATCCACACAGCCAGACACACACACACCCAGGACAGGCAACACCCAATCCGTAACTGGAAACTCGTCTCGTAACTGTAAATCCACTTATCCTCTACACTACACTGCATGGCAACATCTTAGCTAAGTATATATACACTACACTCTGTTCTTAATCTATACTACACTACACCCAGTCAACCTCTTTGCTAAATATATACACAACATTCAGTTCTTAATCTATTACTACACAACAACCTCTTAGCTAAGAATATCTACAGTTCTTACTTTTTTACATTTATTCTTCTTTTCTTACATTCTTACCATCCTTTCTCCCTTCTCCCTCCTTTTCTTGACTTTTATTTTCTCTACCTTCATTCATCTCCCTTTATCTCCTCTCCCCTCCACCATGGGGGGCGCGGTAGCACAGTGGTAGCGCGCTGGACTCGTAATCGGGGGATTGCGAGTTCGAGCCTCGCCCGGGCTGCCGTGCCGGGAGTGGCAGCTCGCTCCTGTAACCCTAGCGGGGCTATATAGTCCAATACAGGGCTTAGCTCGGGGGAACTCCATTTTTCTCCCCTCCACTATACACCAACCTCTTGCCTAAAAATATAAACTGTACAATTCTCACTTCAATATATTACACTGAATCTTTTCCCATATATAAAGTAGCAATCTCTGCTTATTTTTCGTGGTTTAAAATTTGTTCAGGATATTCCGTTTTCACATTTTCAGCAATCTGCATTACTTTTTTTGAAGGCTGTTATTCAGGATTGGGTGAACGGGTAAGGAAACCTGTCTTTAACCTCCGTAGTTCAGGAAATCTCTCCTAAGCTGAGAATAAAATATACAATAAAATATGGCAAGAATAAAATATAGAAGTTTGTTCTCAAGTAGTTAATATATTCTACACTTTTATTTTCGACTGTCGTTCTTTCCCTTTCCCTACAATCTGGATATTTCTTTTCATCATGTTCAGTGCTAGGGCTTTGTATTAGGGCAATGGAAGACAAAAAGTAGGCAAAGATTCGATCACTAGCATACTTTTCGCCGCATTTGTTTTGTTAGATCACGCAGATCTCACTTATGGCAATGAATGAATGAATGAATGAACGAGTGAATGAATGAACGAATGAGTG
>NC_137047.1:26762378-26779878 GCF_032717465.1 Coenobita brevimanus | reverse complement strand
AAAAAAAAAAAAAACGAAGGGAGGGAGGGAATATCATGGAGCAGAGAGGGAATGTGGAAAAAATAGGAGGGTATACGGTAATGGGAAAGAGGAGAGAATACAGTATGCAAGAGGAAAGAGGATAAGAGGAGGAGCAGGGGGAAGGGTAAAGAACACATAATAGGAGGCGGGAAGAAATAGGAGAAGGTTAATGAAGAAGTAGAAGGTATTTTTTTTCCCCTCCTTAGGCAACCTTGTACGCAAAGGGGAGGGTTCAGGCAGGATAAGAAACCGGAGAAGAAAAATGGCAGGAGATACAAAAATGAGAAGGAAAGGAACAGCGAGACAAGAAAGATGAGAAAAATGAAAAGGCAGAGACGCGAAAATAAAAATGTGAAGAGAGAGAAAGGAGAAAATGAAAGTAGAAGTGAGCAGTAGGAATAAGGTAGATCAGTAAATGGATATGGAGGAAATGTTGAGAAAAATGAATAGTGGGAGTGGGGAAATGGGGGAGAAAAGGAAGTAGGTGAATTAATAGAGCCGAAAAGGGGAAATGGGGAAAGGGAAAAGGACAAAGAAGAAAGCAAGTGAAAAAAAAAAAAGTAAACGAATGGACAGATTATTTGAAGAGACTATTTACCCGTCACTCAATCCTTTACTGTCCCATCACGAGCCCAGGGACACGACACGGTGCTAGGCTAGTCAAGATATAAATGTGTCACCTGTCTCTCTTCCCTGAGTGGCATTCTGTGAGCAATAACCCCTCCCCCCAAATGAAAACGCCTATGGGCCACATTAAACTGGACGGCTTTACAGTAACCCACTAAAGGCGTCTCTAGTCCGTATTCTCGTCGGTTAAGAAAGGTCCCTAGCACCTCCTCCTTACCAAATTATTTTTGGATACGGCAAGTTAATATCAATTTGCATGATATTTATGCCGAAAATGGTGGTACTGAAATTGACACAAAAAAGATAATATGGAGTAATAAGCAAACTAAATCGCTAAACAAGAGGTATTAGCGAGTTTCCTTAACCCACTAGTCCTATCTTATTACCAACCAGAATAATATGTGCTTTATTGCGACATAAGGCTGCGTACACAGAGAAAGCAGGTTGCCTGCGCGCTGGTTTCTGGCGCAGACCCACGCTGGTTACCTGCGCGGGTAGGTGTTCACAAAGGAAGCATGTAACCAGCTCCGATCCGCGCGACGTTGATTGTTTCTTGCACTTGTTTTTGTAATCCACTGCACTAATGTCAACAAAATATTTCTGTGATAAAGCTTCAACTATCAACCTACATAATCAGGACCAGATTCACACAACAAAATGCTATTTTGCTTACCTTCACGAGCTAATTCTCTGCTTATTTCAGCCCACAGTTTATCCGTTACATTTCTGTTTGCATGGAGCTTACTCCTTTTGTCCCGTAATGGTGATCACTCAAATACTCTGGCAATTAGGAGCTCAACGTCCAGCTTGCTCTCCAGTCTGTACACGTCTACCCACCTCTACCCGTGCGGGTTGAGTTGGCAAGAATGGTCCGAGGATTCCGGAAAGCGGGTTGAAGCAGGCTGCCTGCTCCGACACGTTCGACCCCGCTTCTTCTATGAACATCCCCACTTGTTTGTATGATTTAATTCTTGGCGCAGGTCGGCGCCGGTAACCCGCACAGGTTAACCCATTTAGCGTGTTGCGCATTGTAGTCACATAAAAGTAGCACTACATCAAGTGAGTGGATGGTGCACCTACCACAGATTTCAAAGACATAATAAAGAAAAATAATATAGAAATAGGGTGAGGAAAATACTTGTGAACGGCAGTGAAAATTTTGATGGGAGAGAGAGAGAGAGAGAGAGAGAGAGAGAGAGAGAGAGAGAGAGAGAGAGAGGGGACGAATGGAGAAGTGAAAGAAGGGAATGAGTGGAAAACAAAAATGTGAGAGGGAAGAACCATGATGGAAGAAGTAAGAGTGTAAAGAAAGACGGAATAAAACCTATGAGAGTAAACAAAATGACAGAGATAGAAAGAGTGACAGAAAAGACGAAGGAGAATGCGGGAGATGAGAAGCAGGGGGAGAATAGAGGTTATCGTGCAATGGACAGCAGGAAGACGGGAAAATATAGACTAGAAGTAGCAATGACGAGTGACGGGGTGGTGGAGAGGGAAGGAGAAAGGTGTGAAAGAAGGAAAACGTAAGAGGAAAACTGTGTGAACGAGAGGAAGGCAAAAAAGAGAAGAAGTAATTTTGACAAGTATGAAAGAGCTGAGGAAGGAAGAAGAGAGGAGACAAGTAATGAAGAGAGATGTGAAGGAGAACGAGGGAAGGAAGAGTAAATGGGGACAGATGGAAAAAGGAACTATAAAAGAGTGAGGCAAGTAAAAGCAGAAAGGAAGAGTACAGGTGATTGGCAAGGATGGCACGCATGAAAGGAAATGGGGAATAATAGGGGAGCGATAAGGGGATAAAAAAAAAAGAGTGTGGGAGATAGGTAGGAGGGGAGATATATGAGAAAGGAAGAAGAGCACGAGAGGAGAGGAAGGGATCAGACAGGTGGGGACGAGGAGGTAGGAGAAGAAAGGGGGTACGAAGGAAAGAGGAGGAGGGATGGGGAGAGGAGGAGGGTAGGAGGAAAAGAAAAGAGGATGGATGGATGGAGGAAGCGGATAGGGGAGAAAAGAGAAGAGAAGGAGGTATGGGGAGAGGAAGGAGGGGAGGACAAAGGAACAAAGATAGGTTGGGGTGGAGCAGACCAGGGGAGGATAGGAATGGACGGTGTAGAGGAAAGCAGAGAGAACAGAGGGAGAGGATGGTGACCGGCTCAAAGAGAGGAATGGAATGGGAAAATGAGAGGAGAGGGGAGGTGAGGGGAGAAAAGGAGGGTGGGTGGAGAAAGGAGACAAGAAAGAGAGAAGAGGAGCAGATAAAACGAGAAAGGATGAACGAGAAATAGGGGAGTAGAGGCAGAGAGGCGACAAAGGAGCGAGAAAGCAAACATGAAGAGAAGAGGGAAAAGAATAAAGCAAAGGGAAAGGTAAAGAGAAGCTACAGACGATGGGAGTGGCGGAAAGGAGACGAAAGAAGCAAGAGGAATGGAAAAGGCGGCGGGGAAGAGAGAGAGAGTGTCGAGACCGGATCAAAGCGAGGTGTGGAGTGGAGAGAAGGACGGGGAGGGGAGTGGGGTGAACCTGTCTCTGTCTGTCTGTCTGTCTGTCTCTCTCTCTCTCTCTCTCTCTCTCTCTCTCTCTCTCTCTCTCTCTCCGTAGCAACCACTATGAGGCGCAATAAAGTAGGTGGGGGAGAGGGGTGATTAAGTGGGTGTCCGGGTAAGTGCGTGTAAGTGGGTAGATGAGTGGACGATTAGACGAGTGGTTAGGGACAGTGTTAAGTGGATAGTTGTGTGGATACTTAGGTGGATGAAGGACGGGTGGGTGGGTGGGTGGGTGGTTGGACGATTTGGGGAATGGTCGGATGTAATATTAAGTGGATAGTTGTTTGTATTGGGGCAATGGAGGACAAAAAGTAGGCAAAGATTCGATCATTAACATACTTTTCGTCGCATTTGTTTCGTATGATCACGCAGTTCTCACGACAATGAATGAGTGAATGAATGAATGAAAGAACGAACGAACAGATGAAAGAATGGGTAGGTGAATTGTTAGGTGCACGATGAGGAGGACGGTTCTGTGGATAACTAGTACGGTGAATAGCTAGGCGCATGATAAGGTGGATCAGTATGTGTACAATTAGGTGAGTGAGTGGACGACTAAGTGAGTAGTTAGCTGCACATTAGATGGATAAGCAGTTAAGGTTAGGTGGATGGTTGTGTGGAAAAATCTGATGAGAGAATGGGAAGGTGAAATCAGGGTATAATCAGGTGGGTGAAAGGTGGGGTTGGGTGTTTACCGAGGGTTGTTTATGTGTTTAATTACGTGTTGAAAGGCTGGGTAGGTGGGTACGTACAATCGGCATCAAAACTCCTCTCAAGCCTCCTGTTTTTCACTTCATGGACAACCAACACCGATTATATTTGGCCACATCAGCGCCATCAGTGTCGGTTGCTACGGGTTTACCACACAGATTTTCAAGAGTCCATGTAGAGAGAAGCAGGAAAGGCGACAGGACTTTTGGTGTCGACTGTACGTAATTGCACCAGCCTTGCACCAGAACACCTCCTAAACTCTCGTGCATGGTGGAAATGGCCGGCAGCACAACATTACTTGAGAGGCGTGCTCGGTGTCTCAAAATGCCGCAAACATTAAACTTGGCTGAACGTCCCCCTAATAATTTCCACTGTTATTTGTAATCCCCATCCTTAGGTGAGAAAAAGAGGTCTGGAAGATGACGATGATGACGACGACGACGACGATGATGGTGATGACGGTGGTGGTGATGATACTTCTTACTTTATTCAAGGAAGAGTGGTGAGTGTGGCGGGTTGAATCTTCCTCCAAATGTAACATCATATAAATCAGACGATACACTCGCGGTCATAAATATCGACCCACTTCCCTATGATAAATAATGGGACGGTGAGTGATGATTTTGGAAACCCAAGGATGTGATCTTCGAAGTCCAATAAACGTTTCAGAATAACTTGTAAGCGTTTCATAACTGTTTGTATGGTCAAGGTGGATAGGTATTCTGTCCGTAACTGCCTATTCGTAATGAAGCCCGTCGTAAAACTGTCCCTGAATCTGTGGGTAAAATCAAAGATGGTAATAGTCAACTCCATACGACCACTCTGGTGCGTAGGGCCCGAAGATAGGTTAGATCTGGGCCAGAGTAGACCTGAACAAATAAGGGTATGAAATCGACGTACGTCCCAAGTGGCATTAATACGACGGAAACACCTCTTATCACCTCTGGAAGCTTCACCTAGTCGAGTACCGTACACTTAACCTTCAGGCGTTTAGGTCCGTTGTAAGTTATGCTTGTCTGGTATCTAGAACACATACTAAACAAGACAGGACAACCACAGAACCTTCTACCTTCCGTGTTTAGGGTTATGAGTACCACATTAAAAAAAAAAGTGGTTATTACAGCGCTTTTGTTCTAAGCCGACAATGATTCATTAACTCCTTCAGTTTAGTTGACGTTCAGGTTTAGTCAGAGTGGAGGGTTTATTTGACTACTAACCAAGGAGACTTACCTCTACATCATAACAAAGGGTCATCGAATTCGTGCCACAACTTAGTACTCAAGTTATGGGAGTGACCTAGTTCCATCAGGCAACAACAATCTGTGTGTGTGTGTGTGTGTGTGTGTGTGTGTGTGTGTGTGTGTGTGTGTGTGTGTGTGTGTGTGTGTGTGTGTGTGTGTGTGTGTGTGTGTGTGTGTGTGTGTGTGTGTGTGTGTGTGTGTGTGTGTGTGAGAGAGAGAGAGAGAGAGAGAGAGAGAGAGAGAGAGAGAGAGAGAGAGAGAGAGAGACAGACAGACTATGTGGCCTCGACAAAAAGCATCCCACGCTGTATCTCGTCCCACATACATAAAAAAGTGAAAGTGTTTGACTGGGTGACTGCAAGAATATGCGGACAACTGAATGAATGATATGGCTGGTGAATGGATGTATGACTGGATGGTGGCTGTAACAGTGATTGGGAGGAAGAGGGATGAACGATTAGGTGGGTGAGTGGAGGGGTGATAGCTACGTGGATGAAATAGGTGGATGTGTTCGACTGGGTGAATGAGTGAATTATTAAGTGGGTGAACTGATTCGTGGTGGATGAGCGAATAACAGGGAGGTTGATGGTTGAATTACTGAAAGGGTGAGTGGAAGAGTGACAGGGTGGTGGATGATGTGGTCTGACTGGATGACTAGAGGAGTGATGAGGCGGATGAATGGAGGAGAGGATGGGATGGTGAGTGACAGTGGGTGGGGTAATGAAGGGGAAAGTAGGTGGGTGGGGATGTGAGGAAGAACTGTAAAATAAAAAAAAGAAGAATTATGAAGGAGAGAGAAGGGAGATATAAAACAGCTGAGAAAAAACGAATGTGAAATGGGGAAAGAGAAAAATTGCGAAAATAAGAGAGCACGGAGAGTATTCGGAGAGTGGGCAGGAGGCAAAGGGAGAGTGGGTGGCGAGATAAATAGAGTGGGCGTGAGAGGTGAGAGGTCAAGGCAGTAAATACCCCCCACCCCCACCCCGTACGCCCACTTATTAACAAGTGGGATGGGTCGGGATGCGTGAAGATGGTGAGGCAAGGAAGGAACAGGCTGGGAAGGAGGATCAGTGTAGCTGGATGGAACAGAGGATGGGGATAAGAGAAAAAGCATGGAGAAGGGCAGGGACATGCTGGAAAGGATGGGGAAAAACGGGAAGGCTGGAAGGTGAATCGATTGGGAAGGAGAATGGTTAGTCTGTACTCTGTTATAACCACAGAACTCTGGGATTTCCTTTTGTCAGTCGATATATTTCGCATTCTATTTACTTTCATTCTCTATGAAGTACGCTGCCAAATGAATATCAGCTTCTCTTAAAATAATACCTTGGACATAAGACAATTTGGATTCGTGGCGTATGACGTTATTTTGTCCCACAACGCGAAGTAGTGACATCTGCAAAAGCCAAATACGTTCTAGAGTCTTTAGGTTAAGTTAGGCTGGTTCAGCTAGTGTAGGGATTAAGTCAATCTAAGCTAACCTAATCTAAGCCCAACTTAACCTATAGATAATGAAAGCCTAATACAGATCGGATTACTCTGTCCAGTGTAAAAATATGGTGCCCTACCAAAACATCCCCTCACGTAGTACTTCAATGGAAATTTCTGTATTCTTAATTTCCGAGGGATGTGCTACTGAGAAAAGTAATGTCTGGATTCCTCATACGCCCAAATACCGGACATCTGTAACTGTAAACAAGTAAAATAATACAGGATGGATCTAGATGGAAGAGAGGATGGAGCTAAGAATGGAAGAGTGGTGGGACAGGATGGAAAAGACAGATAAACTTGGGTGACAAATGATAGTCCGAGATGGAATAGGTCTGATATGATGGGTGTGGATGGGATAAAAGATAAAAAGAATGAGAAGGTGATGAGACAGGTTAGAAAGGACTGACAGAATAGGATACGAGATGAATGAGGGCCTACAGGAAGTTAAATGGGACAAACAGGATAGGTACGGATGACAGAAGAGACAGCAGAGTGTACAGGAACTCGAACGGACTGCAAAGAATGGTAAAAGAAAACAAGAGAACTAGAGAAGAATGAAATAATGGATAAGAAGTTGAACAGGTCAGACAGCACAGGTGAGGAGAAGATAGGGAAAGAAAGTGGCTAGGAATTGGGATAGAGAAGAAGTGGAAAGAATAGGGTAAGAAGAGACTGGAGAGGAGGTATGGATGGCGAAACAGGTGAGACAAGAAAGATGAGGATAGGTCAAGAGATAACAGAGTGAAAACCAGCAGGGATAGACTGAAAAGAATAGATCACATGACATTACGAGAAAAAAATAGTGGATAGGAAGCAGAATATTTACCGCTGAGATAAACAAAACAGTGGAAATAGGCTGGAAATATTTGGACAGAACGCCAAATGGGAAATGTAGTGAAACAGGAAAAAATGGAGAGGAGAAACGATATATACGAGCAAAGGAATACACTGGAAAAAAAAAATGGAAGAATGAAATAAGAAAGAATAGCTGGACAGAAAGTGAAACAGGTCAGATAGGATGGACAGGATGGAACTGAAGAAAAAGTACGTATGAGTGAACAAAGGAAAGAATGAGTGAACAGATGAAAGAATTAGTGAATAGAAGAAAGAATAAGTACAAGTGAACAGAAGAAGGTGTATGAATGTACAGGGATAGGGTAAGGCAGACTGAGATGGGACAGGCGGGAGTGGCATGGGTAAGACCTTCAGTTCCCAGTCCCTACACTACCATTATCCTCATCATAATTATCAACAACACAACACCGCTGCCATTATCACCATCTCTATTGCCATTATCACTAACACTCCCATCAACACCGTCACTATCACCGTTATCACCAAAACTATCAACATTATCATCATTATTATAACCATCACGTGTCACAATCATTATATGTCTTACTACACCCTCTCTGCTTTCCCCTATTTCCCCTTCACTTCTTCCATCTTCTCCTCCTCTTCCATTCAGTTTCTCTTCCAATCCTATTATTTCTTCTTCTTCTTCCATCCCATCCACCCTCGAGCTTGGCACACTTGGTACTCAAGGTCTGATTGGCGAAGCATGAGGGACCAGTTTTTGCTCTCTCTCTCTCTCTCTCTCTCTCTCTCTCTCTCTGTTCCCCTTCCTCCCTTCCACCGGCTTATGGTGAAACTGTAAACATGACCTCCACCCAAAGAATCCATGTTAATCCACCCCACCGTTCGTGTAGCGAGAATCCCACTCGATCCGACAAATCCACGAACGGTCGGCATGTGTGGACGCGACGGACTGGCTAACGCGGGTACTCTTGGGGGGTAGAAGAACGAATTTGAGGAGTGAGGGGTGGCGGAGCGGTGTGTTTGCTTTAGTTATCCCTATACCACCAATGACAGAAAACGGTAATGATTTTTTTTTTTTTCTCCAGGACGTAGATTAACAAATAAACTTACGGTAAATTCACTGTCGTATGAATTTGTTTTTTGCAGGAAAGACAAGAGAAGGAGTGAAGAGTGCTTACAGGTGTCTTGATCTGCCTACAAATAAAATCTTTTGTTATCATAGGTCTGTTAAAAAAAGATCTCAGCTGTGTTTTGTAAATCTGAGTATGTCTGTCGTCGTCTGAGATGTTACAGAGTAAAAATCCACGGCCATCTCTCTCTCTCTCTCTCTCTCTCTCTCTAACATGCCTTCTTTCTTACATCTCTACGACCTACTAAGCAACTCCATTTTCAGAGACTTAATGGAGCTACAAATCAACTATCCTCCCGAGCAATTTAAAGTGAGGGGAAAATGCCGAAGAAAAATGTATGGCTGAAGGAAAACCGATGAACGCACTCCTGATTTAAGGGAACACGATTTTCTGCTCCGTTAGTGTGTGTGTGTGTGTGTGTGTGTGTGTGTGTGTGTGTGTGTGTGTGTGTGTGTGTGTGTGTGTGTGTGTGTGTGTGTGTGTGTGTGTGTGTGTGTGTGTGTGTGTGTGTGTGTGTGTGTGTGTGTGTGTGTGTGTGTGTGTGTGTGTGTGTGTGTGAGAGAGAGAGAGAGAGAGAGAGAGAGAGAGAGAGAGAGAGAGAGATGTACAGGAAGACACAAAAGTAAGAGAACTACCTACAGCGCCTAATCAAATGAGTCTCATATCCATCCACTCACCAAACAAACCTTCCAAATTCCTGTTTTCACTTCACAGGACAAGTGATTCTGAAATATCTGCTCCACGATGCCCAGGGAGAAGAGCACTGCGTCACCTATAGCGCGTTTACTTTAACCTGTCTAAGATTCGTAACCTCTTTCAGCTTGACTAGTAACCAAGGAGATTTATCCCTAGCCCATAAATAAGGCTCCTTGAAATTCACGCAACCATCACAGTAGCTCAGTTCCGTCATATAACAAACTAACTATAGGAACATAATGAAGGAGTGAATCACTTATGTTCACCTCCATACACACGGTAATTCATCCATCCATCTGCTTCCTCATTTTCCATACCTCGCCTCTTCACACACTCTTACTAGCCACCTTCTTGGCTTTCAGTGCCTCCTGCTGCCCTTCAGGTTCTTTTATGTATTAACCTGTTGACTCACGGTACAGTGTTCACATCAATAATTATCAGAGGAAATTTTTACCATGACGCCTCTATAAAGAAATAAAGGATGATTGAAAATTGGTTTCAGTTTCACACACACACACACACACACACACACACACACACACACACACACACACAATGTGATGCGAAATTTACTAGTAAGAATTTTACTTTCTAGTTAACGGTAATTTTATTCACTTGTACTTTGTTTCAACCCAATCAAATTCAGTGATACCATGAGGAAAACACCACAGAACGAGGGAAACAGGATGCATTACTGCATTATTCTTTGTGTGTGTGTGTGTGTGTGTGTGTGTGTGTATATATATATATATATATATATATATATATATATATATATATATATATATATATATATATATATGTAAAACGCATCAGATATGTTACAAAAACCCAATACCCCCGCAGCACAAGCAAAACGTTAACAACAATATCAAAACAAAACACAAGACCAATTAAATCGTGGGAATGAAAGAAGAGTCCATTATGGGATAGGTGGGGGAGAGGGGAGTGGCCGAAAGAAGAACGGGAGGCGAACATGAAAATAATGAGACACGAAAAGCGAGACGCGGAAAAATATAATAACGGAGAATCTGGCCGGGGGAGGGGCAACGTGACCGTGATTGGGGGAGGGAGGAGAAGGGGAGGGGGAGCGACGGGAAAGGAGAGAACAAGAGAGGTGGAATGGGAGAGAGGAGGAGAATGAAATGCTAAGGGAGAAGAAAGGAGGAAACGTAGTAATGAAAATTGGAGGAAGGAACAAAAGAGAAAGAGAGGGGGGGGGTAGGATGAGTCAAATAGAGGTTGAATTATAAAAGATAGTGAAAATAAGGAACAATAATCAATGAAATAAACAATGAATATGGAACTGAGGAAAATGGGAAAAAGAAGAAAAATGATTAAAACACAAAAAGGTGGAAACAGGAAAACGGGTGAAGTAAAAATGGGGATGGAGAGAAAAAAAAAAGGGATTAAGACAACAGGAAATGAAAAAAAAAAAGCAAAAAAAAAAAAAAAATAGAATACACACGGTGATGAGTTAAGTGAGAATTAATAAAAAAAATAAAGAAAATAATGCAAGGAAGAGAAAACTGGGAGATGAGACGAGCTGAGGAAAGAAAGTCAGGAGTGAAGAAGACAAGGAATTATATTTTACAGTGTATGTAATTTTAACTCGTGATTATAATGAGGAACGTGAGAGAGAGAGAGAGAGAGAGAGAGAGAGAGAGAGAGAGTTACTTTTTTGTTTTTCCCTTGTTTAATGTCTTTCTTTACACAATCCCCCACTCACTCCTCTTCTGCCTCCTTGCTGTCTTCTCTTCAAGCTTTTTTTTTTTTCCCTCTGTCCTTCATTATCTTCAAACTCTCTCAAAGATTTTCTTATTTCTTCAATGTCTTTAATTTCACACCTATTTTCAGTTATCTCCCATCCTCATCTCTTCGTTTATCTTCTTCATTGTTACTTCTTTTTCTTACATTTACTATCTCACTGTATCTTCAATTTTTGTCTATATCCCTTAATTTCTATCTTTTTTCTCCCTCACCTTCCCTTCATACTCAATCTGCTCCCTCCTTCCATCTCTTCTTCCATCTTTATTTGTATTAGCTGTGTAGCTATTTCAGTTTCAGTCTCCCTTCTTTCCTATCAATCGTCACTACCTCTTCTCCCTTCATGGTCTCTCCTCCCCATCATAACCTCCTCCCCTTCTATTTCTCCGTCATCCCTTATCAATCTCCTGTTTCAGTATTCTAATTTCTTCATTTTCTTTTTCCCCTCATCTCCGCAACCTCTCTCTCCTCTCCCCTTTCCCTCCATCACTTCTCTCTTCTCTCATCAACTCCCTCCCCTCCCTTCTTAGTCCATCATACCCTTCCGTTTTTCTCCCCAACTCACGTCTTTCCTCTCACGCACCCCTCCCCCATCCCCCCTCCCTCCCCGCCGTGACCTGACCTCATTTGACCCCTATTCTTGTACTCTTGACCGCAGACTGGGGGAAGGGGAGGGTAGGGTGGTAGAGGGTGAAAGGAATCGTGGGGAAGGTTGAGTCGGGGTGGGTTGGGTTGGGCTGAAAAGGAGGAGGAGGAGGGGACTGATGAAGGGAGAGAAGGAGAAAGAGAATGTGGTGGAGAGATAGGGTTGGTCAGCTTGGATCGGTAAGGGGTAGAAAACAAATGGGTTGGTTGGATGGGAAGGTGGAAAGAGTTAAAAGATGATTAACTGGGGAAAGAGTTCAAAGAGGAGAGAATAAGCTGAAGGTGGGTTGGGGGTACAGAACGAGGTGGTGGGTGTGGAAGGTGAAAGGTGGAGGTGGCGGCAGTGTGGAAGGAGCAGGCTAGGACTGGGATGGGTTGGGTAAGAGGGGAAAAGAGAGGAGGGGAAAGGAGAGGAGGGGAAGGGGGATGAAGGGGAAATGAAGGATAGTTGGGGGATAAGAGCTCCATTGAATACTGGCATTTTTCTCATCACAATGTTATATTTCCTGTATCGATTCAATTTCTTGTACATATGCTGTGAAATCAGCATGAAATAAGACACACACACACACACACACACACACACACACACACACACACACACACACACACACACAGCAAAATGACAATAATGAAGAGTACATAAATTTATCTGTTTGAATAAGTTCCACAGCCTGACACATTTTTCATCATCCATGCATTTCATCAGTAACAAGTGAAGCCCAGTAACTCCTTTCACATCACAGCCTCCTTAAACTTAACTTTGTCTTTCTAGTACAGCTCCAGTTTTTTTCTTCTTCTTACCAGACGATTTTGTTCTACGGGGGAGAGATTTCACAGTGAAAGAATGCATGAAAATCGCCTATAACTTCGCCATCACTCTGAATGACGTATTTCTGCCTTATTATTGCTAGCACCAGACGATTTTACTCAACTGAGGTAGCATCTTTAACTCCTCTAATTCGGAAAGGCTAAACTAGAATATAAAATCGTCTAAAGGCAGCAAGAATAAACTACAAAAATCCTTCACCCGATTCAAGGGGTTAATATGAATAAAATCGTCAAGGGGTGGTAACAGCAAAACACGTCATCGTCCTGAATGGAATAAAATACATTTTTTTTTTCCTTTAAGTACTAAGTCATCCACCATCTTCACCGGCTCCTTCTTATTCTTCTTTTCTTACCTCCCAAACACACACACACACACACACACACACACACACACACACACACACACACACACACACACAGGAGGGAAAAAATCATAAGAGATCATTAAAAGGCTATTCCCCATGAGTCCAAAAGGGTGTAAATCCCATGAAGAAAAAAACGACTCCCTCCCTTACTAATCTCCGGATCTTAATAGGCCATAAAAGCAAGACACTGAGAGGAAAGATAAGATTGAGTGGCCCTTTTTTTCCCTTCTTTGAGTGAGTGAGGATATTCTTGCTCTTTTTTTACACTGGATTTTAATGATTCAGGTGAGAGTGAGAGAAGGAGTGAAAGTGAGAGTGGAGATGAGAGTGAGAGACGATGGGATGAGGGTAAGAGTGAAAATGAGAAAGTGGGAGGTGAAGAGAGAAAGATGATGGTGAAAAATTGGGAATGACAGTGGGAAGAGGTGAAGAAAGTGAAGGTGACTGAAAGGTGGCGATAAGAGTGGGAGTGAGAGTCAAGATTGTGGGGCGTGAGGGTGAAAGAGAGGTGCGATAGTGAGGAATGGGGTGAGAGACAGACGAATGGGAAGCGGGCTGGAAGGTTAGACAGTGCAAAATGAGAATTAGAGTTGAGAGTGGCGAAAGTGTGGGTAAGTGTGGGGGTAGACGGTGGGAAAGAGAGTGGGAGATAGTGAAAGTAAGGGATGAGAGACAGTGGGAGTAAGAGTGAAAGATGAAAGTGAATATGAGTGGAGGAAAGACTGATAATGACTGACGATGACAGTACGAATTTCTCAGAGTAATAATATAGTGTAGAAAATGAAGCGAAAAAAGTCGAGATGGGAAGTGGACTGTCACAAAAATAAAAATAATACGAGAAAAAAGTAGCAGGGAAGAGAAAATATTAAACAGAGTAAATTATAATAATGGTGTTACACGAAGCCACCTTGAAATTAAGTCCTGAGAGAAGATGGAGATGGATTTTTTAGGGGTGACTGAGGAAGATTAAGTCACTGATGAGAGGAAGGGAAGAAAAAATTTGAAGAGAAAGGAGGAAGAAGAAATGGGAGAGACAGATGAGGGGAGTGGAAGATGATGCGGAAAATGGATGCAAAAGAATACATAAAAGAGGGGAAATGAGAGGAATGAAGGAAGAAAAGCAGAAGACGCAGATGAGAGGGATAATACGGAAGAAGGAAGAATCACAAGAAAAGGAAAATAACAGGAAACGGGAAAGATAAAGAAGATAAAAAGGAATTTCTTTCTTTGTTTTCTCCACCTCTTTTTCTCTCTCTCTCTCGTCCTCTTTATTCCTGTCCTTCCCTACTCCCCACGTCATCCTCTCTCTCTCTCTCTCTCTCTCTCTCTCTCTCTCTCTCTTCCTCTTCCTCTTCCTTGCCTGCCATTGAGCGACCTTGGAATCAGCTCAGGGGGATGGCAAAAAGTACAGAAATAATGCAACGCGTCAAGAAAGGAAAAAAATACAAAGAAAAAATGAAAAGGCAAAAGTCGAAGGCAGGAGAAGACTTATTATTATTATTATTATTTTTAAGCGTTTTTGTTGTTTCTTTGTTGTTATTATTAATGCTGCTCCTGTGTTGGCCACATTATTATTATTATTATTATTATGCCAGTCTTGCTTTTCATGTAGATGGTTTATTGTTTTTTATTCTTTGTGGTGGCTATGTTATTATTATTGTTGTTGCTGTCTCTCTCTCTCTCTCTCTCTCTCTCTCTCTCTCTCTGGTCTTGCTGTTTATTGGTGTAGTTATATGCTGTTTCTCTGTTTTTGTTGTTATCTTCTTTGCCGTGGTTGCTGTTTTTTTTTTTTTCTTTGTCGCGGCTGTCTGGTTTGAGGTGTACTTGATTTCCTGTTATTGTTCATTGTTCTGCCGATAATGTGCTTTGTTATTGACGTTCTTGTTACTGTTTGTAGTGGTGGTGTTTGTTCTCCGCTGTCTGATGCTGTTGACTATTTGTATTATTATTGCTGTATTTCTGTTTTGCCGATGTGCTTAATTGTTGTTGTTTGTGGTTGTTGTTGCTTTATATGTTGAGCTTGTTTTGCTGATCGTGTTCTTGTCTTTGTCTTGCTTGTTTTGTTTTGACTGGTTTTGCTGATGTATTTGTGTTGTTGTTGCTGCCTGTTTGTATTGCGGTGTTGTGTGATTTGCTTTTGTGCTTCTTCATTTTTTTTTTTTCTTTTTTCTGCTGGCTGGTTGGTTTCGTGTGTCGCGTTCACTTCAACTGGCATACTGCAATTCTGTATGCCTGGGTGACCTGTTTTACCAGCTGTTTCCTATTATAATATGCTGTCGACCTCACTACTACCTCCTCCGGTTTCCTTTTTCTCCTCGGCTCTTTTCTCTATCTTATTGTTGCTACCACCAGACGATTTTATTAGGCATGGGGAGAGGGGGGCTTTACGAAATAGAAGGGTTTGGCAGGATCTTCACCAGCCCCTTTACTACTATGGTACTCTTTTATGCTGAATGAAATCGTCTGTGTCAAAAGTAAACCCAAACAAGATTTTATCCTAATGAAGTAATAGATATAAATAAGTAGACACAGGGATAGATACTCATATTTATAGAGAGAGAGATCCATGATAACAGAGAAAGATGCATGATAACAAAGACAGATGCATGATAACAGAGAAAGATGCGTGATAGCAGAGAATGATGCATGATCACTTAGACAGATGCATGATAACTGAGAAAGATGCATGATAAAGACAGATGCATGATAACAGAGACAGATGCATGATAACAGAGACAGATGCATGATAACACAGATAGATGCATGATAGCAGAGAAAGATCCGTGATAACAGAGAAAGATGCATGATAACAAAGATGCATGATAACAGAGAAAGATGCGTAATAAGAGACAGATGCATGATAACAAACAAACAGACATGCCAATTAGCAGACAAATGCAGAATGGGTAAATGTCTCGTATGTCAATTTCTCTCTCTCTCTCTCTCTCTCTCTCTCTCTCTCTCTCTCTCTCTCTCTCTCATTGCGGCACCGGACACCAAGAGAGGAAACAGCCTATTGTCCACGCTGCGATTACGGTAACACCCAGGTATAATCCTAAATCTTACCACCTCAAACAATAACATTCCTTTTACTAATACACACAGTTTCACCAAAGCCTAAAGGCGACATTACAAAAAATATATATATGAAACCGAACTGACAAAGAAGTAACAAAAGTAATGAAGGCCACAAAACAATAAAATAAATCTCTCTCTTCAAGGACGGTGGCTGAATCCGTAGAGAGGCGACCTGCAGTCCTAATGGACCCAGGATCGAATCCCGGCAGGAGCAAGGAACAGTTTCAGGATTTGAATTTCCTAAAAGCAGACTTTCCTGATCTACCAGATGACTCGCCAGCATGTCGCAAAAATACCCCAGCTAATACCAATACACCAGTCCTGTATGAAACAGCCCTAGCATGTATTCAATATCGATGGTGGGTGTTAGCGCCGAAGTGGTGACATGTGGAGGTGTAGGAGGACTACTGGGCCTTGGAATAGGTCACTGCCCCCAAGATATAGGCCCTGAAGCCTTTGCTCAGAGTCGGACAAGTAAAAAAAAAAAAAAAAATCTGTTCTGTACAATATCCCTGACATACTGATAGGAAAACTGGAGGTCGTAGGCGGGAGGAAAGGCCAGGTGAAAATCGACTTCCATTGTTAACTACTTGTGTTGTGCCTGGCGTCTGAAATACATAAAGAGCTTTGAAGTAATGTAGTGTGTGTCCTATTCCCAAAAATAATGACTTTTTTATGTTTCTCATTAACGTTAAAGTACTTGACAAACAACCAGAATTTTCAGTCACCAAGGATTATCAGACACATTGGAACATCGTAAAATAACGCTGAGGTTCTTTTTCACCTAACGTAGGAGTCTCGATATTTGTTTTTTGTACACCCCCCCCAAAAATATATATATATATATGTATCGGAACACTTTAAGCGTCTTACAATTTGACAAACATGACACTATGGACCAAACCTGTGAAAAATGCCCTTTAAATCTATTAAAAAAAAAAAAAAAAAAAACGGCGATCTGAAGGTACCGGCCCTCCTCTGTTCCGCGTTTACAGGCGGGTTTCCAGTTTTAAGCAATACTTTTAACTTAAATTCTGCTCAATAGCTTCTTCAGTATCTAGACTGCATAATATGTGTCGACCAAGCCCATCTAGTCGAATATAAACAAACAAAAGCACTGCCACGATGCTGGAAACTTAATGTCTGCTTTACACCTTTTACTTTAACTTGGTCAAAAAATACCATCTTTTCACGTGGACACTGAGCTGCAACAACAGATTAACACAAACATACGATGCTAATCACAAAAATGTGGAACTAAAAGTATGTAGAGCCATTGCACATTTATTCTACCACTGAAGCAGCCTACGTGAAATAAGCTGCAGGTCGAAGTCTGGATCAAGTTAAAGTAAAAAGATTAGTAAGCGCCACTGTACCAAAAGAATGAACAGCATATCCTATTACGAAATTATTCAGAGATGCACCTCGCAGCCTGATATACTAACCACGCGAGGTGACAAAAATCATGGTGCTCCTTCTGATAGCCATCGTACCCAGCTTCTCCGATACACGAAGGAGAAAAAAGAAAAGTGGCGCTT
>NC_137047.1:26749878-26757378 GCF_032717465.1 Coenobita brevimanus | reverse complement strand
ATCATCACCATTAACCACTACCATCAACATCACCATCATCATCATCATTATAACCACTACCATCATCATCACCATCATCATCTTGATCACTATCATCATCATCATTATCATTATCATCATTATCATCATCATTTCCTACTAATACTTTCATCCACTTCTCTTACACCCCAGTTTCTCCAAGTCCACCTTCACTCCTCGTCGTGACTGGAGGAAGAAGGAAGAGGAGGAAATGAGGTGGGGGGTTAAAAGGAGTGCGGGGGGTGGGGGATTGGGGGAGGGTGAGCGTGACATGCTGACAAAAGTGGAAAGGTAAGTTCAGGTGGGCAATCAAGCAGACAAGTGCAGACACAGGTAGACAGGAACAAACAGACACACAGGTAAGCTGACAGGTGCTCAGGTGGCTAATCAAGCAGACAGGTGCAGACATAAAGGTAAGCAGAAGACACACGTTTTCAGTGGACACGGTACGTATGTTGACTTGCACAACTAGAAAGGTGCCTACAGTAGGGATTTTAAATTGGTAATAAAAAGCAGACAGGTGTTGAGAGATGGTTAGTTTTCCAGACGGTAATACTGACAGATGTCAACACAAAGGTAGACAGACAAAGCAGATATTCAAGCTGGCAAGGACGCAGACAGGCGCAAACAAAGGTAAACAGGTGGCGTAGGTGTTCAAGTAGGTAATCAAGCAGAAAGAGACAGGTGAACAGACACAGGTAGGCAGAGGACAAGGCAGGTGTTTCGATGGGTCATTAAGAGGACAGGTGAGGCGGACGGGAAGGCGACAGGGAACACAGGCGAGGAGGCAGATCCACAGATAAAGTTGAAAAGGCAGACCGGATACACTGCCATAAAAAGGGGACAAGGAAAAAAACACACCCCCATACCATGGTCATGGAATGAAGGCCAGCACTCCTACGACAGACAGACACACACATATACAGACAGACATACAGACAAATTCACAAACAACCATTCACAGACAGCCAGATAGATGGACAATAAACCGACGGTCAATCATTTAAATATTAGGCATTATTTACAATTATATATTATACATTTTAAATATTATATATATATATATATATATATATATATATATATATATATATATATATAATCTATCTATCAATATATTATATGTATACAATTATATTATATATTATATACTTTATATTATATATATATATTAATATTATCTATCTATATCTATATCTATCTATATTTATTTGCAAACAGTCAGCCATTCACAGCCACTCAGCCAGCCAGACACAGACAGCTAGACAGCCACAAAACCGCTGCTCTGACCCAGGAATCCAGTGCCCTTAAAAAAAAAAAAAAAAAAAAAAAAAGTGGAGAGGTATGTTGGTGGTGCTAATGTGACACGTGAGTACTGAGGAGCGTGAGGAGAGGAGGGGAGAGGGTGAGGATAGGAGGCGAGAGAAGGAGGAGAGAGGGTGAGGAGAAAAGAAAGAGGGGGGGGGAGTTAGAGGAGAGAGGAAGTGAGTGAGGAGAAAAATGGAAAGGATGAGAGAGAAAGAGAAAGGGAGGGATGGAAAGGTGAGGAGACGAGCATGACAGAGGGATGAGAACTGGAGAAAGAAGAGAGATGTGGAGAGTGAGACAGAGAAGAAAGAAGGAAACTAAGGAGTGACGAAGGAGTGGAAGGGATGAAGAGGCAAGTGGGAAGGAAAGAATAACAAACGGAGAGAGAGAGAGAGAGAGAGAGAGAGAGAGAGAGAGAGAGAGAGAGAGAGAGAGAGAGAATGATAAAAAAAATACGTATAATCTAACAATAAACCACGACATCAACAATACTTTACCTTCGCCGATGAAACCCTTCGTAACACTCACCTGAAACAAAGAAACAAACATTAATCAACAGGTGAGAAACAAAGATAATAATAAACAAAGAAACAAAGGCAATAATCAAGAAAGAAATTAACAGAGGAGCTACATATAAATGAGAAGTGAAAAAAAACTACTACTACTACTACTTACCAAACAAAATAAATATAAAGAGGTATTCAGGCAAGTAGTAAGAAGATAAATGAAATAGAAGTACACTATTATATTTCTTTTTCGACACTAACGTACAGCAGCGAAACGTGGACAATACCCAAGGGACATAAATCAAGAGTGACAGCCGCTGAAAGAAGTTACCTCAGAAAGTGCCCGTGGGTGACATTTAGGGACAAACGGACAAATGGAGGTATTGGTGAGGAATGTGGTGGTACAGGTTAATGATGTGGAGAAAATAACATTGAGGTGGTGGGGTCATGGAGTGGGAATGGAGAGAAAAATGGAGTAAAGGTATGAATGAAGGTAAAATAATGAAGGTAAAAATAATAAGATGCTCTCTCTCTCTCTCTCTTAATTACATTCTGGCAATCAGCAGACAACTTCATTCAGCTTCAGTTTAGCCATTGGGATAAATCAAAGCGCCGAATATCTTAAGGTCTTATTTTCCTCCATTTAATTCTTCAGTAAAACACGTACATTACAATTCTAGGCTTAAGCCTTCAATGACAAGCCTTAGTCTGATCTGGATTGAACCGCCTCCTGATGAGAGAGAGAGAGAGAGAGAGAGAGAGAGAGAGAGAGAGAGAGAGAGAGAGAGAGAGAGAGAGAGAGAGACAAGGGGACTATGACGAACATGAGAAGCTGGTGAAAGTGGGTGGGACGATCAGTTCCCCCCTCTCTCTCTCTCTCTCTCTCTCTCTCTCTCTCTCTCTCTCACACACACACACACACAACAAACTAACAACAGGTTACTTGCCGGAGGGAGATAACTTGAGATGAAGTGAGAGGGAGAGGCGGGGAGGTAACCACATAAAGAAAAGTAATGTGTAAATTTGCCCGATTGACATGTAAAAGGCTAACAAAGGAACGGTCAGAGTGGCGAAAGTTATCAGAGGCCTTTATCCTATTGTGAAAGATAACGGACTGATAATGATGATGATGATGATGATGATTGATGCTGATGCTCATGATGATGATGATAATAATAATAATAATAATAATAATAATAATAATAATAACAACAATAACAACAGTTCCTTGTCAAGTGAGAATCCAGCAAATTAGTGGATTGGTGAGAAGCACGTAAGAGTTCCATCTTTTATTTTTTCGTTGTGGGAATTCTTTTTTCACGAGCTTTCACCTGTTTTACCACTTCCTCAAACTGACTGAGAAAGCTGTCTACAAACATTACTTTTCTTCTCTTGGTAATTATGGCTTTAAATTCCGTTACTTTTTTTTTTTTTTTTTTTTTTTTTTTAAATATGACGTGAACAAAACAAACACTTCAGGCAATAATTCAGTACCAGCCAAGACAATCGCCACTCTTGATTATCTTCCCAAGGTCTGGTTTCCAAATGGCAACACCTTCACATGATCTAATTTAGGAGTTCAAGTTTAAAACAAATGATTTTTTTTTTTTTTATGTCTATACCTGAACTTTCCGCTTTTCACTGGCTTCATAATGTCAGCAGTCAGTTAACATGACGGTATCAACGAAAAGTGGAAATAATTTCTCTACGCAATATTCCTCGTTTCTCTTATCTCTTTAACTAAGATAAAAAAAATAAAATCGTCCTTTGTTAGCTGAAATAAATTACTACACTTGTTCCGATCATGCGAGGGTTAACGAAGGATACGGTTTACTTGCGTGGACTTTCTAAAGGCCTGTTCACTTTAGAGTTCATTAAAGTGATTGTAGAAAAGGATCAGTGAAAGCAACATAATGACATAAGTAAGATGGAGAGCGACAATGAGCTGTATTCTCGATGGCACTGACGAATTCGCAACACTTCTTCTTTAGCGATTTATTCTGGTTATTACACCTTCTTGAAGTCATCTATATCTACAGGTATATAACCTCAACATAGTGCACACTGATAAGATTTCGTTACGTACCTTCCTAAGCAATTTTTTTTTCTTAATTCCATCTTAATTAATACCCTCTTGTATGTTGTTCAAATCCTTTACATAATAATTCCTTATATAATCTTTCAGCCACTACCTCAGCTTTCCATTCCACGTCCCTCCCTCTATTAACCCCTCCACTGCAATGACGTACTGTATATATATATTTCCTGCCACCGACAAACAATGCTACAGCCCAGCTTGTTTCGTCTGGCGGAACTGATACACTCTCACCACTTGCTTTATGTGTCGTAGTTATATGATATTTACTGAGCCTTAGTTATGAGGCAGGAATGAATCTCCTTGGTTACTAGTCAGAGCAAACCTCTAACTACATCCTGCCATCAATTTAGCTGAAGGGGGTTAGGGATCTCTGTCAAATCTGAAGAAACTGACATCTATAAACTTTTACCAGCTACATCCGGTGCTGAATGGATCACTGAAGCCTGTCTCTTACCCCTTCAGTTCGAAAAGTCTCAACTAAACTACGTACAATCAACTAAAGACACTAAAATATAATACGGTCATCATCATACCTTTTCACATATCATCATTCCATACTTTCACCCTCTCACCTATTCACCCAGCCTTCCATCAAGCCATTCAGCCATGTATCTGTCCTCTAATCACCTATTCAGCATTTAATTCACCTGCCAGTCACTTTACTCAACCATCCATTAATTATATCCTTCGATCCTTCCATTTATTTCTTTCATCTGCTGTACATTTGCTTATTCCCTTCCTCAGCCCTTCACCCGTCATTCATTTCTCTCTTAATGAGATCCAGACATGTAACTATTTGTCTTTCATGATTTCTTCTATATATTCAACCATTTATGCACCTACACATTCACCCACCTTCCAACCTATCCATCTATCCACCACGCCAACCACCCATATACCCAACATATATTATCCTACCCAACAGCCAACCATCCACCAACTCACCCTCATCCTTCCCGCACTCCCTCCATCACCTCTTCATTGTATAATCCCTCATCCATCCCTGCACTCATCCATCCATCCAGTCAGCTATTCATTAACCTTCCATACATCCATCCAGTTACTGCTACCCATCCATCCATCCACCCCTTCATCCCTCTATCCATCCATCCATGCATTCAAGCACTTACCCACACATATAATACTCTACCATAGTCCACCTCACTCATCCGCTCATCCCAACCACTTTTCCATCCCTGCACCCACCTGCATATATTCACCCACCCACCCATCTATCCCTTTACCTCTTCATCCGTCAGTCCCTCCACTCACCTATCCCTCCATCTATCCACCATTCCACCCACCCCAGTGTCTATCCATCCTTCCATGCATTCGTCCCTCCACCCACCCACTCCACAACATCCACCAACCCCTACATTCACCCACCTACCCATCTATCCCTTTCCCCCTTCATCCCTCAGTCCCTCCACTTACCCATCCTCTCCATCTATCCACCCACACCTACATCCATCCATCCTTCCATGCATCCGTCCCTCTACCCACCCACCCAAATTCATCCATCAACCCCTACACCCTTCCACACCCACCTCTACATCTATCCACCCGCCCATCCATCTATCCCCTGTGGCAGGTGTGGGATGGGGGCAGGAGGATTTATGGCCTGGTTTCTTGTCCCGTACTAATTAAACCCACTGGCAGGCACCACGAAAAAATGGGGAAAAATAGGGGGAAAAAAAGACCGACTAACCCTACTCTATTTTTCTGTCCTTATTTCTTCAGTGAGGGGATGGGATGCTCATTTTTTCTTCATAGTTGTTATTAGTAATTGCGAAGCACTGTTTACCTACAACAATTATAGGGGAGAAGGGGAGAAAAAATACATCCTAAATCTGCAATATTTTCCTGTCCCTCATTCTCTAGTGGGGTGTCGTAAATGTATGTGGTGGATGGTATACAGAATTATACATTTAAATAGGCAACTGTACAGTTATTAATGGCCACAAATAATGTCAAACAGCATACTCAGCCATGAGAGCTTCTTTATCATTGTGTGTGTGTGTGTGTGTGTGTGTGTGTATATATATATATATATATATATATATATATATATATATATATATATATATATATATATATATATATATATTTGACGATTTTTTTGTCAGTAATAACAGAACAGTTGCTTACCGTTTTAAAAATGTTATTGTACTGTATTGTCTATACACAAGTTAGCTGTATTATCGCAAATAGCATGTGCTCTTGTGAAAGCACCAATCACTTGGATAAATATACTTCAGGGAGGCACTGTATGTCTGTTAAATACATTAATGTTTTTCACTACATTTCACGTAAAGAAAAAAAATCTTAAGAAACTACCTATTCTACACACTGTGTGATATGTGCAGTAGCAATCATGTTTTCATCTTTCCTAAGAGATGGTTTATGAAGTGACTTTTTAAAAAATTATTTTATGTGAAAAATGTTTGGTGGGTATCCCCTCCTCCCCCCTAAAAAAAAGTACAAAAAATGCTCATTAACAAAGAATATTTCAACTATTCTAGTATTATAACAATAATTGGACTCTCTGTCCTTCAGCTTTTTGGCCAATTTCTAATGATCGTTCACGACTTCTGCCTAATCAAAAATTATGCATATTTCGAAAGGCAATGTTTCAGTTACGGCAAGGAAAATGATAATACGCGAGGGCAGCGAGCCCAGGATGTGCAATTCAAATTCTCAACTTACTTTTTTAAAGACCAACTACTTGTGCAAATTTAAGGCAAATTTCGTTAACTTCTATCCAAAAGTTTATGAAAGGCAGACTAATAAATAGACAGAAACATTTAACAAACAGACAAGACACAAAGAGGCACAGCCAGAGACAACAAACAAAGAAACAGACATTGATACTCAGAACAGAAAGGCAGGCAGAAGGACGACACATATAAGACAATCAGATATACAAACACACAATCACGCCACATCCTTAGTGTGCGTCCACACGTGTCCTCGAACATGTGTTGACAACACAGCTAGCAACATGTTTGGATACATGTATGCAGCAATATTTGGACAGATATATGCAAACATGTTTCAGTGCAGCTTTGAACCTACTGGCAGCAAGGTGACGTGATGATTGTGTCCATACGAGGCAGCTGAGACTTCATCATGATGTTGCCAACATGATCTGGACGCTGCTGTACATTACTGTGTTGTTTACATGTTGCCAGCACTTGTTCCTGCACACATGTGGACATACACTTATATACGGTAGGTTGCGTGAACCCGTGGATTACCAGGAAGTATACTCGTTTTACATTAACTTGACCAAAATTTTCATCCGTGGGCAGTTTATGTCATGCTGCTCAGTGGCAGGAAAAGATAATACTAGGGCTCTACACACTTTCCACGACACTTCCTCGTGATCATCACCGTATTATTAGGCAGAATTACTGACAGACGAGTATAATCATTCCTTCGCAAAACTATACAGTACATGATAACGTCACTGGCTAAGAAGACAATGAGAAAAAGATAAAGTAGTGCAAATAAAACTTGACTCTATCAGCCTAAGGACGTGTTCATCACTTTAGTCTTGCTACTCTCGGA
>NC_137047.1:26744878-26747378 GCF_032717465.1 Coenobita brevimanus | reverse complement strand
TTAAAAATGGGAGGTGATGGAAGGAATGGTGTAAGATAAGTACTGAGATGTAGACTGGTATGCTGTTTGGAAGGTATTGAGTTGAACTGGTACGGAAGAAGGTAAGGGAAGGGGTTGGGGGATTGGGGAGTAACAGGGAGCTAGTATGGGCAGTGGATGAACAGGGACTGATATTTATTTGTTAGAAAGCTGCATAAAGTCGTCTGGAAATAGCTTGAACAAAAATGGTTATGATCTCTCGTGTTCCGAAATGGCTGAATGTTGCAAAGAAAGCAAATCAGCAGCAGAGAGGGGAGGGAGGTGGAGGGATGTACAGCTTTAATATGACAGTATTCAGCTATCTGAACCCACAGGGGCCGTTAAACTGGTGCATTATACAATAAGTGGAGCTGTTCACGTGGTTAAGGCGCGAATGTCAAGGTTATTTTAATGTCTGTTTGCCAACAAGGGTGAGCATGGCAAAGGCCCGCCAACACACACACACACACACACACACACACACACACACACACACACACACACACACACACACACACACACACACACAGCCTCCTCGTACCACGAAAACAACACACTTGTTCCACCTGGTTGCGGGATGACACGGTTCTCGCCGATATGGGCCATATTTGTTGCTGGCTAGGGAGATTTCGCAGCTACATTTTTAAAGCAATTTATTCTACCTACTTCACATTAATATCCTTTTACATGCTGCTGACGCTAACTATGTCGATATTACGAAGCTATAAATAACATAAGCGAACATGATGATACGACAAACACAATAATCACTAAGAATGAGGTGTAATGATGTCTCCAATAAACACACACACTGCTCATAAACAGCCAGCAGCGGTCATAGCACATTTGTACCAATATACTGCTTGTCTGCCTCCACTTTACAACACACAGATAACTACTCAACGCCAGTGAGGTAAATCGTGGTGTTAATTAGTTTTTCGGTCACTGGAGGGAATGATTGGAGTCTCGTTGATGTGGAAATCTGGTATAAACAACGCCTAGCCCCACGTCCGCCAGGCCACCACCCCCGGCACCAAATTACGATCCAATAGCCGACTCCACTGCCTCAATTACCGAGGATGGGTAATTAAGCGATGTGTGTCAAGCTATAAAACCAGCAGGTGGGAGGAGAGAGAGGTAGCTGTCACCACCGCAACGACCGGCAGGCGATAAAAGGAGTAAAAGTGAAAATGGCGGGAATGATGGGGCTTTGAGTATTATTCTCGCAGAGTCTGGGAGGCTTTCCAACGTCTCTTCCTTGCCTGTTTTTTTCTGGATAAGGTTTGTAAATATTCCACCGTGCGGTACTTATACACTGCCTGAATTACAAATATATTAACCCCACACGTGAATAATGAGCAATTTGTGAACCATGTTATAACAAAAAAGTAAAATTACGATCACTAAGTGCTAAAAAGTCCTCCATGCTGACGAGAATACTGCTTTGACTCCCTTCTCCCCCCAACCAGGTCACCGCCCCAGAGACCGAGCTTCACTAACTTCATTACTTTCCCCTCGTCTCAGAAACTGGTGGCTTCTTTGTTTAACCTGTAAGATGCCGACATGCGTACTTTACTCTTGGGTCCTTCAGACGATCGTACATTTAATACCTAAGGCGACAGAAACAATCACCAAAACGTTTTTCCGATGACTTAATTCAGTACTATTTCTCGTTAGACCATTATATTTATAGGGATACTTCTCATAGTGGATAGGCTGACACCTTTAACCCACAGGCTAATCTATTTTCTAAAACATTCATTCCTACAATAACAATAGTGTTAGGCTCGTCTACTGTCTAAAACATTCAGTTCTTATAAATAACAATGAAACAATGGGGGAAGAGTAGATATCTGAAGCAATCTTGTATACCTTAAGTAACCACATTTCAATTTAAACCAGTGCGTTACCTTTATACGATACTGCTCTCTCTCTCTCTCTCTCTCTCTCTCTCTCTCTGCATGAATAATAGAGCAGTCCATTACATAGGGAAATTTACTCAAAGTACTTTTATTCGTTACACCAACTTTTTCCTCGCTACTCGTAAACTCAGAAAGAAAATACGTGGAAAAAAACTACATGTGACTAATGTTTTTTGCGAAAAATATTAAAGATCTTTAATAAAAATAATGCACAGTACGTAATCGCATCATATATTTTAATCATTTATCAACTTCCGAAGCATCCACTCCCCCCCCCTTCTCTCTCTCTCTCTCTCTCTCCTAATCAGTATGAATTTTTATTGCTGCAGTAATCGCCATGTTTAACTTACATCATTTTTTAAAATTCACTCTTATGCTTTAAACTATATCATTAGCCTTTTTTCTATACTAATAATCTTGCCTTAGTTATTCTGTCTTTAATTTCTCATGAGTTTTATCATACTGGTCTTGTATGTTTTAAATACACTTCTTTTTATATCATCAGTCCAATTTGCTTCACTTTGCGCTAATATTCATGCTTTCAGTCTTTTCATGTCTTA
>NC_137047.1:26729878-26742378 GCF_032717465.1 Coenobita brevimanus | reverse complement strand
GTAAGCCTTCAACAACCCCTTCTCCCCCAGCCTCACCTACGCCCACACCTGCCCACACCCACAGTTACCGCACCCTACAACTCTTTACTCATATCCACATTAACACCTTCTATCTCTTTTCCACTACCTTGATACTCACCTCTCAAGCCCACACCCACACACAGTCACTCCCCACTATTCTTCCTCACACCCACTCCCCAATTCTCTCACACCCACTCCCCACACCCACTATTTATAATTCATGCACAACGTCCACACCCTACTCTCCACGCTTACATCAACACGTTCCTTCTGTTCTCACTACATTTACACATTGATACGCACATTCCAATCCTCTTTTCATCATAATCATCCAACTCACATGAACAGCCATGCCCTCCTTTTTCCTTTTAATATCATAACTCACATGAGCAGCCATGCCCTCTTTTTTCCTTTTAATATCATAACTCACATGAGCAGCCATGCCCTCCTTTTTCCTTTTAATATCATGGGTTTTGTAGGAAGAGAAAAAAAAGGCTGAAAAATGAGAAGTGCTAGAGGGATGAAACCTAGTGTGAAGAGTACAGGTGTATGATGTAGGTTAATTGTATCAGTTAAGGTACCTTATGAGCTAATCCTCTACTCTACCCTCATTGTTTTCCGCTAAGCGCACTTCCAATTCCTACTACTCCCTCTCCCACACTCCCTCCAACCCACACACCCTCCAACCCACTCCAACATATCCTCCAACACACTCCCACACACCTTCCAACCCACTCCCACCCCTCACATTTAGCTTTACCCCTAGGTTTCACCCACAATCATAAATATGCACACGCACCCAAACCCTTTTTTCCTCCCACACCCACCCACACCTACAGTAATTAATATGCGCGGAAGGCTATGGAGATACGAGTTGAGATGCAGGACAGGAATACTGCAGTCATGTCACCTGTGTGTGTGTGTGTGTGTGTGTGTGTGTGTGTACATATATATATATATATATATATATATATATATATATATATATATATATATATTGCAGATCTGTAAATCTGCAGAAGAGATATTACATACTGCACAGTCGTTCCTCTTCTGACTCTTCTATAATTTTTCCATGCTTGTTTTTTCAAACAAGGATGGTGCTTTTTTCCATCCTTTTCCAGCCAGTTTAGTCGAATGGTGTGGTGGGAGGGGGATTGCCTTCCTCTTTGCTATCCTTTTCTCTTACAAGTTCGTTAGATCTTAGTAGCATTTGCCTTTTTCCCAGCAGATAACCTCGTTATGGGCAAAGAGGCCTCCTGTTATCTGTACTTCCTAATACTAATCATTTTCCATGTACTCCTACGCAACCCTCCCACCCCCCTGTGTGTGTGTGTGTGTGTGTGTGTGTGTGTGTGTGTGTGTGTGTGTGTGTGTGTGTGTGTGTGTGTGTGTGTGTGTGTGTGTGTGTGTGTGTGTGTGTGTGTGTGTGTGTGTGTGTGTGTGTGTGTGTGTGTGTGTGTGTGTGTGTGTGTGTGTGTGTGTGTGTGTGTGTGTGTGTGTGTGTGTGTGTGTGTGTGTGTGTGTGTCTGAATCACACCTTCCCACCACATGGCAAACACATCAGTCACTAACAAATAAAAACACAGATCACACACACGCACACATTGCCAGCTAACCACACAAACAACCACCTGCCACACCAAACAGGGAATCACAAACAAGCACAAACCAACAACAGGGCGGCAAACACGAGACTTATGAGGAGAGGGTTAAACAATTCCCTAAAAAAAAAATAATCAAAAAATTCTTCGAGGACTTCACAGCGTCTAAGATGAACGTGTGAAATAGGAAAGTACACGCTCAATGCGGAAAAGAAAACGGAATGTAAATACGGAGATAAGAAAGAAGACAGAATTGCGTATTTGAACATTATCGCCATCACCTTCACCATCATCGTCCCATCCCCCCCAAAAAAAGGGAAAATTTAATTGAAAAGTTAATGCTGAGAATGCATTAACACAAGAATTTATTTAAAAAGTTACTTAAGGCAATTATTATGTTGAAGCTCTTGGTCTGCTTTGCCATTTTCATTTTAATCTCTCTCTCTCTCTCTCTCTCTCTCTCTCTCTCTCTCATTTCCGTGTATCCAGTGGGTGTTTGGAAAGAAGGAGAACAGGGAAGGGTAAAGAAAGAAGGGGAAACGAGGGAAAGGTCAGGGTGAGAGAGAGAGAGAGAGAGAGAGAGAGAGAGAGAGAGAGAGAGAGAGAGAGAGAGAGAGAGGCTTTATCTAACCCCTGTAGCTCGAGAAGTCCCCCTTGAGCTGAAAAAAAAAAATCACGTGAAGTAAAAAACAGAAAAAAAAGAAAAGAAAAAGAAAGACAATTACTGTACTGATGAGATATTACAGCCTCTCTAAACTTCTTACATATTACCAGTTCGTCTAACACACTTATGGTTGGGATAACTCTAGTGTTCTCTTCAGGCTAACACCTGATGATTTTATTCAGCTGAGTATTAAGAGTATCACCATTAACCTTCTCGTGGTCGGGACAACTCTGGAATTCTAAAGTTAACATCAAATGGATCTGACTGAGCTGAAGGGTAATTTTTAAAGGTACGAGTGCAAATATTATCACCACTAACTCTCTCTTGGCCTCTGGTATATATTCAGATTAACACTCAAGGCGCTAACACCTCTTGCTAAGCGATTTATTTTGCTTAGTACACCTTGCTGTCCTCCTATGCGCTACTTAAATCATTCCAATATCACCATACTCCACCTCATTAACGTACGAAGCGATGTTAGCCGGACATATCCAAAAATAAATCAGTATAAGGATGAGGTGTTAGGGAGCTTCCTTACCCAACGAGAATTTATTTATTATTATTTATTATCATTTACCTCACAGCAGCCTCAGAATGTTGGCAAACTCTTACTAACTTCTGACAAGGTTTCAAGGCAATGGAAATGGAACTATACTCATTTCACCTTAACTTGATCAAGGTTTTCGTCCATTCTCTGCCTTTTCACGTAGGTCGATGGCAAATAATTCGGTACTACGACTTGGCATCCTTTCCACAACACTTCCTCGTGACTAGCTTCATATTCTAGTGTTAATCCACTGTTACAACTCAGCAATGAAGGTAAAGAGGTGGCAATTTTAGGCCAAGTTAGAGTAGAGTATAGTGACTGTACTGGGAACAGGAGGAAAGAGTAATAAAAAGTGAAGAGGAAAAATACAAGGGCAAAGGTGAGAAGGAAATGCCAAGGTAAAGGTGGAAGGCAAGAAGGAAGGTTCGTGTGAGAGAGGCAAATAGATGAAAAAAAAAAATGGAGAGAGAGAGAGAGAGAGAGAGAGAGAGAGAGAGAGAGAGGTGGGGGGGGGGACAGGGAGCAAGAAAAGAGGGTCAAGGAGAGAGGGCAAGGTGAAGGGAGGAAGGGAGAGAAAATGAGGAGGAGGAAATAGGAAAGAAAGTGGGAAAAAAGGACAGAGGAAGGAGTGGAGAGAGAAAAGAATGTGAGACAAGTGGAGAGGAGAGAGAAAGAGAGAAAAGGGAGAGGAAAGGAGGGAAGCAGAACGGAAGTGGAGGGGGAAAAGGGGTAGGAATAAAGAGATGAAGTGAGACAGAAAACAATGGGGAAGAAAATAGACTGGATGTAAGGCAGGGAAGTAAGAGGATGGGAGTAGGGAGGAGGAGAGGAAAAGCGGAGATGGTGGGAGGGAAGGGTACAAAAATGATGGGAGATGAAAAGTAGGAAAGATAAGAAGAAAAAAGGGAGAAGGAAAGAGTGGATGGGTGACAGGAAAAAAAAAGTAAGACAGAGAAAAATGGGGGGAGGAAGGAAGGAGGAAGATAGGAGAGGAAAGAAAGTGAAGGTGGAAGAAGAAATTGATACAGGGAGGAGAGAAGAGGCGGAAGGGGGTGAAGAAGGAAGAAAGGGAGAAAGAGACAGGTAGGTAGGAGATGGAGAGCAGGAAGAGGGGTGAAGTGGACAAGAAAGAAGAGAGGGAGAACGAGGAAGGGAGGGGGAGAAAAAGAAGGGTCACGAGTGAAAGTTTCCCCGCTTCCTCCCCTCCTCCTCCTCACTGCATCCTCCTCCACTCATACACCTACGTTTCTCTCTCCTGCTCCACTTCTCTCCCTCCACTTTTCTTTTCTTCCAATGTGCTTCGTTTTACCTCTTATTCCCAGCCTTCGTTCCTACACTTCTCTCCTGCTCCCCTTCCCCTTTCTGCTTTCCTTTCTCCTTGTCTTCGCTTTGTCTTTTCTTTTCCCCCTCTGTTTCTTCATTTCTCAATCTCCTTCCACTACTCCACGCTTTCTGTTCTCTCTCCCCTCCCTCTTTGTCTCATTCTTCTTTCATTTCATCTTACTCCTCCCAACTTCCTTCACTTTTCTCTCCTCCCAACTCTTCTACTCTTTACCCTTCTGATGTCTCTTCAGCTACACTCCAGTCCTTCTACAAACTTTCATCCCTCCCTCATCTCGCCACAAACAACTCCATTGCTTTTCATTTCCTCTGTCTGTCTTACTCTGTTCCTCATTTATACCTTAATATTCCTCTCCTCGTAGTGTTCTCAAATATAGTACTTGTTCTTACTTTTTCGCACCCTGTCCTGGTTTCTCTGACAACGTAATTAAAGGTGCTCTCTCTCTCTCTCTCTCTCTCTCTCCATTTGCTCATTTTTTACCCTCCTCTCAGCCTCTCATCATTCCTCCTTCCCTCTCGATCCCCCTCCTCAATACTCCTCGCCCTCCTTGAGTAGGCGGGTCAATATCTTACCAATTCTGAGGAGTATTTGTTGTGAATATTTCCTGGACACGATTAAGATGGTCGGGGGATAGGGAAGGACGCAGGGGTATAGGAAGAAAATGTGTGTGTGTGTGTGTGTGTGTGTGTGTGTGTGTGTGTGTGTGTGTGTGTGTGTGTGTGTGTGTGTGTGTGTGTGTGTGTGTGTGTGTGTGTGTGTGTGTGTGTGTGTGTGTGTGTGTGTGTGTGTGTGTGTGTGTGTGTGAGAGAGAGAGAGAGAGAGAGAGAGAGAGAGAGAGAGAGAGAGAGAGAGAGAGAGAGAGAGAGAGAGAGAGGAGAGGAGTAAATATATAAACTATGCCCCACTGTCCCTCTGCAAAATAGAAGGGGACAGCAGACGAGAGAGATAGCCATGTTAGAAATTCTCTCTCTCTCTCTCTCTCTCTCTGAAATGTTAGTAATGTGGATACTTCCATTAAGGTATTGCATATATTCTTCAGTTTCCATTTTTCTTTATCTGTTCTTACTCTGTTCACAGTCTTCCCTCATCTTCAAGTAACATCATTCATCACATCAGTTACCTCTCTATCCATTCACACCCTTCGCCTATCCCCGATGCACCCATTCCCCTTCATCCACCTCTACCTCGGTCATCCGGTACCTCCACATTCATGGCCCTACTGTCTCTGTTTCACTCATCTCGCTCCCAACATCCACAGACGCGATGATGTCTATTCACTATTTCATCCACTTCGCTTATCACCTCACTTGTATACTGTAAAGCATTGTCATGATCATTGAAGCATCAACTACTAAACCATAAGTGCTCAATAATCCACCGACCTCATAACCTTCACTCACGCACCATCACAAACCACAATCATTCCTCTCCATGACTCTGATTCATAAACGAACTTACGAGCCATTTCAAGTCGTAACTAAGATTTAACAGGAAAACACAGGGAAAGATGTGTATATAATATTGTCATACACTTTAAATTGTCCTGCAAAAAATTTCTTAGTTACGTAAGGAAATTTATTATTCAAATCTCTTATTCTATCTACAAATAAAAAATCAGTTACGAGAAGCAATACAGTTGAGAGGAAATACAACCTCCCATGCCTCTTTGCCCTTCCTGCTAAAAACAATTACGAGAGGGAAATAATCTTAAGTAATTTTGTGAGTGTGAGCCTCATGCCAGCAGCGTGCACCTTCACCTTAACCTTCACCCAGCAACACCCAGCCAAGCACTCACCCACTTTCTCCCCACCTCCATTCTAACACTCACTGACCCGCTCCACCCAGCCACTCGCTTGCTTTAACTAAAACATCTGCTCACCATCACACACTCTCCAATACCCCATATCCCAATTTTTTCTAACATTCATTTCCCGTCACTCATTCAGCTCCAACATCCACTCCACATTTCATTCTCCATCCTTCCTCACCATCCACTTCCCATATCCCTAATCTTCTTATCGCCTCTACCCCTTTCCTAACATCGCCTCCATTCCTTTTGCATCCACACTTACCTTCTCAACCCTATCCGTAAACCTCCTCCACCTTCTTTCATTCCCCACTCACCATTCCACCTCTCTCCACGCCAGGTCACCTTCTCCTTCCCCATTCACCATCCATCTTCCCAGCTTTACATCACCCCCTCCTTCTCTTATTCCCCGATCATTAGTCACCTCTTTTTCACTTCAACATTTTTCTCACCCCTCCTCTTCTCTCCCCTACTTCCCCATCGACCACCACTCTCCTTCCCTACCCCCACCTCCATCAGTCATTCCTTATTTTCCCCTCACTTCCCCATCCCCTTCCACAAACCCACACACCTTTTTCCCGCCTACTTCCATCTCATTGCAAACCACCACTTCTCTCCCTTACCTCACCTATCTCCTCTTCTCTCCCCTGTCTGCTCCACACCTTCACCTACCTGCTCTGCCTGCCTCACTTCCCTTCTCTTCTCATTACCACCTGTTTCCCTAATTTTGCACTCTCCTTTGTACTCTAACCATCTACCCTCCTCCCCCTCCAGCATCATCTCCTCATTCCCACCCACTTCCTTCCGCCCCACACCCTCCTCCCCCCTCTCCTCCACCCCAGCCACATCTCTTTAATCCCACAAAGATCTCCTCTTCGGCCCTAAATCCTGACAAATTAACTGAAGTGACCCCTTAAAAAAAATCCCCAAGAAAATGGCCCATTAATCAAGTAAACCGCCTTACTCTTGTTTTCCTTTTCTTTTAATATTCTCTCCGTTAGCATCTTATTTATTCTTTTATTTCTTTCGTTAAAATGTGTTTATCTACCTATAGCCAGACGCCTTAATCTCGCAAGGGTGGCCACATACAAATCGCCTCCATGTCGCCCTGTCCCCTGTCATTATGCTGCTCCCTCCCCCGCAACTCACACACAACTCTCATACACCCCTCCATCCCTCAATCTCATCCTCGGTCTCCCCCTCCCTCTCTAGGTTTAGTTCTATCTTCAACTCCCCATATTTTGCTTTATATATATGTTTTACGTTTATTTCTCTACATTTCGCATAACCTGGCATACTTTCTGACTTCCTTTTCTTTGAACTCCGTCTTGTTCAATTTTCTTCTTCTCCTTAAGTTTCCTTCATTTCATCTCGCTTATTTTTCACATACCGTCTCTTTCCTTGTGTACTTATTTATTCTTTCCCATTTTTCAGACCCCGTCTTTTAACCCCCGTTTATAATTCCGCTTTTTTCTTCCCCTTCACCCTTCACGGAAAACTGACAGAAAAAGGAATGAGGGTCAAGGAAAATGGTGCACCCCTCGTAAGTCCTGTATTTACCATCCGTTTTTTCATCTGCTTGGCGTGAAAAAATGAAAATAAAAAGGATGAAAGTAGAAAGACGTGATGATGAGAAAATGGGGAAAAAGCCTGATCTCAGCATATTTCTGTATCCATTTAAAGAAAAAGGAAAAATAAATATTAGGGAAAAAGATGTCTCCCTTGTTTCTTATTTTCTCTTCTTTTCTGTGTAAAGACAAGTGACAGACTTAAATAATGAAATGAATTAATGAGTGGAGAGATGAAATGTGAGAGGGAAACAAAAAAAACATGAGGAAAAGAAGAAGAGGGAAAGAAGAGATGTGATGAAAGTAGATGTAAAAGAGGACGAGGAGGGGAACATTACGTAAAAGAGGAAGATGAGATTTTATGTAAACTATGAAGAGGGGAAACCAATTACTGAAGGAGGAAGAGGAAGAAAAATCAATTAAGAAGGCAGTGGAAAAAACTAAGTACAACAGGAAGAGAGAAGTATAATAATAATAAAAAAAAAAAAAGAGAAATATCAAGTACAAATATTAATTAACAAAAATAAGACATGAAGAAGAAAAAAAATAAAAAAATAGTAAGCGGGGAAAATACTAAGGTAACACAGGGAATAAAGAGAATACTTCAGCAAAGGAAGGGAAACAGTAACTAGTAAAATTAATGAGGAAGATGAGGGAACATTTAGTGGAACAGGCAGAGCAGATATATATATAAAAAAAAGGGGGTGGATGATTAATATTAGTAAAAAGAGAAAATAATAATAAAAGAAACGAAAAGAATTAGTATGACAAAGAAGTGAGGGAATTATCTGTAACTTAGGAAAATGGAAATAATAATGAGGAATAGGAATAAGAAAAAAAAAGGAAAAAAATTATTAAAAGAGGAAGGAGAAGAATAATTTGTAACAGAAGGAAGATATGAAAAGACGGAGAGAAATGAGAGGTATGTTGAAATGGAAGAGGAGGTGAAGGAGGGAGAATGAAGAGGGTGGGCGTAAGATGAGAGTGGTAAGAGTAGTCTGAAGAGGAAAGATCAAGTTAGCAAGTGGAGGGGGAGCAGTAGGAGAAGGAGGGGTTAAAGGAGAAAAGCAGGGAAAATGATGGGTAAAGAGGAAAGTTGAAAGATAAGGGAAACAGAATAAAATATAAGAAAAAAGAAGGGAACGACAATAAGGACCACTTGAAATTATGATTATGTGGAAGAGGGGGAGAAAGTAAAAGATAAGGATGGAAGAGATAGGAAGACACGATACGGTATAAAAGTTAATGATGATAGTGGAAGACGAACCATAAAGAAAAAGGTGCAAAACAGGATACACCAAGGAAGAAAAAAAAAGACAAAAAAAAGCAGGCAAGAAAAGAAGGGCGCAAAAGAAGACAAGGTAAGAAAAGAAACGAGCTTATGAAGAAAATACGAGAAAAGAATGACAAGAGGTGGGGAGCGGCTGAGGTGTGCTGGAGCGAGGCTGGAGTGAGGTCAACATAAGGACCTGCCATGACCCCCTACCCCCACCCCAACAGGAGAGAGGGAGAGAGAGTATGTGGACTGACCAGGTTTCACTCTCGGCCCAGTGGTGGTGATGGTGGTTCCTGCCTTGACTTTCCTTCCTTCCCTCCATCCTACTTTCTCCACAGCCTTTACATCCCTCCAGCCACTCCTCCACTTTCTGCTAAATACAGTACGTTTTCTCATTTCGTCAAAGTAGGTGCAAACAGAATAAAAACAATATTATAACCACTACACTATTAACTTTCATATTGTGGAGCTTAAAGTTAAAAGTAATACTGTAAATTCTTCCTTCTTCTCTAAAACTATTTTCATGTTTGTACTTTCCATGTTCCGGGTAAGCACAAGAGAGTGATGGACGTCAGAATTAAGTTTTTCGTCTTCCTACTCTGTCCATTTCCACCTAGACGGTTTATGTTTTCAATTCAATACTGTACTCCAACAAATACTCTCGTTACACGGACAATAGGTCTCCCAATTATACTCATGTTATATAAAGCAATGTCTATCTTCAGCTTCAATAATATACTCCAAAAAATAATCTCGTTACAGGGCAAAAACGTCTCTCCCAATTATCTCTCTTGTATAAAACCTACTCTCACCTACATCCTCCACTTCTTTTTTTTCCTATCTTGCCTTCCTCCCTATCCCACTACTATTTTTTTTACCTCATTCTTTTCCACTGCATTTCTACTACATTCTTTTTTTTTATTTTTCCTCTATCCATTCCTCCATTTTTTTTTTCATCCACTGCTCTGTCTGCTTCTCCTGCGATCATCTGTTTCTCTGCTTGTATCTCAAATCTCCCCTCTCTCATCTCAGACATCTATTTCTTTACACTTTCTCCACTTTAGTCATTAATCTATCACTTCTTTCGCTTCTGCTGCCTCATGTTCATATCTCCTTATAAATATTTTCTTCTGTTGCCTATCATTCTTTTCCTCCTCCATCTTTCCTTGTCTTCCTCCACACTCATCCACTTTCCTTTCCTTTCTCCACCTTCGATTCTCTCTTCTACTTATTTTCCTTCAATTTTTTCTTACACTACTACCTTGTCCTCTTAGATATACTTTGCTTTTACCTCTCCCACAAAGCGGTCTCCTTTATTCTTACCTAATTTCTTCCATCTTCCTACTCAGCTTACCTCCTTCCTTCCTTCCCTGCTTCCTTCCTTCCCTCCCTCCCTCTCTCTATGCATCCGCCTCCTCCCTTATATTCTTAAAATTCCTCTCTCTCTCTCTCTCTCTCCCTATTTCAAATTTTCTTACTTCAAGTTATCAAATTTCCCTGTGCTATCATCCACTTCGATGAATCTCTCTCTCTCTCTCTCTCTCTCTAACCTCATCCCCTCTTGCCCCTTCCCCCACCCCTTCCCGGGTAACCTTGCCCCTCCGTTACAACCAGTCATCAACTTTCCCCTCCCACATCATTCTCTCTCTCTCTACCTACCTACCTACCTAACTACCTACCTATCTATCTATCTACCTAATCTCGTCCCCTCACTACACGTCCCCCTCCACCTCTTCCTTACATCATGTTCTTATCTTCCATCTGTTTATCTCTTCTTGTTTGTCATATTCTCACGCCATCACCAATGTGTGTGTGTGTGTGTGTGTGTGTGTGTGTGTGTGTGTGTGTGTGTGTGTGTGTGTGTGTGTGTGTGTGTGTGTGTGTGTGTGTGTGTGTGTGTGTGTGTGTGTGTGTGTGTGTGTGTGTGTGTGTGTGTGTGTGTGTGTGTGTGTGTGTGTGTGTGTGTGTGAGAGAGAGAGAGAGAGAGAGAGAGAGAGAGAGAGAGAGAATAAACAAACAAAACGAATGGGAAATGCAACGATATCTTCCAGTTCACAGCTTTTACAATTTCTTTCATCTTAATTTTTTTCCCTGTTTATTACACCTTTCCCCTGTTTTCCTTTTCCTTCTCTTTTCTTCCTTTCTCTTTTCTTTCCCTCTTTCCATCCTCCCTATTCTTTGGCTATTGCGTTTCCCCCCTTTCCTCCTTCACTTCTTTTTTATTTTAATATTCTTTTTTCTCACCTCCTCCTCTTCTTCTTCCTTTCCACCTCTTCCATTCATCTCTCCTACTTTTTCCCCTTCTCTTATTGCCCTATTTCATTTTTTACTCTGCTTTTCCCTTGACTCTTCCCTTTCTACTTGTTTCCTTCTCTAATTCCTTCTGTTTTATTTCTGTTTCCTTTTTCTTTATTCTTTCTCTTTTCTCCCTCTCCCTACTTCCTATACCGCCCTTCTCCTCCTCTTTCTCCTCTTCTCTTTACCCCCATCACCCACTAAAACTTTTCTCTCAAGTTTGCCTCTGAGTTGAGGGGTGTGGAAAAGATGGAGGAGGGAGGAGAAAAAGAGGAGAGGAATAAAGAAAAAGAGGTGAAGAGAGAAAATGATGAATGGGAGGAGGAGGAGAAGAAGGAGGAGGAGGAGGCGGAGGAGGAGGAGGAGGAGGAGGATAAAAATAGAGAGGAAAATCACAAACAAAATAATTACGGTGTGTGTGTGTGTGTGTGTGTGTGTGTGTGTGTGTGTGTGTGTGTGTGTGTGTGTGTGTGAGAGAGAGAGAGAGAGAGAGAGAGAGAGAGAGAGAGAGAGAGAGAGAGAGAGAGAGAGAGAGAGAGAGAGAGAGAGAGAGAGAGAGAATGACGAACAACCATGAAAGACAGATTAGAAAGGAGGACGTGCACCTAAAAGGAGTGGGAAAGCAATGTGAAATTTAAGATGATTTCAGATCTTTTCTTTATATATTTTCACTACGTTTATTTTCCATTACCCTCTCTCTCTCTCTCTCTCTCTGAGTCACACGGTATCCAAATAACGTTACCACCGCCTCCCGGTGTGTGTGTGTGTGTGTGTGTGTGTGTGTGTGTGTGTGTGTGTGTGTGTGTGTGTGTGTGTGTGTACTGACTGCATGTTTGAAAAAGTTAACCTAAGTAGGGATAATCTGTGACCCAAATATGTTGTAATACAAATAAAGGAGGGAATCCCATGGTTCGGACTCTGAGCTTCGCGAGTATGAGCCGATACGCGGAGGGCGGTACGTTAAGCAGCCTTCTGGCAACACCCACACACAGCAACCCTGGGATCATATGGGATATATTTATGTGTACAGCGGGTGGATGGATTTATGTACCAGAAATTATGTAGAATATGTTCGACTGCATATATGTATGTATGTACTAAGTAGTATCTATGTATGTATCCATATATGTATGCATATGTATGTATGTATACAAATGTGCACAATTTCGTATGTTGACTATAATATCCGGGCCAAATCATGTATTCGCTTCGTGTGATAAAAGGCGACTAATGAGGTGAAAGCTGAGGCTTATAACCCTCCTCTCTTCTACCGCTGCAACATAAGCCAAGCCAACCGTTCAGCACTTTCACTGCAGGCAAGATACAGGCACTGCTTCGCCTAATGAGTGATAGTAAAACTGTTCAACTGCTCAACT
>NC_137047.1:26692378-26724878 GCF_032717465.1 Coenobita brevimanus | reverse complement strand
GACAAACAGATACAGAATAAGGTTATTGATACAGACAGACAGACAGACAGATACAGGCAGACAGACTGACAGGTGTGTAGGAGGGCATATTGGTAGGAAGATAAATAAAGAGATAGGGATGACTGTTTTGCTGAAGCAGGAGGGAGTTAAGGAGAGCATTTTATACCCTTCTACAACACGAGGTATCTCTCAAAGTTAAAGATACTCGTATGAGAAGAGCACGAAGATGCCTAAAAGGACGTTGTCGTACAGAAAAATATATATATATATGTTCGGATACTGAATTGAGAAGGTTTAGTGAATGCTGTGTCAAGTAATCTAACCCCTCCAGTAAATAAATAAATAAATACACTCTTACAAGCTTAACAATATCGTCTAGGGATACCAATAATAAAATAAAAAGTACCTTCTCGTGGTGGAAAGATTAAAGTGAGACTGACAGAGAAGAAAATGGAAACAAATTAATAAGGGAAAGATGGCAGAGCTGAGGAAAAGGTGCGAATTCCTTTAAGAGGGATTAAGATGAAGAGGGTCAGAGGCTTAACCCCTTCTATTTGGTGTTCATATTGTTTATCCTTGCTACCCACGGACGATGCTAATTTTTGAGAAACTAATTACGGTGACGGGGTTGGAAATAGTCTCCATTAAGCCTTTCACAATTTGATTTCTCTCCCCAGGTTGAATGAACATCTTAGAACGTAGCTAGAAAAAGAAAAGAGTCAGCGGATTTATGGATTTAAGGGAGGGCGAGGGATTAACAGGACGGGGATGAATGGAATGATATGAATGGCGAGGGTAAGAAGGCAGGAGGACTGGGAAAGGATTAAAGCAGAAATAGATCATCTGATGAAAAGGACAGAAGTGGGAATGGAGACAGAAAAAAACTGCTCATGGAAAAGGGAAATTAAAAACATATGATAACATAGGCACAAAAAACACAGACGGATAAATGGAAAAATATATATATATATATATATATATATATATATATATATATATATATATATATATATATATATAACCTATATCAAACTAAACAGCTTAATGAGAAACAAAAGCATAATAGGAAAAGAACGGGAAATTCATAACCCTTTGTCTCCCTAACCACCACTTCCGCCACCACTACCTACACCACCTCCAACAGCAGCAGCTAACACAACAGTCATTCTACAATCTCTACCACTCAGGTTACACAAGTTCTACTCCAGAAGGGACCTTCCCCTCGGCGGGAGAGCGGTAGTCCGGTGCTATGAGAAGTACGGATCATGAAGGGGTGTTTGTAAAGACTGCAGCGCATCTGAATACTGAGTGTTACAGTGACTAAATATACGTCTTAGGGTGTCAGATTCTACATACGGGAGATGTACACTCGGTAAAAAAAAGTATCGGTGCATAAAGGGTTCGATGTCTTCCGAAAATATTCACTCACGTGCTGGCTGTGTGGGAGGGTTGGTAACTTGTTATGCCTGGCCGTAGCAGGTTCAGAATGTTTGTTTATATTTTAGCTAGGGGATACCTCAGATGACGTTATATGACACCTGCCAACACCTCCCAACACGTCGGACACAAATATTTCAGAGACCTTCGTACCGTGATCCAAAATGTTTCGTCAATGTTGTGCACCGATACTTTTTTTACCGACTGCACAATCGACAAGGAGTTAACATACGGAAGAATGTGAAGGAACACTTTAATTATCAGCTTCGTTTTGGATCTCGAACCATATACGTTAAGTTTATGCAGATCAGAGGAAAATACGTTACTAATGAGCTTACATGGCTCCTCACGATCAAACCCAACTACAAAACAAACATCCAATATCAACTGCAGCAACACCACCACCACCACCAAATGTCGCTTCCCTCTCATCCATCTCCCAACAACCACAACAAACATAACAACCACAACCACAACAAAAGACAAAGAGGAGGAGGAGGAGGAGAAGGTGGCCTGGGTGATGTCCTGCCGTGTGTGTCCTACAAGTGTCCAGCGGACCCCTAAATCACCCATTGTTCCGGCATCCCATTTCTGACCCACTGTTTTTGTCCAACTCGGCCGTACGTTTGACCAGGGAAGGGTTGGGGCACCTTAACCCTTCCTTTCTGTGGTTGTAGGGAATGCAAGGAAGAAATCGTGGTTGAGAATGCGATAGATGTGTTATTATTATACCCCCTATCCCTAACACCACCACAACACTGCCTAACACCCCTACACCATCGTAACGCAACACAACACAAGGCAACATTGCAACGCCAGCACGTCACACCACCATCGACTCCTGCAAAACCTCAACATTCCACAAGAGACCAATACCACCGCCACATTCCATCAAAATACCATGCCAGTCCTGCACCCTTACAACACCAGAACACAACAAGGACCACCGCCACAACCGCCCACCACTATGCCAGAACCGTCACATCGCCACATCATCCCCTCAACAAAGGACACCAGGCACCCCAAAACCCCACAACAACCTGACACAACACAGACCATCACCACAGCACCACACCACCCATATACAGTACACACCACACCGTTCCGGCACTTCACAACACAACACAGACCAACACACAACGGCATCCCAACACTTCACAACACTTCCAACACTCGTACAGTCTACCCTCTGTGTGTTGTTTATAATGCACTTATCTGAGGTGTCACAATCCTGCCCAGCCCCGCCCTGCTTCACCCCTCCTGCCTTTCACTGCCTCACTCCCGCCCTTATCCTAGTCTTGCCTCATTTTTTGTCAGGTTTACCACTGCCTCACCCTTGTCTTTCTGTGCCTTACCCCTTACATTTCTGACTGACCATTTCTTTGCCTCGGTCGAGCACTGCATCACCCCTGCCACCTTTTCCTGGCTTCACCTCAACTTCTCGCCCCATTTCTGCTATGCCTTACCACTGGCTTTCTCCTCCTCTTTCCCTTGCCTTTGTGTACCTTTCCCCTGCACACTCGCCCTTGTCACCTACTGTCAACGCTGCTTCATCCTGCCCCAACCTTGTCCTGTTTCACCAGTGCTCTGCCTCGCCATATCCCTGATTCATTCACCCTCCAAGCGTTACCTCACCTCGTTTCACCCATGTCCTGTTTCACCAATACATCGCCTCATCCAGTCTAGCCAACGGTAGCAGCAACTCATCACCCTGCTTATCCCCTACCCTGCCTTACCAACACTCTGCCTCAAATTACCCCTTCGAAAATTCCCTGTCACCCCCCTTCCCAGCGCTGCCACACACTGCCTCACCCATGTACTGCCTTGACAGTGCCTAACCACAACCTGCCTAGGCCGGTTTGAACTCACTTTCCCTAAATGTCACAACAGCGCCCTGTCTAACCTCTACCCCCAATGACCTGCATCTTTCCCCTCTCTCCTGACTCACTTTAAACTCTCTCTCTCTCTCTCTCTCTCTCTCTCTCTCTCCTTCTTCAACATCGACCGAGACAAGAGAACAAGGAAAACATGACGAAAAGGATGACTAAACACAGGGAAAACTTTAAAAACAAACAAGAAACAAACATTCACATACATGACCACCCTCTCTTCCCCACTAACTTGCTCCTATAAAGATCTCTCTCAATCTTCCCCTCCCCCCCGTCCCACCCCTCCACGAGTCTCTCACCCTGCCCTCCTCTCCTATACGCCCCCACAGCCCCCCCCTCCCTTTTCCCCCACTTCCTCCTTAAGATACCTCTCCTCCTCCTCCTCTTCCTCCTCCTCTCGATGCTTCCCACCAAGTATTCCCTCCTCCTGTTTCTCCTTTTCCTCCTCCCCCCTGCAGCCCCCCAAACCCCCCTCCCCCCCCTGGAGCGAGTAAGAAGCAATATGGGGCAGGTAACCAGAGCATTACAGGTGTGACGCTAAGGTAAACATTCTCACGCCTGCCTGCACACGCTCAGTACAGTGCACAGACATACGCACACACATACGCTTAACTGCACAAATATGCACACATTAATGCACTCCTGCGGATATACATGCACAATACACATGCACATAATACAAACGTACATGGGAACAGCATACACAAAATACACGAACATGCACACAAGCCTACGTTTATATCAATAAATCCTATGCACATACTAATACATATACCGATATACGCACGCAAATGAACATATACACAAACATGCATAAATACAACACACACTGAGTTAACGAACGCATTCAGATACTTATGCATAAAACACACACACACACACACACACACACACAATAATCAAAAGCATACGTTGATACGCAAATATACAATGACTAGCATAGGCTACATACAGAAATAGTCACAGCCACACATACAAACACGTATACAAGCACATGCAAACACGTACACACCAATTATCGCTTTACACACACACACACACACACACACACACACACACACACACACACACACACACACACACACACACACACACACACACAATTTTACGTATTTAGGATAACACACATCCAACACACACGCACACTCAATCCATCTACTCTGTTTATCTTTATCATCATTTCTCGGTTCTCTATCACTTTTCACCTCTCATCGCAACCTCAATCCGCGACAGAGAAACGGGCCACAGTATCCCGTTTTCTGTTCCTCTGCCACGACGCGCTTCTCGTTTTCTCCTGTCGTGGGCTATTGTACTTTTCTCGTCCATTCTTTCTCCATTTTGGATTATTTTTTTGAGGTTAATATCTCCTTTCCCTTTTTTCCACGACCGTTTATTTACTTCCGTTTTTCTTCCTTGTCACTCATATAATATACATGCTCTCACCACTTTGTAGTCCCCTACCTGTCAAACCGGTCGAGGACTATGGGTTTGCGCGGTTCCGCCAGTATGACCAAAGGTCAGTATGTCCGTCAGTCCGTCCGCTACTTCGTGTCCCCTCCGTAACTTTCACATGCATGGACTGATTCTGATTTAACTTCACACAATTGTCTCCCGTACCATGACGGTGTGTCGGGCGCAACAGTCACCTACTCCCAAGGCCAAGGTTTTTACATTCCCATATTGTGTACACAGTACATAACGTACTACAATCATATCCACATTGTATACACAGTACATTATATAATATGTATTGTTATCATCTCGTAGGGACTGCTTGGCAATACTTCATTCACTTTTTTTTTTCGTTGTCACCTTTATTTTTTTCTTTATGTATTTTTTTTCTTTTTTTTTAGCTTTCACTTTTTTCTTAATCTCTCATATTTAACGTTTTGGTAAACTTTTTTTGTTTACTCATTTAAAATCATGAATTATTTGCTCTTTTTCTTACATGCTCCCTCCTTCATCTTTTTTTAAATTTCGGCTAAACTTTTTCATGGAAATTTCTTACCTCTTTTTTTTTTTTCTTTCTTTTTTTGGGGTTGGGGGAGGGGTGCTTTTCTCTCGGCCTTGCTCTTTTCGCTTACATTTTTATGGGTGTTTCGTGTTGACCTGAGGCGTGATGTGAGGTTACGAATTGCACTATCAGGCTTCACGGCAGTCTCTCTCCTCGTTTTATCATCACCAGCAGCATCATTTGTCGGTTTTATCATCGGCTACCATTTGCATCATTTATGTTTTTACCGCCACAACAAACCAATTCATTAGTACGACCACTGTTATCGCAAATATCATCGCCATTCCTATTATTTATCGCCATTCCTATTACTTATCGCCATTCCTAAAATTTATCGCCATATTATTTATCGCCATTCCTATTATTCATCGCCATCCCTATAATTTATCGCCATACTTATTATTTATCGCCATTCCTATTATTTATCGCTATTCCTGTTAGTCATCGCCATTCCTATATTTATCACTATTCCTGTTATTTATCGCTATTCCTACTCTTTTTCGCCATTCCTATTATTTATCACTATTCCTAGTATTCGCCATCGCCAGCCATTGCTACCGTATTAACAACAGTATAATTAACCCGACCATCATTACCCTTATCATTTATTGCTATCACCACTACCACTAATTACTACAATCACTATAACGATATGACTGCCACTATCACCATCAATAACAACACTAGTCAGAGCATCATCACCACTGTCATTTAACATCATCACCATCACCATCAATAGTAGCTTTACGAGTATTAAGAAGATCATAAACACTATCAATTAAATTACTATCATTGTTATTATTATCATCATCATCACCATCAATCCTCAATACATCAATATACGGTCATCATCAGCACCATTTATCATCATCATCATCATCATTACCACCACCACCATCACCACGAATCCTACTTCATCACATAACTATACAACCATCATCATCACCTCAATTTACCAATATCGTCATCACTACACATCAATCATCACCACCACCATCACCACGAATCCTACTTCCTCATCACATAACTATACAACCATCATCATCACCATCATCACCTCAATTTACCAATATCGTCATCACTACACATCAATCACCACCACCACCATCACCACGAATCCTACTTCCTCATCACATAACTATACAACCATCATCACCATCACCTCCTCAATTTACCAATACTGTCATCACTACACGTCCATCATCACCACCACCACTAACAGCGGCTTTATTAACAAGAACATCACCACCGCTCCCTGCCCGGCTCTCCAAAATTAATTGAGTTTCTGTTCAAAAAGGAAAAGGGCCAATTATCCCAACCTTCGATTTCTAACGCTGGCTCGTCTTTCCCATCCCACACCACCAGCCTCAACCACACCTGACTTTCTCCACACCTGACTTTCTCCACACCTGACTTTCACTCCACACATGATTTTCACTCCACACCTGACTTTTAATACACAGCTGACTTTCACTACACACCTGACTTTTAATACACATCTGACTTTCACTCTACACACCTGACTTTTAATACACATCTGACTTTTACTCCACACCTGACTTTCACTCCACATCTGACCTTCACTACACACATGGCTTTTACTCCTCATCTGACTTTCACTCTACACACCTGACTTTCACTTCACATCAGACTTTCACTCCACACCTGATTTTCTCTCCACACGTGACTTTTACTCCACACCTGACTTTTGCCAAGCACCTGAATTTCTTCACACCCGACTCAACCTACACACCTGACTTCTTCTCCACACCTAACTCACTCTCCACACCTGAGTTGACATTCAGCAACACACCTTTCTCCACACCCGAATTCATCTACACATCTGACATTTACATTATATATTTTCCCTTCCACAAACCTGACTTTCATTTACACACCTTTCTCCACGCCTGCTTCTCATCTACATACCTGACATTCACACACCTCACTTTCACCTACACAACTTTCGGCTGCATACCTGACTATCCACACCCTAATTTCATATACAGTATCAACCTGGCACTTCTAGCTACAACCCTGACTTTCTCACTTGAATTACACCTACATACCTGATATTCACACGCCTAACTTTATTCACACATGATTTTTTACACACCTTGTCTAGACCTTCAGCCCCACCCACACCTGACTTTCATCCACATACCTGACTCGCCCACACCCGCAAAATAAACACGTTACTCCTATTCGTACTTCTAACGTTTCACTTCCATTCTGTACACCTCACTTATCCCGCAGGCTTTCATCCACATACACCTCACTGACAGATACACCTGACTGCCTTTTTATGTACCACAAAATCTTCATCCATGCACCTGACTTTCTCCTACACACACCTGACTTCCTCAACCAATTCTGATCTCCCCAAATATTCAACTTCCTTGCATCTAATTTTTACCTGCGCAACTACCTTACGCACCTGCCTTCCCTAATACTTCTGATATACACCAACACACCTGGCTTTTCCCTCCACATCTGCTTTCTTGTGCACCCACCTTGTCCGACACACTGACCCACCTGTCTTTCATTGACACACCTGTATTTCAGTGACATACCGTACCTGACTCTCCCGCACCTGAAGTTCTTATTTAGTATAGGCTTTCTAACTGGCTTTCTATACCACACTTAGTTTTCTGTATGATACTTGGCTTTCTGTTAAACACCTAGTTATCTACACCACACTTGTCTTACATACTTGGCTTTCCCAGATAAACCCTTTTTTTTTCTTTTTTTCTTTTTTTTTTTTTTAATAGCATATTCGACTTCTCTGACACAGCCCCCTGGCTTTCACTGAACACGTGTCTTTCCCCAACATAAACATTTTTCTTTCAGTGACATACCTGACTCTGTATAACAAATGACTTCCTCTAGTATAAATGATTTTCCTGACATCTGCCTTTTTCTGGTAAACCTGACATTTTTTTAATAACGAATCTGCCCCTTTAGCTAAACCATAAGTGACTTTGTTTTTAACACACCTGACATTCTCTGATGCACTTGTTTTATCCTGCACACCAGATATTAATTACATTATATGGAAGACGTTCCTCTTCCACCGCCCATACCTGATTCTCACACACACACACACTCACGCCTAACTCAGCTGCCTGTGCTGATTTTTTTTTTTTTTTTTTTTAAGACAAAACCCATGTCTCCTCATAAAGCTCCAAAATACAGATAACCCTGACTTTACAACCTCATTTCTATTTCTTTAGCTCGGCTCTTGACTTTTCAATTTAAACTGACCCTAATACATGCTTGACCTTTTAATTTACACATGATCTCCCTCCAACGCACCTTAGTCCTCCACCACACATACCTGGCTTCCATTTCACATACCTGACTCCCCCACCACACACACACACACACACACACACACACACACACACACACACACACCTGACCCCTCCCACTCCAACTGATGGTCACGTATCACCTTCTTGCAACGTCCTCTCTTCCTTGCAATTGACTCTGAATATTAAAACACCTGCAGTGGAAGACCGGAAAGATATCAGCGGCTTCTGCAAAAAATGAAAATGTCGAATTGGATGAATTACAAGTGAGGGGTAACTTTTCCCTGCAGTCCACCGGGTTCACATGCAAACGAACCTAAGGCAACAATAACGACGGTAACATTAACAATAACAAGATAGACTGTGAGGAAGGGAAAAAAAAAAAGTTATTAGGAATAAGTAATGAAGAATGGAATAGACTGGAAATATTAAGAAGGGGAGAGGGAGGAAGAAAAGTGAAACCTGGGGAAGTCGTCACGGAAGGATGATGACGGGTAGGCGAAAGGAAGGAGAGCTGACAAAATTTCACAGGAGAGATATGGAATGAAACTGAGAAGGACGAAAATGGAAAGCATGAAGGATGGAAGAAAAGATGAAATTACATGAGATGAAATGCAGATGATTTTCATACGAAAGATCCAGAATAACGAAAGGAGGAAAAGATGAGGAAAAAAGTTTAAGAAGAAATGAAAACGAAAAGAGTCAATGTTTTCGAACGAGAGTAAAGTAGATAAAGGAGGGCATTAAGAAAGAGGAAAAATTACTAATATATAAGAAATGAATACAAAACCAATTTGAGTTTACGACAAAAGATAATGAAGATGGAGAAGGAGAGCATTACGAAAGAAAGAAAATAAAGGACAAAAAAGAGACACGATACGAGGAAAAAGAGTAAGGATCAAGAAGGAGAGTATTACGCAAGAGGAAAAGGGTTTACATATTAAAACTGATATGAGGAGAACTGGTCCTGAATGTAAGCGATTGCGTTGATATATGGAATGGTTAGGACGAGTGAGCAGGATGTGGGAGTGTCAGCAAAGTGCGGGTGAGCCGAGACGTGATGGTTGCAAGTGGGTTGGTGGGTGGATGGATGGATGGATGTGGATGGATGACTGGTGAAGGCAGGCAGGCAGGTTGGAAGGCAGGCAGGCAGGCAGTTAGGTTAGCTGGTAGGCAAGTACACTGGTAAGTAGGAAGGATCGTCTGTAGATAGGCAAGATGGTACGAAAGTTGATGGTTGAATGGATGGAAGTGTAGGATGATGGGCTAAGTTAAGTGGATGGTGGGAGAATGAATGACAGACGGAACTACATAAAAGAATGAAGTTTGGTAAACAAATGAATGTGGATGAAGGTACCAGTGAAGGCAGGAGGGTGGATGGGAAGATGGACTGAAGTAGATGAAGAGAAGAGGATACATAGATTGGGGAAGGTAAGTGGAGTGAGTAATGGAGGTAGATGATAAAAGACTGACGCGTAGAAGTGGATGGTGGTGGGAAGATGAATTGGAGATAATGATGGGATAGTGGCTGAAGGTATGGAAAGAGTCGGCGGTAGCAAAAGTGACTTTGGCAAACGAGTGGGTGGACTGATGGAAATGGGTGGGGAAGTGGGTGGTATCAAATGAGGAGAGGAGGGAGTATATTTGCTACTGGGTGGGCGGTTGGACTGATGAATTGGGTAGTTGGGTGGGGGAGTGGAATGGAGGCAATATCGTGATGGGTGGCAACAGGTGATGGTATGACGCAGGTGGTGGGTGGGTTGTGGTGTCATGCATGCAACTGGGTGGTAGATGGGTGGTGGTGAGCAGTGGATGGCAGGTGGGTGGTGGTGTGAAGTTGGTGGTAAATGCAAGTGAGATTATGTGAACTGGTTGGTATAAAATGCAAGCAGGCGACGTGGGTGGTGTAGTGTCACACACACACACACACACACACACACACACACACACACACACACACACACACACATATACTGTGTATATATATATATATATATATATATATATATATATATATATATATATATATAAATTAAAGGGGCAGATAGGTGATGGGAAGTGGGTGATACATATATGTAAGGACGGCAGACAGGTAGTGCGATGCGAATGATAGGTAAGTGGGTTGTATATTTATGCTGCTGGTACAGGAAACAATGGATACGAGTATACTGAGCGTAAATACATGGGTTACAGCTTGTGTAAAATTTTGAAGGGTTCATACCGTACTTGTTTTATTATATTGCGTTACCTTGGCTAACAGATAAAGGAGGAAATCTATATTCAGCCCATTAGGTCAGCTCAACTGTTATTTGTAGGATATCTTAAATACTTGGCAGAATTCAGCGAAACTGTAAACTGTCTTTATTGACGGTACAGTTAGTGTACAATAATTTTTGGTGAAGAATCATCTACCCTCTCGGCCTTCGCCACTCCAGTGCGACGATGCATACTATACGAGTATATGATTCTCTCAACTTTCAGACGATATGCTTCCGCTAAGGAAAAACTTTCCAAACAGGAGGGGTTAGATATAGCTTTTTTTACCCTTTCAGTACGAGGGGGTTCTCTTACGACGAATAAAATCGCCTTACGGTAACCCAAATGATACCTTGTTATCGCAGCAAAGGCACTGCCAGTAACACTTTCACATGCATTACCGCGCTCAAACATTTCATACAGAACTAGCATGGTACTCAGTAGAGCGCATACCTCCGTCAAGGCCCAACATGCAGTTCCTTTTAATTCAATCAGGTCTAATCCAGTATCAAACTCATAACCCTAGAAGTTGTAACACCATAATTTTAAACTACCCATAACTCCGGATTTGTATATGGATCCACGCTAAACTGTACACATTCGTAGATACCAACATCCTAAATATGCCTGATTTTTTTTCGTCAAGATCCATGCAATATTCACTGAAAAAATTACGAAAGTGTCGAAAAACGCCCTATCTCGCAATGTTAACGAAAAAAAAAAAAAAAAAAAAAAAAAAAAAATTCATGGATCCGCACCTTTATCCGGATCCGCACCAAAATTTAACGGAGTCTATTCTGGGCCAAGGCCCATTCTTCTACCAAGTTTCATGGAAATCCGTCCAGTAGTTTTTATGTAATCTTACTTACAAACCAACCAACCAACCAACAAACGGACAGGGTTGAAAACATAACCTCCTTGGCGGAGGTAATAAAGCCTGATAATTTTCTTCAGCACGGAAATTCTTGTCAGCCAAACGGTTCGTCACAATCATCACATTCAGACTGCTGGAATTTCTCTCAGGTGAACAAAAGAGTCTCGTGTTTGCCGGAATACAACACCCAAACACTTGTACAACAGCGAAAAGTTACCCGGAATGGCTTTAATTGTGCAACTGTCAGGAGATTTTAGCTGAAAATGAAATCTGTTCTTGGCCTCGATAACGAACTGCATATTTTACAAACGCAGGATTAACCGAGATAAACGTAGGATTAACCGAGATACCTTTTAACTCACTAACAAAATCTTCACCAGCCAAAAAAGAAAATAAATCGTCATCTGCTTGCCGGAATAGAGGAACCAGGTGCGTACAGGGAAGAGGTTAATACGCAGAGGGCAATTTCAAAGCCATTTCCGCGCTGCAGGCTAACAAGCAAGACGCACGACACCTTGCACAGAGATCGGTAAGATATTTTGTGTGGGAGGTGGAAATAATACGCTTTGCCGTGTGTTGCTTTTGCTGTTGATATTACACTTGTTGTTGTGGATGTGGTTGTTACTGGAGGGGTAATTGTTGTTGTTGGTGCTGGGCTTGGTTGCTGCTGTTGTTCCAGATATATTTTTGGTATGGTTACTAGGGCTGTTAGGATTGTTGTTGTAGCAGCTGTTGATGATATTGTTGTTGTTGTTGTTGATGTAATTACTGTGACTCATGATACTGATGATGTTGTCGCTGTTGTTATTGCTGCTGCTGCTGTTGTTGTTGTTGTTGCCGCTGCTGCTGTTGTTCTTGCTGATGTTGTTATTGACAAACGACTGACTAATGCTGCTGTTACTAATGTAACTACTGATGTTTTTGTTAAGGTTGCTGTTCTTCTCTCCGACAAGAGTATGTTTTCATCCCTGTTTGTTTGTTTGTGTGTTTTTAGCAGGATTACTCAAAAACTTAATAAAAGATTTGGTGGGTACATAGCCCATGTATCTGGGAATAATCGAATAACTATGGGGGCCGATTCCTGATCGTATTACAGATTCTGGATCCGGAAAACACTTTTTGCGAAACCTTAATCAATGATGAGTGGTTTGGAAATTACGTTGCCTTTGTCGGAGAGAGACGCTCCACTGAGTGCCCCTCTAGTTATGTTATTTTTTGTTACTGCTAGGAGTGGAAGGTTTGTTCGTGAAAGAAGCCTTAATGTTATTCTTAAAAAGGCTTTCGATTCTATTGTTACTGCTGAATAATGGAAAGAAAAGGAAAAGTGTGTGTGGGGGGGGGGAGGAGACTGCATCCGTGTATGTTTATGGGTATGTTTTGTTATGCTTATGACGTGTGTGTGTGTGTGTGTGTGTGTGTGTGTGTGTGTGTGTGTGTGTGTGTGTGTGTGTGTGTGTGTGTGTGTGTGTGTGTGTGTGTGTGTGTGTGTGTGTGTGTGTGTGTGTGTGTTGTGTGTGTGTGTGTGTTGTGTGCGTGTGTGGCAGGTTACCAGGTCAGGGAGGGGATGGGTGAAAGCCACGCCAGCGGGGGACAAAGACGCCACAGAAAGTTGCCGAATCTCACTGCCTCTTTCCTTCTTCATCTTTCTGCTTATCCTGCTTTGTCCATTTCTCTTCTTTTTATCCTCTCTCTCTCTCTCTCTCTCTCTCTTTCAATGGCTGGGGGCGGTGAGAAATGCCCAGGGGAACACGAAGAGGGTGAGGGAAATGGAGAGGGGGAGAGGCTGAATGGGGAAGGAGGAAGAGGAGTAGAAAGTAAGGAAAGGGGGAGAGGAAAAGAGGGGTGAGGTGGGGAGGCGAGAGGAAGGTAGGGTTGTGGAGAAGAGGGAAGGGTTTGGGAGGGGAGAGTGATGACCATGGAGGTAGAATGATGAGGACAGAGAGGGAGGGGAGGACAGGGGTAAGGAGGGGATAAGAGACAAAGGGTACTATATAGGAGAGGGAAAGGGGGAAGGACAATTGAATGAGAAAAGGGGAGAGACATGAGAGCAAGGGGAAAGTAGGGAGGAGAGGAGGGAGGTGTAAAGAAACGAAGCGGCATGGGAAGAGGGAAAGTGGGAGGATTAGGGAGAAACATAAGGGGAGGGGTAGAAAAACGAAAATGCAAGGCCAGAGGATGGAAGGAAGAGGTAACGCAATTAAAAAAAAAAAAAAAAAGTCAGGGAGAAGGTAACAGGAATACGATAAAGAGTAACACAAGGAGAGGGTGTAAGAAAGCGGTGGAGAGGAGAAAATGATAAACAAAGACGGAAATAAACAGGAAGGGGAGACAGGGAGAGAAGAAAGTAAGCACGAAGGGAAAAGGGAATAAGAAGAGAACAGGAAGGAGAAAAAACAAGAGGGAGGAGCACAAGGGGGTAATGGAACTGTCACCACAACCACTATACGTTCACATGGAGCACTGTAATCATCCAAAACGCAATTATCACAATACCAATAATTCTGTCAGCCCTCAGGATAAAAACAGTGGAAGACAATTGGCCGGAAGTATATATAAAAATGTAAATACATAAATAAAATAAAATACCAGACTATTGCACCTGTCATCACTAAGGTGGAGAAAGTATAAACAACTGAAATATGGAAAAATATATATGGAAAAATCACCAGTAACTTAGGCATGCACCTCAGCCAAGGGTATTCTATGACAAACACTCAGACAGGACGAAAACAGAGGAGTAGAACCATTTGAGGAGGAGGAGATGGGGAGGAGAAAATATATGCTCTCGATATTCTGAAAACCCTCTGACGTGGGTTCCAATTCCACTCACTGCCACTGAACCTGATGGATGGACGCTAACAAGCCGATACATATCTAGTTCCTTCAAACCTAAACCAAATCAATGTCTACTTTCACTATATCCTGTTTCACCGCCTGCCTTTTTTTTTTTTTTTTCCCTACTCCTCACCTAACAGAGCATAAGACATTACAATGATAGGTGGAGGGAAGGCAGGAGGAGGGAGAGATAAAAAAAAAAGGGAGTGAAAGAGAGATAGACAGGATGGGAATGGAAGAGGACGGAAGGGACAGGGATGTAACAAATAATGGGAAGGGTACACGGAGACCAGAAGAAAGCAAACACTGACAGACCTATTTGTCCTTTCGAAGCTGTCTATTAAAATGAAAAAAATAAAAGAAAGACTAAGCTATGAGTAAGGTATCTATTCTGAAATAATAAAAAAAAGTAGGATCTGTAAAAATTAATCTACAGGGGCAAAATAAAAACACTGAAAATATTACACGGATTGCTAACAATAATATCGCACCACCTTCTACTCCAACATTTATGAAACTCTTGCGTAAAACAAAGAAAATTTTGCTGGTTTCCAAAAGACTGCATTACTGGGTTTTGAAAGTCATTGCTCACTATGTCGTTACTTATCATTATGTGCATCTCTGAAACTGTACGTGTAAGAAAATTAAAAAAAAAAAAAAGGAAAAGAAAACAATAAACTCTTCCTTTTGGCATATTAGTCGGCAAGAAAAATGACGGCGCAGAGGAAGGGAGAAGAATGAGAGAGAGAGAGAGAGAGAGAGAGAGAGAGAGAGAGAGAGAGAGAGAGAGAGAGAGAGAGAGAGAGAGAGAGAAATGCAACACCACAAAAAACCCTCGATAAAAAAAAAAAAGAGCAAAACAGAGAAAATAACAGGAGAGAAGGGAGTCGTGATGTGAGGAAATGTTGATGGGAAATTGTTGAAGTGTTGGAGGTGACAGATGGCTGGATGTGATAGTCATGCTCTCTCTCTCTCTCTCTCTCTCTCTCTCTCTCTCTCCAATACAATGTCTTTTTTTTGTTAAGTATTTGCTACCTCCAGATGATTAAATTTCTTTCAAAATTCGTTTCGCTCTGAATGAAGTTAAACACACACACACACACACACACACACACACACACACACACACACACACACACACACACACACAATAATCCCCTTCTCTCTCTCTCCCTGTAACACTACCTCTAACTCAGTCATACTCATTTTCTCCCTTTCCTCCTCCTCCATTTTTCTATTGTATCTTTTTTACATCTTTCCTCTGCTTCCTCCTCCTCATCTTAATTTTACCAATTCTCTCTCTCTCTCTCTCCCCTCATTTTCTCTTGCCTTCCTTTCTTTTTCTCTCTAACTCTCCTTCACTCTCAACATTTCCTCCTCCTGCGTCCTACTTGTCCTTCCACCCTTCACTTCGTTCATCTAGGCATTCATCCCTCAATTATTCTGTCCTTCCTTTTTTCCTACCTCTCTTCCTTAATTCCTTCATTCCATCTAGTCATCAATCTTTGCAGACATTCATTCCTCGCTTCCTTCCTTGTCTATCTCACTTTCTATCCATCTACATACACCTATCTAGCAATTTCCTTCTTTAAGCCTTCAATTTCTTTCATCTTTCCTTCTTTCTCTCATCCATTCTTCTTTCAATCCTTTCCTTTTTCTTTCCATACTTTTATCAACTTTCTTTTTCAGTCCTTCATTTTCTTTCACCTTTCCTTCTTTCTCTCATTCATTCTTCCTTCAATCCTTTCCTTCTTCCTTCCATACTTTTATCTTTGTCTTTCCTTCTGTCTTTGATGTTATCTCAGTTTATATACATCAATTCTCAATCAGTCCATCCATCCATCCTTCCATCCTTCATTCTTTCTTTCCTTCCTTCCTTCTTTCTTTCCTTCCTTCCTTCCTACCTTCCTACCTTCCTGCCAGCCCCAGGGAGAGAAGGGCCTCCTCACCATATTAGGGAGAAGTGGTGAAACCGTGGCTGTCTAAGTGAGGCACGGAGGAGGCAGACCAGAGGAAGGAGGAAGAGGAGGAGGAAGGAAGATGGAGGGAGAGTGAGAAAGAGAAGAGAGGAAGAGGGAAGGAAACAAGGAGGAAGGAAAACGAAAAAGTTCGGAGGGAGGGCGGTAGAAGGAGGGAGTACAAAGGAAAGCAAACAGCAACAGACCTTATGGTCCTTTCGAGGCTCCTTGTTACAGAGTAGAATAAGACTACGAAATCTAACTCTACATGCTGAAGGATAAGGATAGTAAAGCAAGAAGGCTCCCCCCGCCTCCAAACCCTCCAGTTAAAACTGGTAAGAAAAAGTGAGAAAAACCACCATGAAGCATGGAAAAACTGACATGGAATTTTCATAGGAAAGATTGAAATGGAAAAGTTACTTTCTATAATACTTTATCTATAAGCTACAAGTATGAATTACCTGAAAGAGAAAGTAGTAAAGTGAAATGAATAATCAAATAATAAATAACGCATGACAACATGTGCGGGCACGTTGAGCTAACGGGGCATCTGCGGACACAGCGTGGAAATTGCACAGTGCACAGTGTGGATGTTCAGCGGTGGTGCGGCAGCCTTGCCTGGCGCTATTAAGGTAGGCAGCAGTCAATCAGGTCCCAGCTCCGTTCATTCCACTGAGACTACGAGCTTTCCCATGCGGGACAAGCACACAAGTCACCTCCTGAAGCAGTGACCCCTGGTACATTAGAAAAATCCCGATGGTGGTCACTTAACTAACAGGGACCCTCAGTGATCCACAGCCCATCACAGGTCGAAAGTATGAGTAGTGACCGTTATCTCAGGGATATCTGTGCCTATCCTAGTCTGTGCATTCATAAACTGATCCAGCTCTTAAAAAAAAAAAAAATAAAAAAAAAATAATAATAATAAAATTACACATACACAAGTGTTTTATTCAGGAGTAAACATATTTAGCTAGGGGTTAGTCTACAAATACTTATCGAGGCGACCTTTAAAGGTCAGTACTGTATTAGAATAAAGGAAGAAAGGAAGGAAGAAAGCGACTGGGGTCAGGGTGAGTGAAAAAAATAACTTTGGAGAGAGGGTGGTACTAGAAGCAAGGAAGGAAGGAACGAAGAATGCAAGGAAGGAAGGAAGGAAGGAAGCGACCAAGAAGGGGGAGGGAGGATGAGAAATATAATGACAGGACGACGACGACGACGACGACGACGATGATGATGATGATGATGATGATGATGATGATGATGATGACGATGACAATGATGATGATAATGATGATAATTACAAAAAACTAGCCTTGAGCCAAGAGGAGAGAATGAAAAAATGGAGGAAAGTGAGCAAGTGAGGAGGAAGACGAAAAGGAAGACCAGGAGGAAGGAAAGCAGAGGAAGAAGAGAAAGGCAAAAAGGAGAAAGAAGAGGAAAAATGAGTAGAAAGAGAGACGGAGGGAAGAGAACTCGAGCAGAGAGGGGAGGGAATGAGAGAGGAAGATTAATGGGAGAGAAACATGATACTGAGGATTAGGGAGGAGGGAGGGAAGGAAAAAGAGAGGGAGGAGGGGAGGAGAGAGAGAGGAGGTAGAGTGAGATAAGAAAAGGTAGGGGAGGAGGGGGGGAAGCAGATGGAGGGGAGGTATGGGGACAGGAGATGAGCAGGGGGGAGGAGTAGGAGGAGCTGGGGAGGAGTAGGAGGAGCTAGGGAGGAGTAGGAGGAGCTGGGGAGGAGTAGGAGGAGCTAGGGAGGAGGAGGAGGAGCTGGGGAAGAGGAGAAGGAGAGGGACCGAGGAGAGAGGAAAAAAAAAAAGGGGGAGGAATAGGGAGGAAGTGAAGATATATGGGAAGGAGGGGAGAAGGGATAAGAACATAGCACAAATGCGGAAAGGAATGTGGAGAGACAAGATGAGAGCAGTGGAATGAAGGAGCAGGAGAAGAGAAGAGAAGAGAGGAAGGAAGAGGAGATAAGAGGAGGGGTATGAATGAATGGGGAGACACACCATCTATCTGTCACCAGTAGCGAATAGATTCTCTCTCTCTCTCTCTCTCTCTCTCTCTCTCTCACACACACACACACACACACACACACACACACACAAAGTAACTAAGCAGGCACTGGATTCAAAGCTCAAAGTAAATAACCAACTAAACAAACGTACAAAAACACAGACACCGTATAATCCCTCCTCCTTCCAAGGACATTAATACGGAATGAAACACGTATACAGCATCAGGAAATTTCCGGAAAAACAAAAACCAAAAAAACAAAAAAAACAAAATCCTAAATCTTGCCTGGTCTCTTTTAAACATTCAGGAGGAAACAATGTCTAAGTTAAAAATATATTCTGAAAAAAAGGGGGGAGGCAATTTTACTCTCTCTCTCTCTCTCTCTCTCTCTTTCTCTCTCTCTCACACACGACCCAGTTTTCCAACCCCCATCTTTTTTTTTTTTTTTTTTTTTTTTTTTTTTTTGGTTAATGCCTCGGTGGGACTTTGCATTATTATTTTTGTTTGATTTTTTTTTTTTAGTTCTTTACTGGCTTACATTACTTGGTATCTTGTTTTTCTTTGCTTATTTTTCTTCTTTTTTTTTCTGACCCGTGGGAGTTTTTTATCCATTTTTTTTTTTTTACTTATATGGACCGATTTTTTTTTTTTCAGTTACTATCGGCTCCTTTTCTCTATTTTCAATTTTATTTTTTCTTTTATTTTGGTAATGCCTTTGCTTTTCCCGTTTTTTTTAAAATATATATATACTTCACCCCCTTGTTTCTTCCTTTTCTCCAGTCCTTCCTTTCTCTACTTTTTCCTTAGTTATAAACATATATATTTTTTACACTTCCAACTTTCCACTCGCGATTAATTTTTCTTTGTATTTTAGTGTGTGATTAATTTTTCGTTCTACCTTTGAAGATTTTTGGTGTTACTTTTGTCTCCCTTTGCTTCCTGATCTGATTATTTATGCCTTTTTTATCTAATATATTTTTTTTTCGTATTTCTTTTGTGTCGGTATATTTTCATTCGGCTTCGTGGTTCTTGTGTCCGTTCTCTTCCTCCCCCCCCCTCTCTCTCTCTAGCTTTTTTCTTTTTTTTTTTTTGCATTTTGTTTTTTCCGTTTTCTTTCTCAGCGCGCTGTACTGATTTTCACTATTTTTTGTTTATTCTTGCTTTCTTGGTACTCTCTCTTTCCTAATTCTATCTCTTCTTTCTTCCTTCCCAGCATGAGCAATCCTTCTCTCCATCGTTTTCTTCCCTCTTTCCTTACTTTCACTTCTTTCCTCCTCTTTTCCTCCTTTGATCCCTCCACCCCACCTTCATCTTTCCTTTTCTTTCTTTTATTTCTGTTCTTTCCCCTCCTCGTATTCCTCCCGTCACTCCATAATCCCCTCTCCGTTTTTTCCTTCTGGCCTCTTTTTTCCTCTCTCCTTTCCTCAATTTCCTCCTCCTCCTCTCATCTCAAGCCGTCCAATTTACCTTGTCTGCTCACCTTCCTCCTTCCTTCAATCTCTCTTTTATCTCATTTCTCTCTCCCTTCCTTTTCTTCCTCCTTCCATCACGTCTTCCTCATTCATCCTCCCCTTCTTTCCCCTTCATTGCTTTCTCTTCTTCCCTTCGTCTTTTATACTCTTTCTCTCTCTCTCCTTCCTTCCTTCCTTAATTTCATCCTCATTCATCCTTCCCCTTTTTTCCCCACATTTCTTTCTCTTCCTCCCTTCGTCCTTTTTACTCTCTCTCTCTCTCTCTCTCTTTCTCTCTCTCCCTCCCTCCCTGCGCGAACTCGTAATTAGTTCAGCCACAGGAGGAACTTCGGAGAGGGAGGGAAAAAAAAAAAAAAAAAAAAAGATCCCCATTATTACTATTATCATACTTTTTTTTTTTTTTTCCAGAGCTAAAGTTTGATCAGGGCGAGTAATTATGGGAATCTGAAGAACTTTGGGAGCGTTTGGGCCATTTAATTTTCCCGCGCTTTCTGGCCTGGTCTACTTTGCGCGATTTTGGAACTTAAACTTTCCAGCTTTCTTTTTTCACTGGTATTTCCTTTGTGTGTGTGTGTGTGTGTGTGTGTGTGTGTGTGTGTGTGTGTGTGTGGTATTTTCTTTCATGGTTTTAGTATTTATTGGAGCAGCACACTGATGAGAGAGAGAGAGAGAGAGAGAGAGAGAGAGAGAGAGAGAGAGAGAGAGAGAGAGAGAGAGAGAGAGAGGCCTCTAATATTTACAGACTATTGACGACACGAGAGTCAATTTATGCTGAGTCCCAGTCTTCCCCTAGCAATATGACCCGCAACAAATTGCTGTGACATTCAGGTCCCTAATTCTACTGGTAGGTGAGCAGGAACAAGGCTTGACAAGAATCAGGTACGAATGGAATACCTTGAAGTTGGTTTTATTACGGTTCAAGAAGGAGGAAAGCGTCAAGATCATTATGGTTAACTTTGATTCCCGTTTTAATGTATTGAAATGGCACCAGAGACGAAACCCTACATATATTAACACTGATATGGACGTGGGGTGAAGGTGTCTGGTTAAACAAACATCCCTCAATCCCTTCCCTATCCCCTCAAACGGAGGATGGAGGCCCGCGAGAGTAGGGGCAACTTCGGCCTGCAGTCAACGGGGTTCACGTTTACATGCGCCTGGGGTTGCTGATACTACTACTGCAACTGTGGCGAAATAAATATCAACGTATTTTTGTGGAATTTCTGGGTATTAATATTTCTGAGATTTTGGTACCCGCAGTTATATTTATTTATTTATTTTATTACGTCTCACGTTTTTCGTTCTATCTCTAAATTCCGTGTACATTATGCGTTCTGTATTCCCAAGTTTTCCAGACTATTCCTCTTACTGCTTCTGATGTTAATAAGTTTCAAATTTTCCCACATTCTTTTTCACATTTCCTGCCACGCCATTTTTTGACAGGCTTTATAAAAATTTGGCCTCTGACATTTTCAATCCCTTCCTGACATTCGCAGCACTTTCTTGTACTGCAATTTCCATTTTTGATGTTATTATGGCTTTACTGATGCTTTTCGCGTGATTTCCGAAGATATTTCCAGTGTTTTGTATATTGCACTTTCAGACTGAATGTGTGCCCTTCAACATTCTCACACACTGGAATTTGTAGTCTCGGATGCTTTCAATAATTTTCGTGCAGTTTGGCTTCGTTCGCATTTTACATCCTCTAACATCACATTTCCACGTTTTTTCTCACATTTGCACACACTTTCTGACTTTTCTGCTCGTGTTTTCAGGCATTTTCGTCCACATGCTAACATTTTCTGGCATTTTTGCGGACACTCACGTATGCCTTTCCGTGCTTTCTGACGCTATGCCTGTGCGGGTTCGCTGGCATTACATTCTCCCGCGCTGTCTTGCATTCAAATTTCTCGCGTTTTCTGCCTGTCCAACCTGATTATATAAAAACGCAAAAAATAGTAAAATCTTCAGCCAGGCAACTTCAAGGAGGGAGAGAGACTTGTCAACTTCCAGCTTAGCATAACTGGCTTACGTCTTTCCTTTTACGACATTTCTCATTGTATTCACCACAGTTTGTATTCACGACAATTTGTATTCACGACAGTCGCATATTTAAGGTATTCTGAGATGTGGAACGGATATATTAGCTTTTTTTTTTTTTTTGTAGAGGTAGTGGTGGTGGTGGTACTTTTTATGCCTCTGCCCATCTATGGTGGAGGAGGCATTAAGTGATTGGTCTGTTCGTCTGTGCTGGCTTGGGTGTGTGCGTGCGTGCGTGCTAACACTCTTGTGGGCGCGATATCCACTGAACCCATTAATGGATTTCAACCAATCTTTTGTCAGTGATGCAATATGAGGAGGTGATGAACTGGTGGGGTCAGCTGGGTCAAAGGATGGAAGGTCAAGGTCATAAGAGGTCAACTTAATACCGAGAGACGATTTGTTTTAGGGGCCAGAGTTCCCGGCGTTTCATTTGTTTTTGTATGCTATAATAATGAATATGTGGATATCTGAAGGGATTTATTAGGGATAATTAATGAGAAGGGAATATAATATGAATGACCTCAACAGGATGACGTCTTTTAAAAATTAAATTCCTGCTGCCACCAAACTATTTTATTTAGCACGGGAGGGGTTGGAAATATTATCTTCATTAATCTGCTCTCCAAGAGATGAATATAATCGTCTGGCTATTGCAAGAATAAGTGACGTCAAGGCGAGAGATTTACTGAAGGAGGAAAATTGACCTGACGGCAGTACAGCAAAGGTCGCTATAGCCAGCCTCTCTCTCTCAAGCAATAACCTTTATCTGTATCCGCATTCTCAGTCTGTTGCGGTGTGTGTGTGTGTGTGTGTGTGTGTGTGTGTGTGTGTGTGTGTGTGTGTGTGTGTGTGTGTGTGTGTGTGTGTGTGTGTGTGTGTGTGTGTGTGTGTGTGTGTGTGTGTGTGTGTGTGTGTGTGTGTGTGTGTGTGTGTGTGTGTGTGTGTGTGTGTGTGTGTGTGTGTGTGTGTGTGTGTGTGTGTGTGTGTGTGTGTGTGTGTGTGTGTGTGTGTGTGTGTGTGTGTGTGTGTGTGTGTGTGTGTGTGTGTGTGTGTGTGTGTGTGTGTGTGTGTGTGTGTGTGTGTGTGTGTGTGTGTGTGTGTGTGTGTGTGTGTGTGTGTGTGTGTGTGTGTGTGTGTGTGTGTGTGTGTGTGTGTGTGTGTGTGTGTGTGTGTGTGTGTGTGTGTGTGTGTGTGTGTGTGTGTGTGTGTGTGTGTGTAAGCATGGCAACAGTAAAGACTAAAATTTAATAGTAAACAAACATAGCAACAGTAAAAGACTAATAAATAACCCAGTGAAGGGAAGGTGGAGAGGTTGGGGGAAGAGAGGGGAAGGGAGAGTGGGACGGGGGAGAGGGGAGGAGGATAGACGGCAGAGGGGAGGAGGAAAGGAGGGGAGATGGTAGGGTGAGAGGAGAAGGGAGATGGGGAGAGTGGAGAGGGGGGAAAAAGAGGAAGGAGAGGGGGAGAGATAAGAGAGAGGGATGAGAAGAGGGGGCGATGAAGGTAAAGAAGGAGGAAAGATGAGGGGGAGGCGGATGGAAGGGGGGAAGGAAGAGGGGTGAGGGGGGAAGGGGGTGAAAGGAGGTCACAAACAAAACATAGCCCATCATCTCATGAATTATACCTCATTAGCCAGCAAGCAAGACAGACGGACACGCAGCCGAGAGCCACGCACTACAATAATGGGAGTGAAATCACGTAAAACTGACCTCTTTATGACTCATCTCTTCCTGACCCAGCCTATCTTGACCTAATTAAGCGTCACGAAATTGCCTCGAGCAAGTTAATCACCGAATCTGAATCACACTAAATTACACCAACGGAATTTCAACCCAATCCAAGTTCCCCACCCGACCTTACACACACACACACACACACACACACACACACACACACACACACGCACACATGCAGCTTAACAACAAGTCTTTGCAACACAGCATAAACCAACCCAACTTCAAACTTCAATCCAACTCAAAACAAATCAAAGCAACTCAACGTAAATTAACCGAACATAAATAAACCAAAGACAACCCATGTGCATATAAACTTACTAAAATGCAATTAACTTACCCAAGAGCACCCAAACTAACACAAATTCACCAACACAACCGTAAATACACCCAAACCAGCCGAAATCCACCTCACCCTCGCACACCCTGATGTATCCAGACCAACCACAGGCACCCAGACCAATTCAGACGATCTGCATTCCTCTAAAAATATTCCTCATGGTTCTCTCCTCTCAGCTACTGTCTTCCTCCTTTCATTAGTGGCATTTTGAGCTGTCTATCTAGCCCTATCCACTCATTTGCTGTTGACTCCACCCTCCATTTTTCCACTCGCTTCCCACAGCGTTCATCACAACAATCTACTGTATACAATAAGAAGCTATTTTTTTTTTTTTTTTTTTGTCAGACTTGATTTCCGACTCGTCTGTTATTTGTGACTGTGGTGAAAGAAACCTTGTTATTTATACAGTATGAAAAATAGTTACGATCTTCCACACGAATATTTCTAATGCAGCAATACAATATCCTACGCATGAATCATCTCAATATGCTGGGAACTTCTTTCGAGATATATCCAGGAAAGTTCACATTATTTCTCCTGTAAAATTCGCTTCCCAGATACAGGGTGTGGTGAACCGATTCCTCACTTTATCTCATGTGTGTGTATATGGCTGGGAGGGGTCACTATAAACGGATCTTCTAAACAAGAGAGTCGCTTGTCAACACCCCTTCTCTTCATGACTACCATCCTCACTCTCTTTGCCATAGTGCTGCACCTCTGTTCCTCTACTATCGCTAATTTCATGGTCACTACTGTTCCGAAATGCCTACTCCCTCCCTCTTTACGCCGGGCATGTAGTACCCGCTAAGCAGCGATTATTCACCCTTCCTCTGTCCAACTTCCTAATGCATGAGTTAACCGGTGATGTCTGTCCTTCATGAATGCTACTGTCAATGTTGGAACTGCTGTCCTAAGTCTGCATTTTCCTATGACCCTTCAGTTTTAAAGCCTATACGCAGGGAACGAGCACATCCTAAATAGAATGCATAGTGACTGTCTCTATTTTATTCAGTCTTCTACAGGAATGAACACAGGTTAGTTTTTTTTCCGTTTTTTATTTTTTTGCATAAACAATCCTGAGCCAGTTCCCCCAAAAGCGTCCCCTGGTTAACTTTATGCCCTGAGGGAGATGAGGGAGAAAGAGACGGATGCCGAGAGAGAGAGAGAGAGAGAGAGAGAGAGAGAGAGAGAGAGAGAGAGAGAGAGAGCGAGACGGATGCCCCCAGAGAGTAAGAGAGAGATATATACACCATGGCCAATTACCCCCCAAAGCTAATGACCTAACTGGCCCATTACGTCATTACAGCGGCACCTCTAACTACAGGGACGCAGGGATGAGGTCAAAGGGTTGTTAGGTATTATATGTATCCTATTTCACAAAGGTCACATGCAAATTAATGAGGTTGCGTGTATGTATGGTGTTGAATTATGTCTGTCTGGTATTCATTATTATTATTATTTTTTTTTTTAACGTTTTCGACTCGGGGGACACATCTGACAGAGTCCATGGTGATAATCCGTTCCCACAAGCCCAGCTCATCCTCCTGCGTCCCACACACTTTCCCATGTCACCACCCTGGCACTAACACCATCTCCCATTCATACCATCTCTCATTCAGAAGTGGTGTGATAGTATTAACGGCTGTATTTTTTTTTTTTTATGTCAGCGGGTCTTGCGGTAAACTGTTTTGGCGAAATTCAATTCCATAAATTGTTCCCTGCCCCAGCCTCGGACAGGGCTCGCGGACGGCAGACCACTCCTGTCACCACTAAGCCACCTCATCTCCCTATCTGAGTGTCTGTTTATATATTTGAGTGTTTATTGGCTGTCTGTTTGTCTGTCTGTTTATTTATTTATTTATTTAAACTAAAGCATGCCTCCTCTTCCAGCTGCTGTTTGTTAATTGTCTCTGTGTTTTTTTTGTCATTATGCGAGCTGCTTTGAATCTCTCTCTCTCTCTCTCTCTCTCTCTCTCTCTCTCTCGGACCGTGACGGAGAGGCAATAATGAGAGAAAATGAACCAAACTCTCTCTAATTGCCCCCCTCACCGCTAGTTTTGAGAGAGAGAGAGAGAGAGAGAGAGAGAGAGAGATGCGCAAGAAATGAAATAATGACTCAATAACAAGATGGAAAGAAAGAAAAATGAAAAGAATGAAGGAGTGAAGGAAGAAGGAAGTGAAAAAAGGAATGATGGAATGAAGGAAGAAACGAAGTGATGGAAAAAAAAGAAGGAGTAATGGAAGAAAGGAAGGAGCGGAGGAAGAGAGGGAGTGAAGACAGAATAAGAGGCAGGAAGGCGGGAAGGAAGGACACGGAGAAAGGAGGAAGGAAGGAAGGAAAGACGGAAGAAATGTGGGATGGAAGGAAACAAGGATGGCAGACGACGAAGGCGGAAAATGGAGATATGAAAGAGAGATGGAAAGGAAGATAATAAAGAGAACTTGAAATCGTCATCATCATCATCATCATCATCCGGACCTCCTTTCCCACCCTAGGGCAGGGTGAAGAACCATGCCATGTCAAATAATAATAATGATGATGATAATAATAATAATAATAATAATAATAATAATAATAATAATAATAATAAAGAGCAATGTACAGTACACGAGTGGAAAAGGTCAAGACATAAAAATAAACAGAAAGGGAAGAATGAGGTGGAGTGGAAAGGATGGGGAAAGTTATGGAACAGGGAAGGAATAAAAGAATGAACAGTAAAAGAATGAAAGAGAGAAAAGCTAAGTAAAGAATGACGGACGATAAAGTTAATTGACGAAGAAATGAAGGAAGGGAAAGATAGTATATAAGTCAATTAAAGAAGGATTGAGGAAGGGGAAAAAAGTGAACGAATAAAGATACGAGAGAAACAAGGGAAGGGAAGAAGGTAAAAATAAAAGACAGCGATGAAAGTTGTAAGGAAGGAAGAAGGGATGGAGGGATGTGAATGAAGACGAGGAGGAAAGGAAGGAACAAAGGAGAAGGGAGAGAGAAAATAAAAAAATGGAAAGGAGAAATGAAAACACGAACAAGGAAAAAAAAAAGAGGAGTAAGAAAGGATAGAAAAGACAGAGGACGATGAAAGAGTGGAAAGGCAAAAAAAGAAAGGGGGAAGTAGGGAAAGGAAGGAGGATAAGGAAAGAATGAAGAAGGGGAGCAAGGCAAAATAAATACATGATAAATACTGCGAGAAAGAAGGAGGGAGGGAAGGAAAGCTAAGAAGAAAATGGGAAAAGAGGGTAGGCTTAGAATAACAATACCAGTGAGGGAAGGAAGGGAGCCAGGGAATAAATAGGAAAATGAGGTAAAGATGCAAGGAAGAAAAATGGAAGGAAGGAAGGAAGAAGCAAGGCAGGATGAGAGGATGAAAAAAGAAAGGAAGGAAGGAAAACAAAAATAACTGAAGTAAAACGAGAAGAGAGAGAGAGAGAGAGAGAGAGAGAACAAAAAGGCAGGAGGAAGGAGGGGAAGATAGAAGGCTGAAAGGAAACTCAGAACAGAAAAAGGAAAAGGGAAGGAAGGAAATACAAGGAAAACAAGGAGGGAGAGAAGGAAAGAGGAAAAGAAGGAGGAAGAAGGAAAGCAAAAGAAACAGATGAATAAGAACTGAATATTCATGGTCACAAGTGGCACTCAAGGTTACCACTCCTAGAATACCGAAGGAGGGAAGGAGAGACAAAAGGAAGGAGGGAAGGAGAGACTGAAGGAAGGAGAGATGGAGAGGCTGGAGGAGTAAAGGATGAAATGATAAAGAAAAATAACGATGAAGGAAGAAGGAAGGAAGGAAAGGAGGGAATCAACAAGAGAATGAATGAATAAATGAAGGAAGGAAGGAAGGAAGGGAAGGAGGAAGAAAGGACAAGGAAATCATGAAAAAAGAAGGAGGGAAAAAAGGAAGTTAAAGAATGGAAGAAGACGTTGAAAAAAGAAGAATGAGAATGAGAGAAGAAAAAGGAGGGAAGAAGAAAGGAGGAAAAGAATTACGCATGACAGAAGGAGAAAGAATGATCAGTTGAATATTCATGGTTAAAAAGAATCGCTCAAGGTCATCTCATAGAATACTGATGGGGAAGGGAGGTGGGAGGGATAGAAGGAAGCAAGAAAGGAAGGAAGGAAGAAAGGAAGGAAGACGGGGAGGAAGAGAGAGATGTGGAATCAATGTATAAAAAGGAAAATGCATGAACGACTAAATGAATGAATGCATGTGTAATAAGTGAATAAATGAAGGGATGAATGTCTGGATGTTCGAAGGAAAAAAGGAAGGGAGACGATATAAATGAACGCTGTATACTGTATAAGTGAAGATATCTGTGCGCGAATATATTCATGCATGACTATGAGAATGAATGAAACAGCATGCAAGAAAAATATATGAGGGAACGAATGAATGCATGAAGTATAAATGGATGATACTACATGACGAAACGCTAGAGTGGATGAATGAATGAGTGAATGAATGAATGATATATCTGGATAATTACCTCCGCAAAAGAGGTTATGTTTTTGCCCGCGTTTGTTTGTTTGTGTTCGCAGGATTACTCAAAAAGTAATGAAAGGATTCTGCTGAAAATTTTGGAAGGGTTAGGGTATGGGCCCAAGGAACAATCCAACAGATTTCGATGGTGATCCGGATAATTTTTTTGTCCACACGGTATCTCCAAAACTTCTTCATGAATTTCAACGAAATTTTGTGAAATGGTGGGCCATGGACCAAGAAATAATTGATTAAATTCTGGGGCCTGCAGTGGCACTAGCGGAGGTATGCGCTCTCTGAATGCTTACTAGTTTACTGAAAGCATGAGGAAGGAAAAACGAGAGAGAGAGAGAGAGAGAGAGAGAGAGAGAGAGAGAGAGAGAGAGAGAGAGAGAGAGAGAGAAATTACCACAGCGAAGGGGTAACTGAAAGTGAAAAAGTGAGTAAATGATTGAAAGACAGCAGCAAAGAATGCATAAATCGTGAATGATGAATAACCCCCACCAAAAATATTTAGCCTAACGTGATGAATAAGCCATATATGAGTGAGGGAGTGATGAGGGTAGTTGACCTGACGACCTCGCTTACCATTACTGCTTAAGCACCTCTCTCTCTCTCTCTCTCTCTCTCTCTCTCTCTCTCTCTACCACCACGGAAAAACACCATCCATACTGACATTCCACACAGCACAAACAAACAGTCTCAGAAGAAACATTTTGCTCTCTGTTGCCTTTGTTCATCTTCATATTTCTTCAGTCTCCCTTCCTCCTTCACCACTTCTCAGCTCTCCTTCCTATTCTCTATTTCTCTCATCTCTCCTCCCTATTATCTCTTCTCTTTTCCTCTCACTTTTCCTCCCCTTCTTACCATCTCCTCTCCTTCTCCATTCATCTCTTTATGATTCTCTCACTTCTCCCTCTCCCGTCTTCTTTTTCGCTCCTCTCCCCTCTTTCCTCCTCTTGCTTCTGTTCCCCTCACTTCTTTCGTTCGCAACTCCTTACCCTCTTATTTTTTTCCCCCGTCTCTCTTTTCTCTTTCCTCCCTTCCATTTGTTTCTCCTAACTCCCTTCCCCATCTTCTTTTTTTTACTCTCTCTCTCTCTCTCTCTCTCTCTCTTATTTCCCCACTCGTCTTCCTCCCTCTTACTTTCCCACTCCTCCTCCTCCTCGCACTACTCTCCCTCCTCCTCCTCGTCCTCTGTGCTAATCTAGACGACCTTCAGAAGGTAAGCGGGGGAGGGGGGACGTGGAAGGGGAGGAGGAGAAGGGGAGATGGAGGAGTCTTTGATGGTGACAGGCTTCCTCCACCCTCATATCTCTCTCTCTCTCTCAGACAGACACACAGACAGACACAGACACAGACACACACACACAATGGTCCCTCTGCTCTACCTGTTTTATCTCCTCTCGCTTCTTAACGCCTCCTGGTCTATTAGATATACTCTGTCTCTGTCTGTCTGTCTGTCTCTCTCTCTCTCTCTCTCTCTCTCTCTCTCAATACTTAAACACATTCCCAATTTTTCAGTGTTAATTTACATACTAGTCAACACAAGTATATCACCCTCTAACCCACCTTCTTTGACATATTTTACTACCGTCTGCCTATCAGTCTATTTTCCCACTAGCATCACCTGTAGTAATTCCGATCAATACATAACTCCCATTTAAAGAATATACTTACATTTAATGGGCATAATTATGAGCAATTACATTATCCTTTCTCGCTCAAATATCTTTCTTCCCTTTCATTCATTCATTCACTTTCTTTTTAAACTGAGTAATACGTTTAATATCAACAATTAACTCTCTACTATCATCCTTTCTCTCTGTAAATCCCGTTCATTCATTCATCCCGTCATTCAATCTCCTTCATTCACCGTTAAGTGCTGTGTCTGGGTGGGCCGGAAGCTAAGGGTGGGGTTGGGGTGGGGGAGGGGGGTCAGGAGTGGATGAGGGAAGGTGTCATGTGTCTCCCCCACCCCCCCGTCCCTCCTTCAAGACACCTGATACACCCACTTCTTTCTCTACACCCCCACCCACCTACCAACACAACACCCACATTCACACTCACCCTTCCTCCCACCCAACGGCCCTCTCACACGTTTCTCTCGACGCAGACCACCCCTCGGCACACCCTGACACATATTCGCATCCACACTCACTACCAACCCATATCCATATCAAAATCCACATCAATATCTAGATCGATACCCACCCACCCCTCCCATATCATACAACACAAACCACTCACTCACTCTTTTTGTACACCCTCATTCACACCCACATCCACACCCACTCCACCCATATCCACACCCCATACATGGATCTCATCACCGGCCGTCTATCCACCCCATCTACACCCACACCTAAACCCACATCCTAGTCACTCACCCATAACGCAGCTCCATCCACATCCACACTTCACCGATTTCCCATTCCATGACTCACCAATGGACTCCAATTCCTCTAACAACCTAAACAATAACATTTTGTGAATGAATGAAAAATAACAACGATTAAAGACAAAGAAACTGACTACAAATAAAAACAGCATACTGACTGGTAAAACAAACTGCCGAACTAGAGTGACTATCAAACTGAGTGAAGGCAGTTAGCTTTCTTTTCAAAACTTGAGAAAATTTCAAACGTAGCAGTTACATGGCCAACGGTTAGTGATTTCAATGCAGTAAAGGTAGCGATGAGAGAGAGAGAGAGAGAGAGAGAGAGAGAGAGAGAGAGAGAGAGAGAGAGAGAGGGGGGGGGCAAAAATGAGAACGAAAAGTGGAGAAAATGCAACAAAAGGGGATAATGAATAGCTGCAAAAGGGAAGATGAGAGACAAAAGAGGAGATAAGAAGAAAAAAGAAATGATGGAAGAGATAAAGGTGTCAGCGAAAGGCAGAGACGTGGAGGAAGTGGTCAATATAAAAAAAACTAATGTAGACTAACTGGAGTACGCGAATAAAAAACTAATTACGCAAACCTTTTATATTCTCTCTCTCTTTCTCTCTCTCTCTCTCTGTCATGGTGTATTTTTATTTTCTTGCTATCTCCAGACAGTTTTGCTCAACTCTGGATATACTTTCCAAACACAGCCTTCATTTACCCGTTCTCCCCAAGAGGTTAAAGAAAAAATCGTATGGGGACAGCATGAATAAATATATACTGTATATAAAACGAGTCACCTGAATGGAGGGGCCAAAGTTAACCAATGGAAAGTAGTCTGATTACATAATTGGTTAACTCGCTGGTCACAAACTACAAACACTATATAATTTTCTTAGACCATTTTAATCAGTTCAGGGCAAAACTGTTAATTTGTTGTAGGCAAGAATTTTTTTTTGCATTTTATTCCTACTCACGCCAGACAACACGATTAATCTAAGAGAAACGAGCAGCAATAAAAATAATATACTACAACTACTACTACTACCAACAACATAAATCATCATCATCACCATTAACAGTACTTCCAGAAACCCAAACCATAAAAAAGATGCATGAAAAACAGCCAGAACAAATAACATCACAATCAAGGACTCTCATATCTGCAAGCTCATTTCCATCAACAGCAACCAAACCAAACCTCTTAGTTGTGCTTCACACCAGGCACTTATCACCAGCACAGCAACAGCGGCCTCGAAGATCATTGGTTTAAGCGGGAGAAAAACTGGCCAGTCTCACTCGACGACATTTGAAAACTTTCCCTTTTCAGCAAACGAGCCAATCAGCAAGCATCCTCACCCCGACCCCCGTTAGAAACCGTTACGCCGCGAGACATCCGGATCTAACGGAAAGAATGTTACGGCATTTGTCAATTTGTTCTTGTATAATACGCAGGTCTTTTGT